>NC_041381.1:273367846-273388552 GCF_002162155.2 Triticum dicoccoides
AGCCTATACTTATGTATTTCGAAATTACATGGGCCTGGCCCAATAATAAGGTGACGCAGCACCTAAAATAGCCTCGGGACGAAATTTATGAAGTGGCATCTTGTATATTTCGTCCAAGGCTTCATGCACCCATTATGGTGGCTTCAAAGTCCTGAAATCATCACTTGTAACTCCGTTCTTGTTTCCCTTGCGCATGCCATCATCTCCATGCTTGTTCTTGCTCCAATGTTCATCCTTCTCCAAGCTAGGCCCTTCATTTGTAAGCAAAACAAATGTATCCAATTTAGGCAGCATCATATTCTCATGAACATTAGAATCATTACCAAGAAACGAAAGTACCTGGTAATTTAGTTGGCGTGCACGAGCTCTAGTAATTGGTCCAGTATGTATAGCAGCAGGGGCTGTGGGTGTAACAATTGTATTGATGTCCTCATCAATAGTGAAAACCGTCAACTCCAAGCTCGTCTGAAGAATGTTATTTATTTAGTCAAAATGAAGCAGGCTCTGGAGCAGAAGGACCTTGACCTTGCCATAGCACAGAGGGAGGCGCGAGAGAAAACAAAACTTGCCGACAAGAAGCTGGCTTCAGTCAGCAAGTTAGAAGAGGAAAACACCTAGCTGAAGACTGCTGTTACTGAAGCCAATCAAGATGTGCATAGTGAAAACCATCAACTCCAAGCTCGTCCGAAGAATGTTATTTCTTTAGTCAAAATGAAGCAGGCTCTAGAGCAGAAGGACCTTCACCTTGCCATAGCACAGAGGGAGGCGCGAGAGAAAACAAAACTTGCCGACAAGAAGCTGGCTTCAGTCAGCAAGTTAGAAGAGGAAAACACCTAGCTGAAGACTGTTGTTACTGAAGCCAACCAAGAAGTTGCGATGCTGAAGAAGGACAAGGAGACCCTGACAGACAAGGTAGGAGATCTCACTCCAAAGTGAGGTGAACTGGAGGCTTATCTGGGAAGACTCGCTGAGAAGATGCTCTTGAAGCTTGAAGGTACTTTCTCTTGTCCGACTGGCTTGGAACTGTCGACTCATCATATAACTGCCGACTCACCATTTTTCCGGGTGTGCAGAATTCTGTCAAGACTTCGAGGCAGAGACTGGGTAGATCGAGATGGATCTAGACCCCATAAACTCTCCCGTCAAGGATGACGTTGCGATGAATGTGTTGCGATTGGAGTCTCGTCTTGACAGTGCTGTGGATTACCTTGCTCATCTGAAAGTGGCGGTGTCACAGATTGACATGGAGCTCTAGCCCCGAGCGGAATTCCAGAATGATCTTGAGTCCCTGATGACTCGACTAAATGAAATCCCTGGTCGAGTGCAAGAGTGGAAGAAGTCGTTTGCTCACTGTGGTGCCGATGTGGCTCTGTCCTTAGTCCGAGTCCACTACAAGGAGGTCAGAGAAGATAAGCTGGTAGCTCTCAAGGTTGCCAACACCAAGAATCTCTAATTCTAGTCCTTCATGGAGACCTTCATCGATGCTGCCACTCATATCGCAGACGGCATCGACCTTGACAGCTTCGACGGGCCAGCAAGCCCTCCTCATGCCGACTGAACAAACTTTATTCCTCACCTTTATTTGCCTCGGAATGCCGAGTGGTTTTGTAACCGTTAAACTCTTTTAGGCCTGATGCCTGAGTACTTCTGCCCATGGTTCTGAAGTTTGCTGGGTTTATCTGAACTTGGTTTTTCCTTGAATATGGTGGCTTCGCCTTTACCACTTTTAGATATTTTTTAATTCTGAGTGGAACTTGACTTCTCACTCGGAATAGACGTTGTACTTGTGACGTAGCTCAGACAACACGTTCGGTTGGCACCTCGTCATCCTTGCAGATCATGATGGAGCGGACATTGTACTTATGATGCAGCTCAGAGGATCTTTGCGACTTAGGCGTGTACGGGGTCGCAGCTAAGCCTCCGAGTGGGAGGATTGCTCTCCACTCGGAATCAGTTTTTAACTTAGGCGAGTATGGGGTCACAGGTAAGCCCCCGAGTGGGAGGATTGCTCTCCATTCGGAATGGTTTTTTAACTTAGGCGAGTACGGGGTCGCAGCTAAGCCCCCGAGTGGGAGGATTGCTCTCCGCTCGGAATGGTTTTTAACTTAGGCGAGTACGGGTCGCAGCTAAGCCCCCGAGTGGGAGGATTGCTCTCCACTCAAAGTGGATTTGAAACTTAGGCGAATCAGGTTTGCGGCTAAGCCCCTGAGTAGGAGGATTGCTCTTCACTCGGAGTGGTTTTTTAACTTAGGCGAGTAAGGGGTCGCAGCTAAGCCCCCGAGTGGGAGGATTGCTCTCCACTTGGAGTGGATTTGAAACTTAGGCGGATCATGTTCGCGGCTAAGCCACCCACTAGGGGGTTTGAACACATGTGTTTATGGGAAAACAATCATTAAGAGACTGCAAAAATCTTGTCTTTGATAGGCAAATCGAAGGATTCTTATTACAACTCGTTGATCCGAGTGGTTTAGGTATAGAAACGGCGGAGCAGCTCCGCATTCCACGAGCGTGGCTCGTCTTCTTTCTTGGCTATGTTGTAGAGGTGATACGCCCGGTTGTGGAGCACCTTGGTGATGATGAAGGGACCTTCCCAAGCCGGAGCAAGCTTGTGAGGTCCTTTCTGATGCACTCGGAGCACAAGGTCTCCTTCCTGGAATGCTCGACTTCTGACATTATGGGCATGGAATGAATGCAGGTCTTGTTTGTAGATGGTCGATCGGATCAGAGCCATCGCACATTCCTCCTCCAGGAGATCAGCTGCATCCTGGGGTGCCTGTTCTGCTTCATCTTCTAAGAAGAGTTCCACTCGGGGAGCATTTTGCAGCAAGTCACTCGAAAGCATAGCTTCAACACCATACACTATGAATAAAGGGGTTCGGTCAGTCGACCGGTTAGCAGTTGTTCTCAATCCCCATAACATGGAGGGAACTCAGTCACCCACGCTCTAGCAGCGTGCTTGAGGTCGCGCATCAGTCGGGGTTTCAACCCTTGAAGGATCAAACCATTCGCCCTTTCTGCTTGCCCATTCGACTGCTGGTGCGCAACAGATGCGTAGTTGACCTGAGTGCCTTGGGAAGCACAAAATGCCCTAAACTCATCAGAATCAAAGTTGGAGCCGTTATATGTGATAATGCTATGAGGGACTCTATATCTGAATATCAACTCCTTGATGAAACTGATGGCAGTGCTTGAGTCAATGTTCTTGATAGGCTTGACTTCGATCCATTTGGTGAATTTGTCGACTGCCACGAGCAAATGAGTGAAACCACTTCTGCCGGTCTTGAAGGGTCCAACCATATCCAACCCCCATACTACGAACGGCCAGACGAGTGGAATAGTCTTCAAGGCGGATGCAGGCTTGTGAGACATGTTGGAGTAGAACTGGCAACCTGTGCACTTGTCAACTATATCCTTTGCCATCTTGATAGAGGCGAGGGTCCCGATCTTTCGATGAGATGATGGATATCGCTTTGGTGGAAGTCGACTTTGACGATCCGACTACGAACGTGCGAGGACGTCGCGCCTTAGCAATCGCTAAACCAACTCCGAGAGGTTATTGACCACGCCGGAGCACGATCAACCTGACCACGAGGGTCTGTTTCCTGCGAGCAAACGAAGAACAAGCAAGAAACTAAGATTGCAATCTGGATATTGCGAATATAAGATGAAAGCTTTATTGATCAAGGTGGGGTTCTGTGACGCCTTTGTCTGGTCGTTGAACACAAACGAAGTACGCGAAGTTGCAGCTATGGCGAACTTTTAATCTAAACAAAACCCAAAGTCTAAACGATGCCCTAAGGGCTGTATATATGGAGGAAGAGGGGGGGAATTTCGTGGCCCTTGGTGGAGGGGTCCGAAATCAACCTTATCTCTTGTTTCCCCACACATACGGACTCTAAAAATAGCCTATACTTATGTATTTCGAAATTACATGGGCCTGGCCCAATAATAAGGTGACGCAGCACCTAAAATAGCCTCGGGACGAAATTTATGAAGTGGCATCTTGTATATTTCGTCCAAGGCTTCATGCACCCATTATGGTGGCTTCAAAGTCCTGAAATCATCACTTGTAACTCCGTTCTTGTTCCCCTTGGGCATGTCATCATCTCCATGCTTGTTCTTGCTCCAATGTTCATCCTTCTCCAAGCTAGGCCCTTCATTTGTAAGCAAAACAAATGTATCCAATTTAGGCAGCATCATATTCTCATGAACATTAGAATCATTACCAAGAAACGAAAGTACCTGGTAATTTAGTTGGCGTGCACGAGCTCTAGTAATTGGTCCAGTATGTATAGCAGCAGGGGCTGTGGGTGTAACAATTGTATTGATGTCCTCATCATCCTCCCCTTCTTGAAATGAAGTCGTCCTCGACGGAAGTTCATCTTCCTCACCCAAATAAGGCTTCAAATCTGCAATGTTAAAAGTGGGACTAACCCCAAAATCTGCAGGCAGCTCAAGTTTATATGCATTATCATTTATTTTCTCTAACACCTTAAAGGGACCATCAGCACGTGGCATTAACTTTGATTTGCGCAAATCAGGAAATCTATCCTTACGCAAATGTAACCAAACAAGATCTCCAGGTGCAAACACAACATGTTTTCTACCCTTATCTCCAGCAAGTTTATATTTAGCATTCATGCGCTCAATGTTTTCCTTAGTTAACTCATGCATTTTTAAAATCAATTCAGCACGTTTTTTAGCATCAAAATTAACCTTCTCCGAAGATGGAAGAGGCAACAAATCAATAGGTGCACGAGGTAGGAAACCATACACAACTTCAAAAGGGCACATCTTAGTAGTAGAATGCAATGAACGATTATAAGCAAATTCAATATGAGGCAAGCATTCCTCCCACATTTTCTTATTATTCTTCAAAACAGCCCTAAGCATAGTAGACAACGTTCTATTGACTACTTCAGTTTGTCCATCAGTTTGGGGGTGACAAGTAGTACTAAAAAGCAGTTTAGTCCCCAACTTAGCCCATAAACATCTCCAAAAGTGGCTAAGAAATTTAGTATCACGATCTGAAACAATAGTATTTGGCACACCATGCAAGCGAATAATTTCACGAAAGAACAAATCAGCAACATTAACAGCATCATTGCTTTTATGACATGGTATAAAGTGTGCCATTTTCGAGAATCTATCCACGACAACAAATATGCTATCCCTCCCCTTCTTTACAATTCTGCATTACATCTTTAAAAGCAGCATCATGCACATATTGATCTTTGATGGTCTCCAAACCAAATATTTTGAAGTCAAGTTGTGAAAGCATAGTATAGCGACGAGACAATGCATCAGCAATAACATTTTCTTTTCCCTTCTTGTGTTTAATGACATAAGGGAAAGTCTCAATGAATTCAACCCATTTAGCATGTCTACGATTCAGTTTAGCTTGACTTTTAATATGTTTCAAAGATTCATGATCAGAATGTATAACAAATTCTTTGGGCCATAAATAATGTTGCCATGTTTCTAAAGTCCGAACAAGAGCATATAATTCTTTATCATAAGTAGAATAATTCAGACTAGGCCCACTCAATTTTTCAGAAAAGTATGCAACAGGTTTGCCATCTTGTAATAACACACCTCCTAATCCAATTCCACTAGCATCACATTCAAGCTCAAAAGTCTTATTAAAATCAGGAAGTTGGAGTAAAGGAGCATGTGTCAACTTATCTTTCAATACCGTGAAGGCTTCTTCCTGTGCGGTACCCCAAACAAAAGCCACATCCTTCTTTGTAAGCTCGTTGAGAGGTGCAGCAATGGTGCTGAAATCTCTCACAAAACGCCTATAGAATCCAGCGAGGCCAAGAAAACTCCTCACTTGTGTGACCGTTTTGGGCTGCGGCCAACTCTCAATAGCTTCAATCTTGGCTTTGTCAACTTCAATTCCCTGTGGAGTAACAACATAGCCAAGAAAAGATACTCGGTCGGTGCAAAAGGTGCACTTCCCAAGGTTACCAAACAAACGTGCATCACGTAGAGCAATAAAAACAGCACGTAAATGTTCCAAATGTTCTTCCAAAGATCTGCTATAAATCAGTATGTCATCAAAGTAAACTACCACAAATCGTCCAATGAAAGCACGTAAAACTTCGTTCATTAATCTCATGAAAGTACTAGGTGCATTAGTTAACCCAAAAGGCATGACTAACCACTCATATAATCCAAACTTAGTTTTATATGCTGTTTTCCATTCATCTCCCAATTTCATACGAATTTGGTGGTAGCCACTACGCAAATCAACTTTGGAGAATATTGTAGAACCACTCAATTCATCAAGCATATCATCTAGCCTAGGAATAGGATGACGATAACGAATAGTAATATTATTAATGCCTCTACAATCAACACACATACGTGATGTACCATCCTTTTTCGGCACTAGAATAATAGGAACAGCACAAGGACTAAGGGATTCGCGTATATAACCTTTGTCGAGAAGCTCTTGTACTTGGCGCATAATCTCCTTCGTCTCCTCTGGATTGGTACGGTATGGTGCACGGTTTGGCAGTGAAGCACCGGGAATTAAGTCGATCTGATGCTCAATCCCTCGAATAGGCGGTAATCCCGGTGGCACGTCTTGTGGAAAAACGTCAGCGAACTCCTGCAAAATGTTAGTGACAGCAGGAGGCAAAGAGGAAGGCACGTCCTCGAATGAAAATAATGCCTCTTTGCACACAAAAGCATAGCAAACAGATTTGCCGAAATCTAGCTCATCAATATCAGATTTGGTGGCAAATAAAAATGCACTTTTCAATTTAATTTCAGAAGCAACACTAGATGGTTTATTATTAGGCTTCATTTGTTGCTCAAATTCTTTTGCCACAATCTGATTTTCACTCTTATTCTTCTCCTGTTGAGCTTTATTAGCTCTATTAATATCATCTTTCAAAATGGAATCAGGAGTCATAGGAAGCAAAGTAATATTTTTATCCTTATGAACAAGAGTATAGTGATTGTTTCTACCATGGTGTACAGAATTTTTATCAAATTGCCATGGTCTACCAAGTAATAAGGAACATGCTTGCATAGGTACCACATCACAATCAACATAATCAGCATATGTAGAGATACTAAAATGCACACGAACAGTACGTGTTACCTTAACCTTGCCGCTGTTGTTGAGCCATTGGATGTAGTAAGGATGTGGATGTGGTCTTGTGGTGAGAGAAAGCTTCTCCACCATCTCCATGCTAGCCAAGTTGTTGCAGCTCCCTCCGTCTATGATGACGCGCACAGAACGTTCCTTCACAACTCCCTTGGTATGGAACAAATTGTGCCTCTGATTTTGCTCAGCTTGTGTGACCTGCACACTCAAAACACGTTGAGCAACTAAACATTCATACCTGTCAGCGTCTTCAGGAGCCATGTATTGCGTCTCATGATCAGAATCATCTCCACCATGTTCTTCACGTGTAATAAGAGCCAAAGTCTCCTCATCATAGTCACTAGCGGACTCATATCCACCATCCGCGGTAGCAATCATCACACGCGGAGATTTGCATTCTCTCGCATAATGACCTCCTCCCTTACAACGACGACAAATAATATCACTTGTGTGCCCTGTTGATGCCATGGAAGAAGAAGAACGCTGTGCAGCCCCGCAGGTGCGCTCTTGGCAGATAATGGTGGTTGTGCCTGTTTTCTTGTATCACGGCTGGAGGTGGCACCGGATGGAGGTGCTGGTGCAGTTGAAGTAGAAGATGCACGTGGTGTCCATGATGAAGGTCGGCCTGCAGAAAAGTTAGTTCGCCCCAATGCTTGTCGATCCTGCACTTCACGTTCAGCTTTACAAGCAAGATGGAATAAACGAGTGATATTAGTATACTCCTTATAGTCTAGAATGGTCTGAATCTCTCTATTTAATCCACCCAGAAAACGTGCAAGCATAGATTCATTCTCCTCAACAATACCACATCTAATCATGCCAGTTTGTAATTCCTGATAATATTCTTCTACAGAATTTTTCCCTTGTCTTAAACGCTGCAATTTTTGAAGCAATTCACGTTGATAATATGGTGGAACCCAACGCGTACGCATAGCAGTTTTCAAAGCAGCCCAAGTAGTTGGAATAGGATATAATCTACAATGTTCAGACCACCATACACATGCAAAACTAGTGAAAGCACAAACAGCAGCAGCAACTCGTCTCTCCTCAGGATATTGTAAACATGTAAATCGTTGTTCAGTTTCTAACTCCCAAGTAAGATATATATCAGGAACATATCTACCCTCAAATGGTGGAATATTCAATTTCAGTTTAGGAATATGGACATCATCTCGTACCTGATAGAGGCAAAGGTGTCCCGTCTTTCGATGAGAAGGTGGATTTCGCTTTGGTGGAAGTCGACTTTGACGATCCGACTACGAACGTGCGAGGACGTCGCGCCTTAGCAATCGCTAAACCAACTCCGAGAGGTTATTGACCACGCCGGAGCACGATCAACCTGACCACGACGGTCTGTTTCCTGCGAGCAAACGAAGAACAAGCAAGAAACTAAGATTGCAATCTGGATATTGCGAATATAAGATGAAAGCTTTATTGATCAAGGTGGGGTTCTGTGACGCCTTTGTCTGGTCGTTGAACACAAACGAAGTACGCGAAGTTGCAGCTATGGCAAACTTTTAATCTAAACAAAACCCAAAGTCTAAACGATGCCCTAAGGGCTGTATATATGGAGGAAGAGGGGGGAATTTCGTGGCCCTTGGTGGAGGAGTCCGAAATCAACCCTATCTCTTGTTTCCCCACACATACGGACTCTAAAAATAGCCTATACTTATGTATTTCGAAATTACATGGGCCTGGCCCAATAATAAGGTGACGCAGCACCTAAAATAGCCTCGGGACGAAATTTATGAAGTGGCATCTTGTATATTTCGTCCAAGGCTTCATGCACCCATTATGGTGGCTTCAAAGTCCTGAAATCATCACTTGTAACTCCGTTCTTGTTCCCCTTGCGCATGCCATCATCTCCATGCTTGTTCTTGCTCCAATGTTCATCCTTCTCCAAGCTATGCCCTTCATTTGTAAGCAAAACAAATGTATCCAATTTAGGCAGCATCATATTCTCATGAACATTAGAATCATTACCAAGAAACGGAAGTACCTGGTAATTTAGTTGGCGTGCACGAGCTCTAGTAATTGGTCCAGTATGTATAGCAGCAGGGGCTGTGGGTGTAACAATTGTATTGATGTCCTCATCATCCTCCCCTTCTTGAAATGAAGTCGTCCTCGACGGAAGTTCATCTTCCTCACCCAAATAAGGCTTCAAATCTGCAATGTTAAAAGTGGGACTAACCCCAAAATCTGCAGGCAGCTCAAGTTTATATGCATTATCATTTATTTTCTCTAACACCTTAAAGGGACCATCAGCACGTGGCATTAACTTTGATTTGCGCAAATCAGGAAATCTATCCTTACGCAAATGTAACCAAACAAGATCTCCAGGTGCAAACACAACATGTTTTCTACCCTTATCTCCAGCAAGTTTATATTTAGCATTCATGCGCTCAATGTTTTCCTTAGTTAACTCATGCATTTTTAAAATCAATTCAGCACGTTTTTTAGCATCAAAATTAACCTTCTCCGAAGATGGAAGAGGCAACAAATCAATAGGTGCACGAGGTAGGAAACCATACACAACTTCAAAAGGGCACATCTTAGTAGTAGAATGCAATGAACGATTATAAGCAAATTCAATATGAGGCAAGCATTCCTCCCACATTTTCTTATTATTCTTCAAAACAGCCCTAAGCATAGTAGACAACGTTCTATTGACTACTTCAGTTTGTCCATCAGTTTGGGGGTGACAAGTAGTACTAAAAAGCAGTTTAGTCCCCAACTTAGCCCATAAACATCTCCAAAAGTGGCTAAGAAATTTAGTATCACGATCTGAAACAATAGTATTTGGCACACCATGCAAGCGAATAATTTCACGAAAGAACAAATCAGCAACATTAACAACATCATCGCTTTTATGACATGGTATAAAGTGTGCCATTTTCGAGAATCTATCCACGACAACAAATATGCTATCCCTCCCCTTCTTTGTTCGAGGTGATGAGGACATGACTACCTTGGATGTGACCAAAAATATTGCATATATGCATATTTGTCAGGTGATTTCTAGTGCAAACTATTCAATAATCTATTTATGTTATCCAGAACAAAAATACTTCACACACTTTTGTGTTTTGTCTAATTGCAGGTGTATGGGACATTTGTACAATCCACATATGAAGATAAGGAAGAAAGAGATGTTTATTTGCTGTCCAAAAAGTTCTCTCACGTCACTTTTGGCCCAAGAGAAGATAGAGTCCAAGTCTCTCACGTTCTGGATTCAGATTCGGACTGCACAGACATACCTGACTCAAAACGCACACAAGTTTTTCATACGGACTCCGAATTGGGTGATTCTTTTTTTGTTGGAAACTAGATTTCGTGCACCTTCCAACCCAATTGGAATCACCTTCAAATTCGTCCGGAGCGTTGAGTTGTGGACGAAACAATCTGATGCTGCAGCAGAATCCGAGTCAAACTACAAGTCCAAAGGTGTTACATCACCTCCACATGGGCCCATTGGCCTTGTACGACCTAGATTTAGTTTTAGGCTGCCTTGGGACGTCCTCCCACCTCCTTGGCCGCCACCTCTTGCTCCTATATAAGTAGATCCATCTAGTAGCTTTTCCTTGGGTTTTGTTTAGATTAAAAGTTCGCCATAGCTGCAACTTCGCGTACTTCGTTTGTGTTCAACGACCAGACAAAGGCGTCACAGAACCCCACCTTGATCAATAAAGCTTTCATCTTATATTCGCAATATCCAGATTGCAATCTTAGTTTCTTGCTTGTTCTTCGTTTGCTCGCAGGAAACAGACCCTCGTGGTCAGGTTGATCGTGCTCCGGCGTGGTCAATAACCTCTCGGAGTTGGTTTAGCGATTGCTAAGGCGCGACGTCCTCGCACGTTCGTAGTCGGATTGTCAAAGTCGACTTCCACCAAAGCGAAATCCACCATCTCATCGAAAGACGGGACACCTTTGCCTCTATCATTCTCGAAAATGGCACACTTTATACCATGTCATAAAAGCGATGATGCTGTTAATGTTGCTGATTTGTTCTTTCGTGAAATTATTCGCTTGCATGGTGTGCCAAATACTATTGTTTCAGATCGTGATACTAAATTTCTTAGCCACTTTTGGAGATGTTTATGGGCTAAGTTGGGGACTAAACTGCTTTTTAGTACTACTTGTCACCCCCAAACTGATGGACAAACTGAAGTAGTCAATAGAACGTTGTCTACTATGCTTAGGGCTGTTTTGAAGAATAATAAGAAAATGTGGGAGGAATGCTTGCCTCATATTGAATTTGCTTATAATCGTTCATTGCATTCTACTACTAAGATGTGCCCTTTTGAAGTTGTGTATGGTTTCCTACCTCGTGCACCTATTGATTTGTTGCCTCTTCCATCTTCGGAGAAGGTTAATTTTGATGCTAAAAAACGTGCTGAATTGATTTTAAAAATGCATGAGTTAACTAAGGAAAACATTGAGCGCATGAATGCTAAATATAAACTTGCTGGAGATAAGGGTAGAAAACATGTTGTGTTTGCACCTGGAGATCTTGTTTGGTTACATTTGCGTAAGGATAGATTTCCTGATTTGCGCAAATCAAAGTTAATGCCACGTGCTGATGGTCCCTTTAAGGTGTTAGAGAAAATAAATGATAATGCATATAAACTTGAGCTGCCTGCAGATTTTGGGGTTAGTCCCACTTTTAACATTGCAGATTTGAAGCCTTATTTGGGTGAGGAAGATGAACTTCCGTCGAGGACGACTTCATTTCAAGAAGGGGAGGATGATGAGGACATCAATACAATTGTTACACCCACAACCCCTGCTGCTATACATACTGGACCAATTACTAGAGCTCGTGCACGCCAACTAAATTACCAGGTACTTTCGTTTCTTGGTAATGATTCTAATGTTCATGAGAATATGATGCTGCCTAAATTGGATACATTTGTTTTGCTTACAAATGAAGGGCCTAGCTTGGAGAAGGATGAACATTGGAGCAAGAACAAGCATGGAGATTGATAGAGGCAAAGGTGTCCCGTCTTTCGATGAGATGGTGGATTTCGCTTTGGTGGAAGTCGACTTTGACGATCCGACTACGAACGTGTGAGGACGTCGCGCCTTAGCAATCGCTAAACCAACTCCGAGAGGTTATTGACCACGCCGGAGCACGATCAACCTGACCACGAGGGTCTGTTTCCTGCGAGCAAACGAAGAACAAGCAAGAAACTAAGATTGCAATCTGGATATTGCGAATATAAGATGAAAGCTTTATTGATCAAGGTGGGGTTCTGTGACGCCTTTGTCTGGTCGTTGAACACAAACGAAGTACGCGAAGTTGCAGCTATGGCGAACTTTTAATCTAAACAAAACCCAAAGTCTAAACGATGCCCTAAGGGCTGTATATATGGAGGAAGAGGGGGGGAATTTCGTGGCCCTTGGTGGAGGGGTCCGAAATCAACCCTATCTCTTGTTTCCCCACACATACGGACTCTAAAAATAGCCTATACTTATGTATTTCGAAATTACATGGGCCTGGCCCAATAGTAAGGTGACGCAGCACCTAAAATAGCCTCGGGACGAAATTTATGAAGTGGCATCTTGTATATTTCGTCCAAGGCTTCATGCACCCATTATGGTGGCTTCAAAGTCCTGAAATCATCACTTGTAACTCCGTTCTTGTTTCCCTTGCGCATGCCATCATCTCCATGCTTGTTCTTGCTCCAATGTTCATCCTTCTCCAAGCTAGGCCCTTCATTTGTAAGCAAAACAAATGTATCCAATTTAGGCAGCATCATATTCTCATGAACATTAGAATCATTACCAAGAAACGAAAGTACCTGGTAATTTAGTTGGCGTGCACGAGCTCTAGTAATTGGTCCAGTATGTATAGCAGCAGGGGTTGTGGGTGTAACAATTGTATTGATGTCCTCATCACATCTCATTTGCACGCGGCCAATAGAATCCCGCTTGGTATGCTTTGGCCACGATGGTCCGAGAGGACGCATGGTGACCACAGGTCCCCGAGTGGATCTCATTTAAAATCACTCGACCTTCTTCTGGGGAGATGCAATGCTGAGCCACTCCTGTGACACTTTCCTTGTAAAGCTGCCCTTTTATCATGGTGAAAGCTTTCGATCAACGGACGAGCTGGCAGGCCTCATCTTCATCTTCTGGGAGTTCCTGCCTAATCAGGTACACGATATACGGCATTGTCCAGTTGGGCGTGATCACTAAAACTTCCATGACCAAGTCGACTACAGCTCGGACTTCAATCTCAGTCACATTGGTTGAACTTATAGGTTGCGGGGGATCTTCCGTGAAGGGATCTTCTTGTACTGACGGGGTGTGGAGATGCTCCAAGAACACATTGTTGGGGATAGGCTTCCAAGTGGAACCTATCTTCGCCAGATCATCAGCAGCTTGATTCTTGATTCGAGGTATGTGGTGGAGCTCTAACCCCTCAAACTTCTTCTCTAGCTTTCTTACTACATTGCAATAACCAGTCATTGCTGGACTCCTAATGTCCCATTCCTTTATTACTCGATTAACCACCAAGTCTGATTCGCTGTAGACCATCAAGCGTCGGACACCGAGTGAAATGGCCATACGTAACCCATACAACTATGTCTCATACTCAGCTTCATTATTTGAAGAATCAAAGTGAATCTGAAGGACATAGCTGAGCTTGTATCCCCTTGGGGATACTAAAACCACTCCTGCACTAGAGCTATTCAACATCTTGGATCCATCAAAGAACATAGTCCAATGTTCCGAGTGAATCTGAGTTGTTTGCTGCTGTTCAATCCACTCTGCGAGGAAATATGCTGATGCGGAGCATCCCTCGCTCATCCCAATGGATGTGCCTACATCTCCCTCAACACCACTTGGACCCATGACACGAGCCCGAGCTAAGGCTATTGAAGATAAGGTGAACTCGCTCCTCTCCGAACTCCCTCTTCCTACTCGCGAGACATGGCTACTACCTCATTCGGAAACTCTGTGTGTGATTAGGTGCCTGGAAGCGAGCCACGGAACAACTACATACAAGAGCTAAGACGGTGAGGACCCCAAGCATGATGGACAAGAAGAGCTGCCGCAGAAGCTACAGGCGTCGGACGACTGACCAAGTCCGGACGTCCGACGAGTCCCAGGACACGGATGACCGAGCCCTCTGGATGTCCGGTATCTGGCCACCCGAACCAATTCTACGGATGTCCGAGACGCCCCGGACGACCGGGCAACAAGCACCCGAGCCAAAACTACGAACGACCGACAGCCTACGGACGTCCGATCCATCTAGAAGCTCTGGACGACCGACCCTCTCCGGACGTCCGACGCAACCAAGACAGAGCCGAATCTACGGATGTTCAAGCCCTGCCGGATGTCTAGACTGTCCCGAGCCTCTGGACGTCCGACGCCTTCCGGACGTCCGGCACCTGAGTAACCGCACCTGCGGGCTGGAGCCCTGGTATCCCTTCACTTTCACTTCCATTTGCACTAAGACTATAAATAGGATGCCCCCACCTCCTAGTGAGGGTTAGCATAGGTTTAGCTCATATTTTGTGTGAGAGCCTTGCTCATCCACTTGGCTACTTCTCCTCGGAGCTCAGGACCTCTTTGGAGAAGATCCCCCAAGCGGATTCAAGACCCCTTTCTAGGGAAGACCATCAAGACCTCCGTACGGAGAAGAACTGTTCCTTTGTATCCCTACCTTGGTTGATTGTGGATCATGTCACTCTATGTTGTTGGTGATCTAGCACTCGTGTGATTGATTCTATGTCGGTATAGTGATTCTCTCTCTCGTTTTCCCCTTGTTTCCCCTTTGTGCTTCCGTGTGTTCTTCGTGATTCCCCGTAGGATCCACTCCAAACGTGAAAGATCATCCACATAGGGTTCCACCCTACATCATCTTGGTATCATGAGCCACGTTGATCATGTTTTTGGAGCCCCTACCCCGTGTTTTCTAGCTTGATTTTGTTGTTTTCGTCCTAATTCCGAAAATTCCCCACCAAAAATAGCCCCAATTTTTTTTTTGTAATTTGTTCGTGAGTTGAGATTTTGTTGGACTTGGTCCATGGATATGTGTTGTTGCGTGTGGATCTAGATTTTCCCATCCTCCCCACCCTTTTCCATCCACCAAATCACTCGATTTTGACCTCACCATCTCCTTCTTCCCCGAAATCTCCCAGTTCATCACGAGCCTGATTTTCGCCTAGGCTCCGGACGATCGGAAAAGGTCAGACGTCCGACGACGACCGGACGACCGTAAAAGACCGGACGTCCGTGAAACCCTGAAGACACTGAAGTTTGATAGTGCGGCCACCACCATAACCCCCACATTCCACCACATTTTCCAAACCGATATACACCTACATCTTCCACGATACCTCCTATGACGATTTTGACACATTTTGGTCCTTGATATTTTGAGTTGTGGCTCCCATATCCTTTTGTGTTTCGGCTATCTAGGTACGGTTCGACTTCATCAACACCACGGCTCAACTTCTCGAGGGTCTCATCATCGCAAGGACGATAACTTCGACGACATCTTTGTCATAACTTGCAATTGCATTGATAACCCACATTGCCTCATTTTGCGTAGCTTACCCATCGAGACTAGCGGTTGAGTATTGCAGGCAACGATACTTGTGCACATTAGTGATCATACAACATAGTATACATATCATACCATAGTGGTGCATGTCTTGAGATCAACTTGTGTGTCACAAAGTTGTCATCGCATACACAATTGCTACCTTGGTTCGTGAGTTTTGCATGAGAAAAGAGCTCAAAAGTGAAAGAGCCACCCAAGATTTTAAGCAAAGAGGAAAGATAAGCAAAGAGCTTATAAGCAAAAACCATAGCATCATACAACATTAAGAATGTCATATCAGATCATCTTGGATCATAGCACCGAAATATCATACATATAGAATACTTGGGATAGAGATCGTTGCATTTTTACCTAGTAGGTTGTGCACAAGTTTGTGTATCCGCCTATTGTGCAATCGTGCTAGCGTCTCTCTAGTATTGTGCAACAAGAGCATTTCGTGGTTTCCACATTTTGGCTCAATTTTGGATTGCACAATCCCATTTATCTATTTGCGTGTGTGTTTCTGTGTACCCATACTTGCTTGGTCTACTTGTTGCATTTGCAAATTTGTGAATCTTTTCCAACATTGTTGAAGCTCACTTACTATTGCATCAAATTTTGTGCCACCATCCTAACCAAGCTCCACCATAAGCTTTTACGTGTATAGGTGTGAGAACCGACAAGAATTGGTACCAACAGTGCTATTTCATTGTCCGCATTTGAGTGAACTTGATTCATCTTCAACTTCGGTCAAGGTACATTTGGTACACGTTCTTTTCCTTCTACCACTTACATTTTGCTTGGTATGATGGATAGGCCAAGTTCTTCTATCACTCCACCTCTCATCGAGAACGACGACGACATGTCATCATTCGTCACCAAGAACCACCTATTTGGATCTCAAAAGGCATTGCACCAAGAGCAACAAGCAATGAGGGACTACTTCGACAACAAATTCGACGCTCAAAAGCAAGAGAATGATGCAAGAATGGATGAGATCCGCGCCTTCATGAGGAACCGGCGTCCTTCCACTTCTTCATCCTCAAGACGGAGCCGCTCAAGTCGACACTCCGACGACACCTTCTCTGACACAAGTACACTGTCATCGAACACTCTTCGTCGAGCTGCGCGTCAAGACCGGCATGCATCTCAAAACCCGCTACATGACAAGCATTCACAAGAACAAGTCGACGAGCAAATCCCTCGTCCTCAATCAAACCAAGTCGTTTTTGCTCAAGCTCAAGAAAGGAAACGACTAAGGCGCCAAGAAGAAGAACGAGCACGTTTACACCAAGAGGAACAAGACGCCGAGGCTCAACGTCTTGAACAACAACAACGTGAAGCGCAAGCTCTTGAGGCGCAACGTGCCCTTCGAGATTCGAGCCGAGCCATTGCCAACCGCAATCACGAGCGGCGCAATCAAGAGGAAGCCCTTTGAAAAGAAATCCAATAGAGGAACTACCAACCGCTTGTGCAACGTCAAGCTCCACAAGGTCCTCCACAAGCTCGTCAAACTCCACCTCAACCTCAAGTTCAACAAGAGCAAGTTGATCATGGACTTCCCCCGCGCCAAGAGCAACATGAGGATGACTATCCTCCACGTCAAGGACGTCGCCATCACCATCGCCAACAACACAATGAAGAGCAACGCTATGGCAAGCTCAAGTTCACAATGCCCAAGTTCAATGGAAGCAATGATCCGGAAGAGTACCTCTCATGGGCATTGAAAATCGACAAATATTTCTGCTTGCACAACTATGAGGAAGAGAAGAAGATCGCTATGGCATCACTTGAGTTCCAAGATTATGTGCTCATATGGTGGGAACAAGTACTTGAACGCTGTCAAACAAGAGGTGAACCACCAATCAACACTTGGGCTCAAATGAAGGATGTCATGCGAGCACGTTTTGTGCCAACCTACTACAACCACGATCTCTTCAAGAAGCTACAACTCCTCAAGCAAGGAACAAAGAGTGTTGAAGAATACTACAAGGAAATGGAGATAGCCATGATTCGAGCCAATGTCACGGAAGATGATGAGCAAACAATGGCACGTTTCTTGAATGGACTCAATCATCCCATCAAGAAGATTGCCGACTTCCAACCCTATTCCAACCTCATTGAGCTCGTACATCAAGCAACCAAGGCGGAACGTCAAGTGCAAGATGACTTCAAGTACGCCAAGTACTCATCCAAGACCTATGGTTTCTCCAACACCCAAGCTTCAACGACTCCTTCAACATCTACATCAACCAAACCTTCTCAAAGCAACGACGACAAGTCAAGTTACAAGAAAACTTTGGCATGTTCAAGTCATCTTCCTCCTAATACAAGCAACTTCAAGCCGCGTGCATCATCATCTACTCCAACCGATGAGACCGTCAAAACAAGCTCCTTCAAGTGTTTCACTTGCGGCGGCCGAGGCCACAAGTCCTTCCAATGCACGAACAAGCGCACCATGATCCTCAACGACGACGGCACATATGACTCAATGAGTGAAGAGGAGATGGAAGCCCTTGAGCAAGTGGCCATGCACCAGCGCGTGAACGAGGATGAAGATGATCATGTCTTTTGTGATGAGGATTCAAGCCCCGCTCTCGTTGTCTCCAAAGTCTTGACACTTGAACATCAACAAGAAGAAGACCAACGATGCCACATCTTCCACACTAAGGCCGGCATCAACGGAAGGTCCGTCAAGGTCATCATCGATGGAGGTAGTTGCCACAACTTGGCAAGTGAAGAACTATGTTCCAAGCTTCAATTGGTCAACAGGAAGCACCCGCACCCCTACAAAGTTCAATGGCTAAGTGACTCCGGCACTATACGAGTCGAGCATACAGTCCAAGTCTCTTTCAAAATTGGTGCTTATGAAGACACTTTGGAGTGTGATGTGGTCCCAATGACCGTTTTCCACCTCCTTCTTGGTCAACCATGGCAATTCGACCGTGGTGTCATCCACAATGGGCGTACCAATCACTATAGCTTCAAAATGAAAGGAAAGGAATATGTGCTACGACCTATGTCTCCTAGTCAAGTGATAGCCGACAAGCAAGCCACCAATCATGGAAAGACGAGTGAAAAAGGGACACACCCAAAAGTGAGTGAGATCCACAAGCCAAATTTGAGCGCCTCTTCGCCTAGAGAGAAAAACCTCATCCTATTTGCCACCAAAAGTGAGATAAGAGAAGTGTGTGAGAACCCATCGAGTATGATGCACTTCGTCCTTGTGTGCAAAGATGGAGAGCCAACAACTAACACCTCTCACGAGTTACCTTTAGTGTTTCAATCTCTTTTGCAGGAATTCAAAGATGTTTTCCCCGATGAGCTACCTCCAGGTCTACCGCCACTACGAGGTATTGAACATCGAATCGACCTCATCCCCGGAGCGCCACTTCCAAACAAAGCTTCATACCGTGTCAATCCTGAAGAAACCAAGGAGATTCAACGGCAAGTACAACAACTCATCGACAACGGTCATGTACGTGAAAGCTTAAGCCCATGTGCCGTTCCCGTCATACTTGTGCCTAAACCCGATGGAAGTTTCCGCTTGTGTTCCGATTGTAGACCCATAAACGCCATTACCGTTCGATATAGGCATCCCATTCCTCGCTTAGATGATATGCTTGATGAACTTAGCGGAGCCAACTTTTTCTCAAAAATTGATCTTAAAAGTGGCTATTATCAAATCCACATTCCAGAAGGTGATGAATGGAAAACCGCTTTCAAAACCAAATTTGGCTTATATGAGTGGTTAGTTGATGAGGACATCAATACAATTGTTACACCCACAGCCCCTGCTGCTATACATACTGGACCAATTACTAGAGCTCGTGCACGCCAACTAAATTATCAGGTACTTTCGTTTCTTGGTAATGATTCTAATGTTCATGAGAATATGATGCTGCCTAAATTGGATACATTTGTTTTGCTTACAAATGAAGGGCCTAGCTTGGAGAAGGATGAACATTGGAGCAAGAACAAGCATGGAGATGATGGCATGCGCAAGGGGAACAAGAACGGAGTTACAAGTGATGATTTCAGGACTTTGAAGCCACCATAATGTGTGCATGAAGCCTTGGACGAAATATACAAGATGCCACTTCATAAATTTCGTCCCGAGGCTATTTTAGGTGCTGCGTCACCTTATTATTGGGCCAGGCCCATGTAATTTCGAAATACATAAGTATAGGCTATTTTTAGAGTCCGTCTGTGTGGGGAAACAAGAGATAGGGTTGATTTCGGACCCCTCCACCAAGGGCCACGAAATCCACCCCCTCTTCCTCCATATATACAGTCCTTAGGGCATCGTTTAGACCTTGGGTTTTGTTTAGATTAAAAGTTCGCCATAGCTGCAACTTCGCGTACTTCGTTTGTGTTCAACGACCAGACAAAGGCGTCACAGAACCCCACCTTGATCAATAAAGCTTTCATCTTATATTCGCAATATCCAGATTGCAATCTCAGTTTCTTGCTTGTTCTTCGTTTGCTCGCAGGAAACAGACCCTCGTGGTCAGGTTGATCGTGCTCCGGCGTGGTCAATAACCTCTCGGAGTGGGTTTAGCGATTGCTAAGGCGCGACGTCCTCGCACGTTCGTAGTCGGATCGTCAAAGTCGACTTCCACCAAAGCGATATCCATCATCTCATCGAAAGACGGGACACCTTTGCCTCTATCAAGTGGTATCAGATTTCCAGGTTGCTCGGTGAGATTTTACAGTTTTTCGTAGTTTAGATCGAGTCTGTTCTTCATACCTATAGTCCACGAAAAAGCCACAAAAAAAAAAGAGTCGGGTAGCCACGCTCCGTTTAGGCCCAAAATTTTTCGAAAACGCATTTTTCGAAAAAATTTCTGGCTATCCTATTTTTAGGTGTTTCTGAGTGTTTTGAGACAGGTGCCATTATAGGAAGTTTTTTTTGACCCGTTTCCAGTTTTTGGGTCCGGGCAACCGAAAAAAAAAAATTGGTCAAAAAAATTTCGTGCCCATCCTGTCAGTTTGAGCTAGGAAAAGTTTTGAGACACTCGCCATTATA
>NC_041381.1:273393984-273410948 GCF_002162155.2 Triticum dicoccoides
TGGGTGAGGAAGATGAACTTCCGTCGAGGACGACTTCATTTCAAGAAGGGGAGGATGATGAGGACATCAATACAATTGTTACACCCACAGCCCCTGCTGCTATACATACTGGACCAATTACTAGAGCTCGTGCACGCCAACTAAATTATCAGGTACTTCCGTTTCTTGGTAATGATTCTAATGTTCATGAGAATATGATGCTGCCTAAATTGGATACATTTGTTTTGCTTACAAATGAAGGGCCTAGCTTGGAGAAGGATGAACATTGGAGCAAGAACAAGCATGGAGATGATGGCATGCGCAAGGGGAACAAGAACGGAGTTACAAGTGATGATTTCAGGACTTTGAAGCCACCATAATGTGTGCATGAAGCCTTGGACGAAATATACAAGATGCCACTTCATAAATTTCGTCCCGAGGCTATTTTAGGTGCTGCGTCACCTTATTATTGGGCCAGGCCCATGTAATTTCGAAATACATAAGTATAGGCTAGTTTTAGAGTCCGTCTGTGTGGGGAAACAAGAGATAGGGTTGATTTCGGACCCCTCCACCAAGGGCCACGAAATCCACCCCCTCTTCCTCCATATATACAGTCCTTAGGGCATCGTTTAGACCTTGGGTTTTGTTTAGATTAAAAGTTCGCCATAGCTGCAACTTCGCGTACTTCGTTTGTGTTCAACGACCAGACAAAGGCGTCACAGAACCCCACCTTGATCAATAAAGCTTTCATCTTATATTCGCAATATCCAGATTGCAATCTCAGTTTCTTGCTTGTTCTTCGTTTGCTCGCAGGAAACAGACCCTCGTGGTCAGGTTGATCGTGCTCCGGCGTGGTCAATAACCTCTCGGAGTTGGTTTAGCGATTGCTAAGGCGCGACGTTCTCGCACGTTCGTAGTCGGATCGTCAAAGTCGACTTCCACCAAAGCGATATCCATCATCTCATCGAAAGACGGGACACCTTTGCCTCTATCATTAGTGATGCCTATGGGTTTGTCGGAAGCACCCGGAACTTTCGTGCGTCTTATGCATCATGTGCTTAGACCTTACATTGGAGTCTTCGTTGTGGTTTACTTTGATGATATCCTTGTGTTTAGCAAAACCATGAAAGAGCACATTAATCATGTTAAATCTGTGTTGCAAACCCTCCGCAAGGAAAGCCTTTATGCGAACTTGAAAAAAATGCACTTTCTGCGTTGACAAAGTGGTTTTCTTAGGTTTTGTTGTCTCTTCCAAGGGTGTCCATGTTGATGAAACTAAGATTAAAGCAATTAAAACTTGGCCCCAACCAACCAATTTGCAACAAGTGCGTAGTTTTCTTGGCCTTGCAGGATTTTATCGCCGCTTTGTGAAAAACTTTAGCACAATTGCCGCTCCTTTGCATGCTTTGAGTAAGAAGAATGCACCTTTTGTTTGAGGATGTTTGCAATCCACCGCTTTTGATGAGCTCAAGTCTTTGCTTACTCATGCTCCGGTTCTTGCTTTGCCCAACTTTGAGAAAACTTTTTAGGTTCATTGTGATGCAAGTGGTACCGGAATTGGCGGAGTTTTGATGCAAGAAAAACGAGCCATTGCTTATTTTAGTGAAAAACTCTCCGGTGCTCAACTTAACTACCCAATCTATGACAAAGAATTGTATGCTTTAGTGCGTGTGCTACTTGTTTGGGAACATTACCTTAGACCTCATGAATTTGTCATCCATACCGATCATGAAACGCTTAAGTACTTAAAAGGCCAAACTAAGTTGAACAAGCGTCATGCCAAATGGAGTGAATTTATTAAATCTGTCCCATATGTGATCACGTACAATAAGGGTAAAGAAAATGTTGTTGCGGATGCACTTTCCCGAATATGCACACTTGTCACTCAACTTGAGTTGAATGTTATTGGTTTTGAGCATATCAAAGACTTGTATGAGCATGATCCTTCTTTTGCTACTCCTTATGCTAAGTGTTTGACGCACACGTCTTGGGAACGATACTACATAAAGGATGATTATCTTATGAGAGCTAACAAACTTTGCATTCCCGAGTCTTCTCTTCGTTTGCTACTTTTGCAAGAGGCTCATGGAGGTGGACTCATGGGACACTTTGGACACGACAAAACTTTTGCCACGCTCTCCAAGAACTACTTTTGGCCCAAGATGTTCCGTGACGTCTCACGCTTCACCAACCGTTGCTCTACATGTTGCAAAGCTAAGTATAAAGCTCAATCCCATGGTCTTTACATGCCACTTCCTATTCCTTATCAACCTTGGGAAGACATTAGCATGGATTTTATACTTGGTTTGCCTAGAACTCAAAATGGCAAGGATTCGGTCTTTGTTGTTGTGGACAGATTTTCTAAGATGGCACATTTCATTCCTTGCAACAAGATAGATGATGCTTCACATATTGCTAATCTATTTTGTAGGGAAATCTTGCGACTTCATGGAGTGCCAAAGACAATTGTCTCGAACCGCGACGTCAAGTTTTTGAGTTACTTTTGGAAGACCCTATGCGCCAAGCTCGGGATCAAGCTATTGTTCTCTTCGGCATACCATCCTCAAACTGACGGCCAAACGGAGGTGACGAACCGTACACTCTCCACTCTACTTCGCGTGTTGATCAAGAGGAACATCAAGGAGTGGGAGGCATGCCTACCAATCGCCGAGTACGCCTACAACTGTGCAAGACATTCGACAACCGGCAAGTCCCCCTTTGAGGTCGTCTACGCCTTCAACCCGTTGTCCCCATTGGACATTCTACCTCTTCCTCTACAAGAGCGCACCAACCTCGACGCAAGTGCCCGTGCAAGCTACATCAAGAAGATGCATGAAGATACAAGGCACACCATCGAACGCCAAGTACAACGCCTCGCGACCAAACTCAACGTCAACAAGCACCCCATGATATTCAACATTGGAGACCTAGTGTGGCTACATCTTCGCAAGGACCGCTTCCCCAACGACCGCAAGTCCAAGCTTCTACCTCGCGCCGATGGAACTTTCAAGGTGCTAGCACGCTACAACAACAATGCTTACAAGATCGATCTCCCACGCGACAAGTACAACGTGAGCGACATCTTCAACGTCTCCGATCTCTCCCCATACCATGGTGATGAGGATTTCGATCCGAGGTCGGATCTTTCACAAGGGAGGGGGGAGATGATGCGTAGCATCCCTTGCTCATCCCAATGGACGTGCCTACATCTCCCTCAACACCACTTGGACCCATGACACGAGCCCGAGCTAAGGCTATTGAAGATAAGGTGAACTCGCTCCTCTATGAACTCCCTCTTCCTACTCGCGAGACATGGCTACTACCTCATTCGGAAACTCTGTGTGTGATTAGGTGCCTGGAAGCGAGCCACGGAACAGCTACATACAAGAGCCAAGACGGCGAGGACCGCAAGCATGATGGACAAGAAGAGCTACCGCGGAAGCTACAGGCGTCGGACGACCGACCAAGTCCGAACGTCCGACGAGTCCCAGGACACGGACGACCGAGCCCTCCGGACGTCCGGTACCTGGCCACCCGAACCAATTCTACGGATGTCCGAGACGCCCCGGACGACCGAGCGACAAGCACCCGAGCCAAAACTACGGACGATCGACAGCCTACGGACGTCCGGTCCATCCAGAAGCTCCGGACGACCAACCCTCTCCGGACGTCTGACGCAACCAAGACAGAGCCGAATCTACGGACGTCCGAGCCCTGCCGGATGTCCGGACCGTCCCGAGCCTCCGGACGTCCGACGCCTTCCGGACGTCCGGCACCTGAGTAACCGCACCTGCGGGCTGGAGCCCTTGTATCCCTTCACTTTGACTTCCATTTGAACTAAGACTATAAATAGGACGCCCCCACCTCCTAGTGAGGGTTAGCATAGGTTTAGCTCATATTTTGTGTGAGAGCCTTGCTCATCCACTTGGCTACTTCTCCTCGGAGCTCAGGACCTCTTCGGAAAAGACCCCCCAAGCGGATTCAAGACCCCTTTCTAGGGAAGACCATCAAGACCTCCATACGGAGAAGAACTGTTCCTTTGTATCCCTACCTTGGTTGATTGTGGATCATATGTCACTCTATGTTGTCGGTGATCTAGCACTCGTGTGATTGATTCTATGTCGGTTTAGTGATTCTCTCTCGTTTTCCCCGTGTTTCCCCTTTGTGCTTCCGCGTGTTCTTCGTGATTCCCCGTAGGATCTACTCCAAACGTGAAAGATCGTCCACATAGGGTTCCACCCTACATCATCTGCTCTTGCTTGAGACTTGATGGCTTTATTTGCCTTAAACTTGATATCCAACGGAAGGAGTTTAATCGCCCACTTTGCCACTCGACTAGTTGCATCCCTATTATTCAATTTTTTTAACAATGGAGCATTGCTGACGACTGAAACCGATTGGTCTGAGAAGTAGTGTGCAACTTTCTTCGTGGTCAATTAAATTCCATAAACAAGCTTTTGATAATGAGGATATCTCTGCTTGGACGGAGTCAAGACTTCAGAAATGTAGTACACAGGGCGCTGAACTTTGTAGGCTTTGCCTTCTTCTCCCCGCTCGACCGTGAGCACTGTGCTGACAACCTGTCCAGTGGCTACGATGTAAAGCAGTAAAGGCTCTTTGCTGATTGGAGCGGCAAGCACCGGCTGGGTGGAAAGCAGGGCTTTGAGATCTTCAAACACTGCTTTAGCTTCATCATTCCACTCGAACTTGTCAGACTTGTTCATCAGTCAGTAAAGAGGTATTGCCTTTTCACCAAAGCATGAGATGAATCGACTCAATCCTGCCAAACAACTAGTAAGCTTCTGAACATCGTGCACACGCACAGGGCGTTTCATTCAGAGGATTGTGCAAACTTTCTCTGGGTTTGCGTTGATCCCTCGTTCAGAAACGAGGAAACCGAGTAACTTTCTACCTGGGACTCTGAATGTGCACTTTGATGGATTGAGCTTGATATCGTATCTTCTTAAGTTGGCAAAGGTTTCAGCGAGGTCAGTCAGTAGGTCAGAACCTTTGCGTGATTTAACCACTATGTCATCCATGTATGCTTCCACATTCCGACTGATTTGAGTGAGCAGGCACTTCTGAATCATGCGTATGAACGTGGCACCAACATTCTTGAGGCCAAAGGGCATAGTAACATAGCAAAAACACCCGAATGGGGTGATGAAAGCTGTTTTTATCTCGTCGGGTCCATACAGTCGGATCTGATGGTACCCGGAATAAGCATCCAAAAAGGACAATCGCTCACATCCCATAGTTGAATCGACTATCTGGTCGATGCAGGGCATAGGAAAAATGATCTTTCGGGCATGCCCGATTGATATGCTTGAAATCAATACACAATCAAAGTGACTTATCTTTCTTGGGGACCATAACAACATTGGCGAACCACTCGGAGTGGTATATCTCGCGGATGAACTCAGCAGCCAGAAGCCGAGCCACCTCCTCGGCAATTGCCTTCCTCTTCTCCATGGTGGACCGACTAAGATGCTCTTTAACGGGTTTTGCTTTCGGGTAGACTCACAAACAGTGCTCAGCCAGTCCCCTGGGTACACCCGGCATGTCAGATGGTTTCCATGCGAAGATGTCCCAGTTCTCACGGAGGAACTGGATGAGCGCTTCTTCCTATTTGTCGTCGAGTGTTGTTGAGATATGAGTCAGAGCAGCATTGGGATCAGTCGGGTGATTGTGAACCGGATTTGTTTCACCAGACGACTGAAATGCAGACTCTGAAGCAGGTCTCTTGGCATGCAACAAAGCACTCGGATCCGCATTCTTCTGGAATTCTTGCATTTTTACTGCTACCATCTGTTTGTCGGTGATCTTTGAGCCCTTCTGGAGGCAATCTTCTACTCTCTGCCAATTTCCACTGACTGTGATCACGCCATTGGGGCCAGGCATCTACAACTTGAGGTACACGTAACACGGTCGAGCCATGAAACGAGCATAAGCAGGTCTGCCTAGAATGGCATGATAGGCACTATCAAAATCCACCACCTCAAGCGTCAACTTTTCCTTGCGGTAATTCTTTGAATCATCGAAAACCACATCAAGAGTGATCTGACCAAGTGAGTCGGCTTTCTTTCCTGGGATGACACCACGGAATCTCATGTTACTCTCACTGAGCTTGGACATCGGAATGCCCATCCCTCGGAGGGCCTCAACATACAATATATTCAATCCACTGCCACCTTCCATCAAATCCTTGGTCAGTTGAGTGCCCCCAACAACTGGGTCGACCACAAATGCTTGCCGCCCAAGGGTAGCAATGTGTGCTGGGTGGTTGGACTGGTTGAACGTAATAGGGGTTTTTGACCACTTCAAATATCTCATCGTTGCCAGAGCAACCATGTTTACTTCTTTGTTAATAACTTTCAGTCATCTTTTGCTCTCGAGGTCAGCAAAAATCACCAAAGTGGCATTAACATTGGGGTAACCACCATCTTCCTCTTTGCCCTCCTCCTTATCGGACTCCTTGTCCTTTTCACTGGGCTGGCTCTCTCAGAAACTCTGAATCAGGAGTCGACACTGTTGAGTGGTATGCTTGGGAAGAATCAAATTTCCCTCTTCGTCCTTTTTGGTGTGTATATGACACGGTAAATCAAGCACATCATTTCCCGCTTGATCTTTCACTTTTTTAGGGGTCAAAGGCCCTTTAGGCTTCCCCTTGAACTTCCCTTGATTCAAAACTGCTGCCTCAGCAGGACCTGTCGCCTCAGCTTTTTGTTTCTGCTTCCGACTGGAGTTTCCTCCTCCGGTATCCTGGGCGACTGACTTATTTTTACCGCTCCGGAGTCAGTCCTCCTCTTCGGCATTAGCGTATCGAGTGTCAATCTCCATCATCCGAGTCAGAGACATGTCTCCGGTCCGACCGAACTTCATATTGAGCTCTCTGTAGAGAACGTCTTCTTTAAAGGCACAAACTGCTTGGTGCTCCGACAGATTCTCCACTGTGTGATGAAGGGTAGTCCACCTCTGGATATAGTCTCTCAAAGTCTCATTCTGTTTCTGCACACGATGCTGCAATTCTGTCAAACCAGCAGGTCGCTTGCAGGTGCCCTCAAATGTTTTGGTAAACACTCGGGCCAACTCTTCCCAATTGAAAATACTCCCAGGGGCCAACTGATTCAACCATGCTCTGGCAGAACCCTCAAGCATCAAAGGGAGGTGTTTCATGGCCACCTCATCGTTGCCACCACCAATGTGCACAACCACTCGGTAATCCTCCAGCCAAGTGTCGGGCTTCGACTCCCCGTTGAACTTACTTACGCCCGTCGCTAACCTGAAGTTGTGAGGGATCTCAGCAGCTCGGATGGCTCTTCCAAAGCACTTGGGGCTGGAAACGTGCACTCTGCTTCCACTGGGTCGATCTCTATCCAACCCTTCTCTGTATGCTCTGTTCCGGTCGACCAAACCTTGTACAGGTCGACTGGACCGCAGAGAAATTTGTCGGGCTCGATCGTTGCGACTTGAGGGCTGGCCGTCTGATGGGCCACCGCATGCTTTACCCACCACTGGAGCCCCGACTGACCAGATCGCTTGCGGTGGCGTCCACTAGAGTGAGCAGATGATGCGAGGACCGATCGATATAGAGTCGACGGCTGTCGTAGGAGAACGCCGCAAGCACTCGCACGGAAGTGCGACGCCCCGCGGATCGGAAGAGCCTCGACATCGAGGGGGCTTCTTGGAGCCAAGCGGAGTCATCGGCAACGAAAGTGAGCGCGCCGAGTCGGAACTCGCAGCCCATGACCAAACCACTACCGAAAACCATGTTGATGAAGATCAGAAAAAAATGCAACCTCGCCAGAAGTTGCTAAGACGCTTTGCCCCATAGTAGGCGCCAACTGTTGTGGTACTAAGTCTCATAGTAAGAGTAGGGGGTACGTATGAGGAGGCAAGGCCCTGACTACAACGGGATTGTACACACGAGTTTAAGAGTTTAGGCCCCTCTCGGAGGAGGTAAAAGCCCTACATCTCGGTGCCCTGAGGCGGTCGACTGGAATATGGGTGTGTGTGTGTTACGGGGGTGTGAACCCTTGTCCCAGAGGAGGGGGTGGCTTTTATGGAGTGCGCCAGGACCCCAACCATCCCCCATTATAGGGTTCAGTGTACATTAAGACATGGCGTTACTGGTAACGCTAGCTATAGAGTGCTATTAATGATCTTTAAGACTATGGAGTGAACGCCTGACCGGTTCCATCCTGAGTGACTCTAGGTCTTCTGTACTCCAAGTAGTTTCTTGTATGGTAGAATGACTTCATCTTGGCCGAGTGAATTTGGGGGTATCCGAGTGAGATAACTGGTCGAGTGGATTGCACTCCATGGTTACTACAATCAGTATCTCTTGCTATACTTTCAATGTCCTTGATTCTAGGGTAGTGACCTTGGGTAGGGCGTATAGGTCAGGCCTATGACCCTAACCTAGGTCCATGGCATCATCAATCCTCCCTCCAGACTGTCTTTTGCCGCCTCAGATCTTCTTCCCCACCACCGGCAGCCACCACAATTGCATGACCATCATCAACTATGTAGATGAACTTGAGGACTACACGGGTTCACAAGAGGGGCCACACTCTTTCATGTCTGCTTACATTATGCATCACTTAATATTACCTGCAAATTTATCATCCTGTTCACCTCGTAGACTCTAAGTCAGGTCCAAACCAATGCTCATACTTGAGTTTTTAAATGGTTGTGGGGTACATATCGGGGCACCAATGAATAGTATTTTTATATTGTCTGGTTAATCTTAGGTATCTACTATGGGTTTCATGTTGGGTGGGAAACAACAGTAAAGGAGCCATTATCTGTATTTTTCAACTGAAGCTATTATCTGCCTGCTATCATTGGTGGGTCTATCTCGATAGAGGCAAAGATGTCCCGTCTTTCGATGAGATGGTGGTTATCATTTTTGGTGGAGTAGACTTTGACGATCTGACTATGAAACGTTCGAGGACGTCGCGCCTTAGCAATCACTAAGCCAACTCCGAGAGGTTATTGACCACGCCGAAGCACGATCAACCTGACCACGAGGGTCTGTTTCCTGCACACAAACGGAGTACAAGCAAGAAACTAAAATTGCAATCTAGATATTGCGAATATAAGAGGAAAGCTTTATTAATGAAGGTGGGGTTCTGTGACGTCTTGGTCTGGTCGTTAAACACAAACGAAGTATGCGAAGTTGCAGCTATGGCAAACTTTTAATATAAACAAAACCCAAAGTCTATACGGCGCCCTAAGGGCTGTATATATGGAGGAAGAGGGGGGAATTTCGTGGCCCTTGAAGGAGGGGTCGGAAAACAACCCTAACTCTTTTTATCCACACATACGGACTCTAAAAACAGCCTATACTCAAGTATTTCGAAATTACATGGGCCTGGCCCAATGATAAGGTGACGCAACACCTATAATACTATCTGGACGAAATTTACGAAGTGTCATCTTGTATATTTCGTCCCAGCCTTCATGCACTCATTATGGTGGCTTCAAAGTTCTGAAATCATCACTTGAAACTCCATTCTTGTTCCCCTTGCGCATGCCATCGTCCCCATGCTAGAACTTGCTCCAAGGTTCATCTTTCTTATCCAAGCTAGGCCCTTCATTTGTAAGCAAAACAAATGTATCCAATTTAGGCAGCATCATATTCTCATGAACATTAGAATCGTTACCAAGAAACGAAAGTACCTGGTAATTCAACTGGCGTGCACGAGCTCTAGTAATTGGTCTAGTATGTATAGCAGCAGGGGTTGTGGGTGTAATAATGGTATTGATGTCCTCATCATCCTCCCCTACTTGAAATGAAGTCGTCCTCGACGGAAGCTTGATACGTCTCCAACGTATCTATAATTTTTGATTGTTCCATGCTATTATATTACCCATTTTGGATGTTTATAGGCTTTACTTTACACTTTTATATCATTTTTGGGACTAACCTACTAACCGGAGGCCTAGCTCGAATTGCTGTTTTTTTGCCTATTTCAGTGTTTCGAAGAAAAGGAATATCAATCGGAGTCCAAACGGAATGAAACCTTCGGGAGCGATCTTTTTGGAACAAACGCAATCCAGGAGACTTGGAGTGGACTTCAAGAAGCAGCTGAGGCGGCCATGAGGTAGGAGGGCGAGCCCTAGGGGGTGGGCGCGCCCCCACCCTTGTGGGCCCCTCGTGGCTCCCCTGACCTACCTCCTTTGCCTATATATACCTCCATACCCTAAAAACATCCAGGAGCACCAGAAAACTATTTCCACCGCCGCAACCTTTTGTATACGCAAGATCCCATCTTGGAGCTTTCGCCGGCGCTCCGTCGGAGCGGGAATCGACCACGGAGGGCTTCTACATCAACACCATAGCCTCTCTGATGAGTTGTGAGTAGTTTACCACAGACCTTCGGGTCCATAGTTATTAGCTAGATGGCTTCTTCTCTCTCTTTGAATCTCAATACAAAGTTCTCCTCGATCTTCTTGGAGATCTATTCGATGTAACTATTTTTGCGGTGTGTTTGTCGAGATATGATGAATTGTGGGTTTATGATCAAGTTTATCTATGAGAAATATTTGAATATCCTCTGAATTCTTTTATGTATGATTGGTTATTTTTGCAAGTCTCTTTGAATTATCAGTTTGGTTTGGCCTACTCGATTGATCTTTCTTGCAATGGGAGAAGTGCTTAGCTTTGGTTTCAATCTTGCGGTGTCCTTTCCCAGTGACAGTAGGGGCAGCAAGGCACGTATTGTATTGTTGCCATCGAGGATAAAAAGATGGGGTTTATATCATATTGCTTGAATTTATCCCTCTACATCATGTCATCTTTCTTAATGCGTTACTCTGTTCTTATGAACTTAATACTCTAGATGCAGGCAGGAGTCGGTCGATGTGTGGAGTAATAGTAGTAGATGCATAATCGTTTCGATCTACTTGTCGCGGACGTGATGCCTATATACATGATCATGCCTAGATATTCTCATAACTATGCACTTTTCTATCAATTGCTCGACAGTAATTTGTTCACCCATCGTAATACTTATGCTATATTGAGAGAAGCCACTAGTGAAACCTATGGCCCCCGGGTCTATATTTTATCATATAAGTTTCCAATCTACTTTATTTGCATCTTTACTTTCCAATCTATATCATAAAAATACCAAAAATATTTATCTTATCTTATTATCTCTATCAGATCTCACTTTCACAAGTTACCGTGAAGGGATTGACAACCCCTTTATCGCATTGGTTGCGAGGTTCTTGTTTGTTTGTGTAGGTACGAGGGACTTGTGAGGGCCTCCTACTGGATTGATACCTTGGTTCTCAAAAACTGAGGGAAATACTTACGCTAGTTTGCTGCATCACCCTTTCCTCTTCAAGGGAAAACCAATGCAGTGCTCAAGAGGTAGCAAGAAGGATTCTGGCGCCGTTGCCGGGAAGGTCTTCGCTCAAGTCAAGACATACCAAGTACCCATCAAAAACTCATCTCCCTCGCATTACATTATTTTCCATTTGCCTCTCGTTTTCCTCTCCCCCACTTCACCCTTGCCGTTTTATTCGCCCTTTTTCTGTTCGTCTTTTCGTTTGCTTTGATGTCTTAGTTGGCTCGTTTGCTTGTTTGGTTGAAATAGTTGTTTATTTATTGCTAAACAGAGAACCTAAGATCTATGGATCCTCATCCGCTTGCTAATCTTTTTAAGAGATCCAATTATGATGAACCAATTGCTAGTGAGTTCTATGCACTAGATTATCTTTATGAAGTTTTGCTTGAAATTTGTGAATCTGAAAATTGTGATGAAGTACTTTATGAAGAGATTCATGATAGCTCCTTGAATAAAAAGCATGATTGCAATGATTTTACTATAAATTCTCTTGATGTCAATTGTGCTAATAGTATGCAAACCCCTAATCTTGGGGATGCTAGTTTTGCTATGTCTACTACTTGTTGCAATGATCATGATTGGGGTGATTCTTCTTATGATCTTGAAAATTTATTTAGGCCCCATGATGAATATGAGATTGATAATTGTGTTTGCAATAATATTGAAAGTGGGTTTGGAAGAGTGTCAACTTTAGATCCCACATATTTGGAGAATGTTCAATCTTATGGTATTTTTGATAAAAGTGGGTTTGGAGAGGTCATGACTTTAGTTAATGATAATCCCACTATTTTGGAAGAGTGTCAACTTGAGATGCATGTGGATCGTGTTGAGAATATGTCATGTGATAGCTATTTTGTTGAATTTGCCTATGATCCTACATGTAATTATTATGAGAGAGGAAAATATGGTTGTAGAAATTTTCATGTTACTATATTACCTCTCTTCATGTTGAGATTGCTATCGTCTTCTTCCTTGCATATGCTAGTTTTTGTTGCCTTGATAATTTGTTTTCTTATAAAAAACCTATGCATATGAAGTATGTTAGACTTAAGTGTGTTTGTCACATGTTTTATGATGCTCTCTTTATGCTTCAATTCTTGTCTTTCATGTGAGCATCATTGAAATCTCAATGCCTAGCTAAAAAGGCTTTAAAGAAAAGCTCTTGTTGGGAGACAACCCAATATTTTTCCTTGCTTTTATTCAATAAATAAATCATCTAGCTTATGTTTAGACGTGGTTTTATGTTTTAATAAGTGTTTGTGCCAAGTAGAACCTATAGGATAACCTACGGTGATAGTTAATTTGATCTTGCTGAAAAACAGAAACTTTTGCGCGCAGGAGAATAATTTTAATAAATCACAGAAACACGATTTTTAGTTGATTATTTTTGAAGTAAATCAATAGACAAATTTCCTAGGACTTCCTATTTTGGTAGGATTTTTAGAGTTCTAGAAGTATTCGAAAGTTACAGATTGCTACAGACTGTTCTGTTTTTGACAGATTCTGTTTTTCGTGTGTTGTTTGCTTATTTTGATGCATCTATGGCTAGTATCGGGGGGTATGAACTATAGAGAATTGGGAATACAGTAGGTTTAACACCAATATAAATAAAGAATGATTTCATTACAACACCTTAAGTGGTGGTTTTTCTTTCTTGCACTAACGGAGCTCATGAGATTTCCTGTTGAGTTTTGTGTTGTGAAGTTTTCAAGTTTTGGGTAAAGATTTGATGGACTATGGAATAAGGAGTGACAAGAGCCTAAGCTTGGGGATGCCCATGGCACCCCAAGATAATCCAAGGACAACCAAAAGCCTAAGCTTGGGGATGCCCCGGAAGGCATCCCCTCTTTCGTCTTCGTCTATCGGTAACTTTACTTGGAGCTATATTTTTATTCATCACATGATATGTGTTTTGCTTGGAGCGTCTTGTATGATATGAGTCTTTGCTTTTTTCGTTTACCACAATCATCCTTGCTGTACACACCTTTTGGGAGAGACACACATGATTTGGAATTTATTAGAATACTCTATGTGCATCACTTATATCTTTTGAGCTAGATAGTTTTTGCTCTAGTGCTTCACTTATACTTTTTAGAGCACGATGGTGGTTTTATTTTGTAGAAATTATTGATATCTCATGCTACTTATATTATTTTGAGAGTCTTTTAGAATAGCATGGTATTTGCTATGGTTATAAAATTGGTCCTAGAATGATGGGCATCCAAGTTGGGTATAATAAAAACTATCATAGGAAGTGAATTGGATTCTATGATCAATTTGATGCTTCATAATTGTTTTGAGATATGAAGGTGGTAATATTAGAGTCATGCTAGTTGGGTAATTATGAAATTGACGAATACTTGTGTTGAAGTTGGCAAGTCCCGTAGCATGCACGTATGGTAAAAGTTGTGTAACAAATTAGTTGCATGGGGTGCTCTTTTGATTGCCTTCCTTATGTGTGGAGGTCGGGGGCGCGCGATGGTTAACTCCTACCAACCTCCCCCCTATGAGCACGCATAGTAGTACTTTGCTTTGAGGGCTAATAAAACTTTTGCAATAAGTATATGGGTTCTTTATGACTAATGTGAGTCCATGGATTATACGCACTCTTACCTTTCCATCATTGCTAGCCTCTTCGGTACCGTGCATTGCCCTTTCTCACCTTGAGAGTTGGTGCAAACTTCGCCGGTGCATCCAAACCCGTGATATGATACGCTCTATCACACATAAACCTCCTCATATCTTCCTTAAAACAGCCACCATACCTACCTATTATGGCATTTCCATAGCCATTCCGAGATATATTGCCAAGCAACTTTCCACCGTTCCATTTATCATGACACGCATCATCATTGTCGTATTGCCTTGCATGATCATGTAGTTGACATCATTTTTGTGGCAAGGCCACCATGCATAATTTTTCATACATGTCACTCTTGATTCATTGCCCATCCCGGTACACCGCCGGAGGCATTCATATAGAGCCATATCTTGTTCTAGTATCGACTTGTAATTCTTGAGTTGTAAATAAATAGAAGTGTGATGATCATCATTATTAGAGAATTGTCCCTTATAAAAAAAGAAAGGGAAAAAAGGCCCAAAAAAGAAAAGAAAAGAAAAGAAAAGAGAAAGGCCAAATAAAAAAAGAAAAAGAAAAAAGAAAGGCCCAAAAAAAGAAAATAAAAAGGGGGGACAATGTTACTAACCTTTTCCACACTTGTGCTTCAAAGTAGCACTATGTTCTTCATATAGAGAGTCTCTTATGTTGTCACTTTCATATACTAGTGGGAATTTTTCATTACAGAACTTGGCTTGTATATTCCAATGATGGGCTTCCTCAAAATGCCCTAGGTCTTCATGAGCAAGCAAGTTGGATGCACACCCACTTAGTTTCTTTTGTTGAGCTTTCATACATTTATAGCTCTAGTGCATCTGTTGCATGGCAATCCATACTCCTCATGTTGATATCAATTGATGGGCATCTCCATAGCCCGTTGATTAGCCTCGTCAACGTGAGAATTTCTCCCTTTTTGTCTTCTCTACACAATCTCCATCATCATATTCTATTCCACCCATAGTGCTATATCCATGGCTCACTCTCATGTATTGCGTGAGAGTTGAAAAAAGCTGAAGCGCGTTAAAAAGTATGAACCAATTGCTTGGCTGAAACCGGGGTTGTGCATGTTGGGAGTATTTTGCGTGATGAAAATGAAACATAACCTAACTATATGATTTTGTAGGGATGAACTTTCTTTAGCCATGTTATTTTGAGAAGACATGATTGCTTTGTTAGCATGCTTGAAGTATTACTATTTCTTATGTCAATATGAACTTTTATTTTGAATTCTTTGGATCTGAACATTCATGCCACAATAAAGAAAATTACGTTGAGAATATGCTAGGTAGCATTCCACATCAAAAGTTCTGTTTTTATCATTTACCTACTAGAGGACGAGCAAGAATTAAGCTTGGGGTTGCTTGATATGTCTCCAATGTATCTATAAATTTTGATTGTTCCATGCTATTATATTACCAGTTTTGGATGTTTATGGGCTTTACTTTACACTTTTATATCAATTTTGGGACTAACCTACTAACCGGAGGTCCAGCCCGAATTGCTGTTTTTTTGCCTATTTTAGTGTTTCGAAGAAAATGAATATCAAACGGAGTCCAAACGGAATGAAACCTTCAGGAGCGATCTTTGTGGAACAAACGCAATCCAAGAGACTTGGAGTGGACGTAAAGAAGCAGCCGAGGCGGCCACAAGGCAGGAGGGCGCGCCCTAGGGGGGTGGGCGCTCCCCCCACACTTGTGGGACCCTCGTGGCTCCCCTGCCTACCTCCTTCGCCTATATATACCTCCATACCCTGAAAACATCCAGGAGCACCACAAAAAACTATTTCCACCGCCACAACCTTCTGTATCCGCGAGATCCAATCTTGGAGCCTTCGCCGGCGCTCCGCCGGAGGGGGAATCGACCATGGAGGGCTTTTACATCAACACCATAGCCTCTCCGATGAGTTGTGAGTAGTTTACCACAGACCTTCAGGTCCATAGTTATTAGCTAGATGGCTTCTTCTCTCTCTTTGAATCTCAATACAAAGTTGATGTAGGGTGGAATCCTATAGCGTCGATCTTTCACGTTTGGAGTGGATCCTACGGGGAGACACGAAGAACAAGCGGAAGAACACGAGGAAATCATGGGGAGGAACGAGGGAAAACACTCAACCAACAAGGAAACGGTCACACAAGTGCTAGATCGAAGAACACAAAGAGATACACGAGATCCAAAGTCAACAAAGGTAAGGATACAAAGGTAACCGATCTTCTCCGTGAGGAGGCCTTGAATCCACAAAGGGATCTTCCCACGAGGGGGTCTTGAATCCGATAGGATCTACTCCGAAGAGGCCGCGGTCTCTCACGAGGAGGAGATCCGATGGATGAGCGAGGCTCTATCTCTAACTTGAGCTAAATCAACGCTAAGTCTCAAAAGGAGGAGGAGGAGTCCTATTTATAGGCTAGGGGGTCGAAGGGGTACACGGGCTCAGCCCAACACGCACACACAGGCGCTGGCCGGATGATCCGGGTCTGAAGCCGGATGATCCGGGCTGGTCCGGATGGTCCGGGTGGAGGCCCGGATGATCCGGAGACTCGGCTGGTGGAGGCGCAGGGCCGGATGTCCGGCTGGCGGTCCGGACGTCCGGGCAGGGTCCGGATGATCCGGCTTCAGGGTGGAGGCTTCTGTAGTCTTCGGTCGAATTAGCCGGATGATCCGGAGGAGGGTCCGGATGATCTGCCTGAGCCCGGATGATCCGGACGACGGTCCGGATGTCCGGCCTGGCTCCAACAGCCGCTCCGTCTTCTTCTTCTCCTTTCTTCCATCTTCTCTTCCATGCTTGGCCTTGGTCCTTGGATTCTCCATGGTCATCTTGGTTGTACCTGAGTGTATGCAAGGTCCATGCATGAGGTAGTAGCCATGTCTCATATGCGGAAAGTGACGGTTCGAAGAGGAGTGAATTCACCTTGTGTCCAATGGCGTATGTTTGAGGTCTCGTCATATGTCCTCTTGGGGCTTGGAGAGTAGTCGGAGTGTACATGGGGATGAACGTGGGATGCTCCGCATCA
>NC_041381.1:273411250-273452547 GCF_002162155.2 Triticum dicoccoides
CCCCCCCCTTGTGAAAGATCCGACCTCGGATCGTGATCCTCATCACCATGGAAACGGTTGTCGTGGACGGACTTGTAGTTGGACGAAGTTGAAGGCATGGCGCAATCCAAGTATTCCAAGGTGTAGCCGGAGTGGTAAACATGCAAAAAGAGCAAACACAAGCAACACTCGGAAATACAATGGTTAGCGCACACAAAGTGTCCATCATGTAAGAATGAGTCCGTGCGGCAAGATTTTGCATGATAAAGCGCATGAAGCTTATCAAGATGATATAGAATGATATGCAAAGCATTCATGGGATAATTAGCATGGTGCACAAAGCGACAAATTCTACCATTGTGCAAAATGATGTCATAGAGAGACGATTCATCAATAGCATGAGTATGGCAATGGATGCTCAATATGTGTAAGCTATCATGCAATTGATGGTGGACAATATGATCATGATGTATGAATATGCCATCAAGGAAGATCACAACAAATTTGCTAAGGAAATGCACAAGCTCATATATCATGGATGACATGGGAATACAAGAAGCAACAAGGCAATCATAATGTGAGTCAATCCATGCATAGTGTGTAAACTTGTGGTGAGTATGATATGTCCATCGAGCATGACATGTATGAGCACAATCAATAAATATGGAGGTGTTGGTGTACCAAAGCTCGATGTCGAGGCATGAGTGGAGTTCCGAAGGTGCATCCAATAAGTGCGAGCGCTCCTCAATGTGAAGGTCCATGTAGCCAATCACCAATGTCGCTCCTCCGTTCACGAGATGTATCATGTAGACAACAAGAAGGAAACAACAATGAAAGATTGACCCATCCGATATGCGTACTTGAGGATGGCTCAAAGGGAAGGAGGTCACCTTTAGGAGTTTCTCAAGGATGATGGAGTCGCGCATCTTGTATGCCTTCACATAACCAATATGTCTCATGGTGGTACCGCCTTGTAAATCCTTCAAAATGAAAGAACATGACAAACACTTGGAAAAACGAATGAGGTTAGCGAAATGGCAAAACAAATCATTCATGTGGTAAGATACCCAACAAATGTATGTATCATGCTCATCATAAGAAATGACAAGGGAGTATTGCATAGTATGAAGGCTTATGATGTAAGAACAACCAAACACAAGAGGCTCAATCAAACAATCATGCATCACAAGTAAAGTGTCCAAGTCTCCAAGATCAATAAGCATAGCAAGTTGGCACTCAATGCAAGGTGATATGAGAGATGCAACTAATGGAGACAAGAGGCAATGATTATGACAAATCAAGTGAGAGGCATGAGCATATATGTCATCAACCCAAGAAAGCAAGTGATAGTGGAACATGGGTGATGCAACCAAGCAAGCAATCATAGCAATCTCGTCAAGCAAGCTAGTAGTGCGAAGATGCAACATACTAGAAGGAATCATGGCAAGCATGTCATGTGTGCAAATAGTGGGCATGAATAATGGACATGACATAGCACAAACATGAAAGCAAGATATGAGCAAAATATCATCAATGTATTGGCGAGAGACCATATGTGAATAGCAATGGGGCATCATGACTCTCCCAACACAACAATCAACAATAGCATGGGGCACATGATAAACATGGCAAAAGCAACAAGGATCTCCACCAAGCATGCAAATACACATAGAAGTATCATAATGGTGAATCATGGGTAGATGCAAGCAAGGGTCACAATTGCATGGCAAATGCAATGAAGCAAGTATAACATGCAAAGTGAACACGGGGAAATGAGCATAAGGTGACAAGTGGTAAATAGCCCATAGCCGTGTGAGAGCCAAGTAAAAGAGATGCGCATAGTCCTTGCACGAAACGAAGGGTGGTAAGGATAGTCCACAGGATCCCAAGTCATCGTTGCTCTCAAGAGCTCATTTCGTCAACTCATGGGATTGTGAGGTTGACGAGTGTTCATAAGTACCTACACAAAACAAAGACAAAGACAAAATTGTGTGTGCATGGTATATGTACACATCATCCATCATGATGCGCACGTGCATATGTCGGTTAGTACTAGATAGCCAATGCTCAAATAAATGAGATGCGTGATATAGAAACATGTCATCCATCATGAGAGGTTTGTTGTTATGTATCGCATAACGGAGACTCAAATTGTGTAATGCATCATGAGAAATATCTAGAGCATTGTTATTCATGGAATGCATATGGTGCAAGCAATCATGGGAATCATGCAAAGTATGAAATGCATCAAGATCTCCTAATATGTATGAGGAAACTATGGGGGTCTCCTCATGAGCATGAGTAGCAACATCACATGGAGAATATTGACAACATCCAAAACAATGCATATTCGAAACAATGTGATCATGGCATGACATAGTAGATGAATTGCACAAATCATGTAAAGGAAGCATGGCAATATCATCACAAGAGAAGCAAAAGCCAATGACCATCATCTCGTCATCTATGCCATAAGTGCAAATGGGATTGATCTTAATGGGGCATGCATAGTTACTATGTTGAGATTGAAATGAAGCAATATGGGAGATCTCACTCATAGCATATGACAAGTTCAATGGATTGTCAAGTATAATGTGACCAATAGAATTTTCACAAGTTATCCTATGGAGCATAGCATCACAACTAGGCAACTCAACATGCTCATCATCATATTCATCATAAATAGGTAAGTCAAGGCATGAAGAAGTCTCACTAGCATGAAGCATGGTAATAGGTGGGTTAACATCATGGGAGCAATCATTGTCAAGAGCGTCCACTAGTGGGACAAGAGAAGCACCATCACCTATGTTACCTTTGGAGCGTCGCTCATGTGTTGTAGGTGAGGTGTTGAAGATCCATTCATTGTCATCTTCATCTTGATGGAATCATGTGGGGGGTGTATCATCATCCACCATGGCCATCGGTATTTCCATTGGAGGGATGGACTCGTCGAGGATAGGCATGTCGTCATGTAGGAGACCTAGCACCAAAGAAGAAAACACACTAGGAGTAGAGGTTAAGTCGTTAGAAATCATAATGGCCTCACATGCTGTGTCAACTACCTCACTCACTAAGTGTTGTGGCTCACTCACTCCCTCAAGGATGCTCTCACTCGTATGGTAGGTGGAGTCACTCAAATGGCTCTCAACCTCACATAGGATGTGTTGCATGCTCTCATGTGTGGGGCTAGTGGTGGTCACACTCATCCTCTCATAGGAAATGCTCTCAATGTCACGTATGGTGGAGTCACTCATGTCAATCATGTGGTGGTGGCTCTCCTCACATGGCACTTTGGGCATCTCTTCATATGTGGGTGTCGGAGAGGTGTAGGTGCAAATGTCTCCATGCGCGGTCGCGTAGCTTGACTCGGAGTATGAGTCTAATGTGGGCGCCGTCTTCATGGTGTTGAAGAGGTTCGCGCTCGTCGCCGTGGTCGAAGGGGATGGCCCTTGCTCAACCGTCTTGTCACCGTCTTGGTGTGGGGGGTCCATATGATGTGGCACCTCGTAGCTCGTCTCCATGACCGAAGGGAGTTTCCCATGCTCGGCCATCTTCCTTGGGGGGCTTCCGAAGATGGAAGTGTCACCCTCACTTGTATGTGGTCGCCTTGGACTTGATGAAGTCGTTGTAGGCGTACTTGTGGGAAGTAGGCAAAGATGCCGTACGTCCATAGGCGAAGATGCCTTGAGAACACTTGGCGAAGATGCCGAAGTGGTTGATGTAGCCGTAGCACCGTCTCGGTGGTGGTCGTCTCGCGGTCTTCTTTTATGCTCATGAAGCTTCGACTTGGCGTGTTGGGACTTGTGCATTTGTGCTTGTGGAGCATCTTCATGATGATGGTGTCGTTGTCGCGCTTGAGCTCGAAGGCGTTCGTCGTCGTCGTGCACATGATGCTTGGAGGTGACTTGCCCTTCATGACAATGTTGATCACGAACGTGATGGTGGTCGCCATGTAGATGTGGACGAGGACGATTTGCACTTGCATCTTTTTCGCGCTCCGAAGACTTGTGGCTTGAACGTCGTCGTCTTGAGGATGATGAAGTGGAAGAAGACTTGATCAAGGCCCTAATCTCCTCCATCCTTGCATCTTGCTCCTCTTTATGTGCGGCAAGCTTCTTGTCGAAGTAGTCCCTTCTCCTTGCTTCGGAGTGATGAATGTCGATGGAGATGTTCTCGATGCGCTCTCGCAATCTTGATTGTGTGCCTTGCACTTGTCGTTGTAGATCGAAGATAGACGCTTTGGTTATGTAGTTGTTCACGCCGTCGTTGTTGTCGAGGACTGGAGAGGAAATGCCTTGCCTATCCATCACAAGACTCGAGCAAATATGAGTGGGAGAAAGAGAAGAACTTATACCAATGTACCTTGACCGATGTTGACAATGAATCAAGTTCACTCAAATGCGGACAATGAAATAGCACTATTGGTACCAATCCTTGTCGGTTCTCACACCTACACAAGTAAAGCTTATAGTGGAGCTCGGTGAGGATAGTGGCACAAAAATTTAATGCAAAATGTTAGCAAGAGTCAATACTGTTGAAAGAGATTTACAAATTCGCAAGTGAAACAAGTAGACCAATAGCAATATGGAAGGCACACGGAAACGCACACACGGATAGATAAATGGGGTCATGCAACCAAGGTATGAGCACAAAATGTGGAATCCACGGAAAACGCTCGTGTTGCACAACTCAAGAGAGACGCTAGCACGATTGCTCAATAGGCAGATACGACACTTGTGCACAACCTATAAGATGCAAAATGGATAAACTTCTATCCCAAGTATGCTATGTATGTATGGTTCCCGGTGTTTCTCTCAAGATGATCCAAGATGATCGGATATGACAATCTTATATGCAATGTGGTATGATGCTATGGCACTTGCTTACAAGCTTCTTTGCTCTCTTTCTCTTTTGCTTAAAAGCTTTATTTCTTTTTTTTTTCTATGGCCACTTTGCACAATGCACAAACCAAGATAGCAATTGTGTATATGCGGGAACAAACTTGTGACACAAGATATGATAGCAATATATGCACCACGATGATATGGTATGTATGCTATGGGAAGTATGATCACTAATGTGCACAAGTAACGTTGCCGGCAATACTCAAATGGCTAGTCTCGATAGGCAAGTAACGCAAAAGTAAGGCTAGGGGTTAACAATGCAATAGCAAGGGAATATACAATGGAGGGATACCACGATACCAAGATGATATGGAGGTTACCGTCCGGCGATGATGAGTAGCGGTGTTCTTGATGTAGATACCAAGATGATGGAGTCTCGCCCCTAAGTAGCCGAAACACCTTAGGAAACGGAAAAACCGCGAACTCAAAATCTCACACGTCAAATGTCAAAATGGTGGTAGCGGAAATGCGGTGGTGGTTTGCACTTGGCAATGTGGAAGTGAAATGATGGGCTATACACGTGTTGAAGTTGAATTTGCCGTCCCTAAGTAGCCGAAACACCTTAGGAGACACAAGCCAGAACTCAAACAAAATTGGGTTAAGTTGGGGTTGAAATGTATGGTGGGCACGTCTATGCGGAAGTGGTGGTGGTGGTTGATGAAGAAGCAATTGTCCCTAAGTAGCCGAAACACCTTAGGAGACTCTAGTCACAACTCAAACAACCACATATGCTATGGGGAACAAAATGGGTTAGGTTGCGGAAGTCGATGGTGGCTATGCGGATGATATGGTGGAAGCCCTAGGCAAAGATGCCAAAATCCCGAAAATTTGATGGTGTCAAATGGTGCTGGTGGTATTTTTGTGGGATGGGGGATGTCAATAGCTTCAAAACGAGCTAAAGAACGTCAAAAATGGACTCCGGATGAATTAGTTATGACCAAAACAAAATTTCAGCCGTGTCAGTTTCAGGGTTAACCGGACATCCGGGAGGAGGTCCGGATGATCCGGGCTAGGTCCGGATGATTCGGGTGTACAGCCGGATGATCCGGGTTCGTCAGCTCCGGTTCTGTTTTCTGGGTGCGAGGGGTATCCGGACGTCCGGGAGAGGGTCCAGCTGATCCGGGAGATGTCCGGATGATCCGGGAGAAGGTTCGGATGATCCGGGCAGGTCAAACTGCTCGGGATTTCCTCTCGGGGACGAATTTTTGGGCGGAAATGGATGATTTTCGGGGCAAAATTTGAGGGATTTCGTGGATGGAAGGTGGGGAAACTTGGGGAAATGCTAGATCCACTTGAAACCAAGCAAATCCATGGATCAAAATCAACAAAACATCATCAAAACTAACAAATCACAAAAAAATTTGGGGTTATTTTTGTCGGGATTTTCAGATTTGGGACGAAAACAACAAAATCAAGCTAGAAAAAGAGGGGTAGGGGCTCCAAAAACGTGATCAACGTGGCTCATGATACCATGATGATGTAGGGTGGAATCCTATAGTGTCGATCTTTCACGTTTGGAGTGGATCCTACGGGGAGACACGAAGAACGAGCGGAAGAACACGAGGAAATCACGGGGAGGAACGAGGGAAAACACTCAACCAACAAGGAATCGGTCACACAAGTGCTAGATCGAAGAACACAAAGAGATACACGAGATCCAAAGTCAATAAAGGTAAGGATACAAAGGTAACCGATCTTCTCCATGAGGAGGCCTTGAATCCACAAAGGGATCTTCCCACGAGGGGGTCTTGAATCCGATAGGATCTACTCCGAAGAGGCCGCGGTCTCTCACGAGGAGGAGATCCGATGGATGAGCGAGGCTCTATCTCTAACTTGAGCTAAATCAACGCTAAGTCTCAAAAGGAGGAGGAGGAGTCCTATTTATAGGCTAGGGGGTCGAAGGGGTACACGGGCTCAGCCCAACACGCGCACACAGGCGCTGGCCGGATGATCCGGGTCCGAAGCCGGATGATCCGGGCTGGTCCGGATGGTCCGAGTGGAGGCCCGGATGATCCGGAGACTCGGCTGGTGCAGGCGCAGGGCCGGATGTCCGGCTGGCGGTCCGGACGTCCGGCAGGGTCCGGATGATCCAGGACGGGGTCCGGATGATCTGGCTTCAGGGGGGAGGCTTCTGTAGTCTTCGGTCGAATTAGCCGGATGATCCGGAGGAGGGTCCGGATGATCCGGCTGAGCCCGGATGATCCGGACGACGGTCCGGATGTCCGGCCTGGCTCCAACAGCCGCTCCATCTTCTTCTTCTCCTTTCTTCCGTCTTCTCTTCCATGCTTGGCCTTGGTCCTTGGATTCTCCATGGTCATCTTGGTTGTACCTGAGTGTATGCAAGGTCCATGCATGGGGTAGTAGCCATGTCTCATATGCGGAAAGTGACGGTTCGAAGAGTGAATTCACCTTGTGTCCAATGGCGTATGTTCGAGGTCTCGTCATATGTCCTCTTGGGGCTTGGAGAGTAGTCGGAGTGTACATGGGGATGAACGTGGGATGCTCCGCATCAAAAGTTCTCCTCGATCCTCTTGGAGATCTATTCGATGTAACTCTTTTTGCAGTGTGTTTGTCGAGATCCGATGAATTGTGGGTTTATGATCAAGTTTATCTATGAGAAATATTTGAATCTCCTCTGAATTCTTTTATGTATGATTGGTTATCTTTGCAAGTCTCTTCGAATTATCAGTTTGGTTTGGCCTACTCGATTGATCTTTCTTACGATGGGATAAGTGCTTAACTTTGGGTTCAATCTTGCGGTGTCCTTTCCCAGCGACAGTAGGGGCAGCAAGGCACGTATTGTATTGTTGCCATCGTGGATAAAAAGATGGGGTTTATATCATATTGCTTGAATTTATCCCTCTACATCATGTCATCTTTCTTAATGCGTTACTTTGTTCTTATGAACTTAATACTCTAGATGCAGGCAGGAGTCGGTCGATGTGTGGAGTAATAGTAGTAGATGCAGAATCGTTTCGGTTTACTTGTCACGGACGTGATGCCTATATACATGGTCACGCCTAGATATTCTCATAAGTATGCACTTTTCTATCAATTGCTCGACAGTAATTTGTTCACCCACCATATTACTTATGCTATCTTGAGAGAAGCCACTAGTGAAACCTATGGCCCCCGGGTCAATCTTTTATCATATAAGTTTCCAATCTACTTTATTTGCATCTTTACTTTCCAATCTATATCATAAAAATACCAAAAATATTTATATTATCTTATTATCTCTATCAGATCTCACTTTCGCAAGTTACCGTGAAGGGATTGACAACCCCTTTATCGCATTGGTTGCGAGGTTCTTGTTTGTTTTTGTAGGTACGAGGGACTTGTGAGGAGCCTCCTACTGGTTGATACCTTGGTTCTAAAAAACTGAGGGAAATACTTACGCTACTTTGCTGCATCACCCTTTCCTCTTCAAGGGAAAACCAACGCAGTGCTCAAGAGGTAGCAAAGCTCATCTTTCTCACCCAAATATGGCTTCAAATCTGCAATGTTAAAAGTGGGACTAGCCCCAAAATCTGCAGGTAGATCATGTTTATATGCATTATCATTTATTTTCTCTAACACCTTAAAAGGACCCTCAGCACGTGGCATTAGCTTTGATTTGCGCTAATAAGGAAATCTATCCTTACACAAATGTAACCAAACAAGATCTCCAGGTGCAAAAATGACATGTATTCTACCCTTATCTCTAGCAAGTTTATATTTAGCATTCATATGCTCAATGTTCTCCTTAGTTAACCCATGCATTTTTAAGATCAATTCAGCACGTTGTTTAGCATCAAAATTAACCTTCTCCGAACATGGAAGAGGCAACAAATCAATGGGTGCACGAGGTAGGAAACCATACACAATCTCAAAAGGGCACATCTTAGTAGTACAATGCAGTGAGCGATTATAAGCAACTTCAATATGAGGCAAGCATTCTTCCAATATTTTCCTATTATTCTTCAAAACAACCCTAAGCAGAGCAGACAATGTTCAATTGAGTACTTCATTTTGTCCATCTATTTGGGTATGACATGTAGTACTAAAAAGCAATTCAGTCCCCAACTTAACCCATAAGCATCTCCAAAAGTGGCTAAGAAACTTAGTATCACGATCTGAAACAATTGTATTTGGCACACCATGCAAGCAAATAATTTCATGAAAGACCAAATTAGGAACATTAGCAACATCATCACTTTTATGACATGGTATAAAGTGTGCCATTTTCAAAAATCTATCCACGACAACAAATACGCTATCCCTCTCCTTCTTTGTTCGAGGTAAACCTAAAACAAAGTCCATAGATATATCCTCCCATGGAACACTAGGTACAGGCAAAGGCATATATAAACCATGAGGATTGAGTCGTGACTTAGCTTTTTGACATGTAGTGCAGCGAGCAACAAAACACTCAACATCCCATCTCATCTTTGGCCAAAAGAAATGTGTAGCAAGTAGGTCCTCTATCTTCTAGACGCCAAAGTGTCCCATTAATCCTCCTCTATGCGCCTCCTGCAACAACAAAAGACGAACGGAGCTAGCTGGAATGCATAGCTTGTTTGCACGAAAGATAATTCCATCGTTAATAACGATCTTGTTCCTTCTGCAATACATCTTTAAATTCAGGATCATGCACATATTGATCTTTGATAGTCTCCAAACCAAATATTTTAAAGTCAAGTTGTGAAAGCATAGTATAACGACGAGACAATGTATTAACAATAACATTTTCTTTACCCTTCTTGTGTTTAATGACATAAGGGGAAGTCTCAATGAATTCAACCCATTTAGCTTGTCGACGGTTCAGTTTTGCTTGACTTTTATTGTGTTCTAAACAATCATGATCACAATGTATAACAAATTCTTTGGGCCATAAATAATGTTGACATGTTTCTAAGGTCCGAACAAGAGCATATAATTCTTTATCATAAGTAGAATAGTTCAGCCTAGGACCACTCAATTTTTAAGAAAAGTATGCAACAGGTTTGCCATCTTTTAATAAGACACCCCCTAATCCAATTCCACTAGCATCACATTCAAGCTCAAAAGTCTTATTAAAATCAGAAAGTTGGAGTAAAGGAGCATGTGTCAACTTATCTTTTAGTACCATGAAGTCTTATTCCTGTGCGGTACCTCAAACAAAAGGCACATCCCTCTTTGTAAGCTCATTGAGAGGTGCAACTATGGTGTTGAAATCTCTCACAAAACGCCTATAGAAACCAGTGAGGCCAAGAAAATTCCTCACTTGTGTGACCGTTTTGGGCTGCGGCCAACTCTCAATAGCTTCAATCTTGGCTTTGTCAACTTCAATTCCATGTGGAGTAACAACATAGCCAAGAAAAGATACTCGGTCGATGCAAAAGGTGCACTTCCCAAGGTCATCAAACAAACATGCATCACGTAGAGCAATACAAACAACACGTAAATGTTCCAAATGTTCCTCCAAAGATCTGCTATAAATCATTATATCATCAAAGTAAACTACCACAAATCGTCCAAACTTCATTCGTTAATCTCATGAAAGTACTAGGTGCATCAGTTCACTCAAAAGGCATAACTAGCCACTCATATAGTCCAAACTTAGTTTAAATCTTGTTTTCCATTCACCCCCCAATTTCATACGAATTTGATGGTGTCCACTACGTGAATCAACTTTGGGGAATATTGTAGAGCCACTCAATTCATCAAGCTTGTCATCTAGCCTAGGAATCGGATGATGATAATGAATAGTAATATTATTAATGCCTCTACAATCAACACACATACGCAATGTACCATCCTTTTTAGGCACTAGTATAATAGGAACAACACAAGGACTAAGCGATTCACGTATATAACCTTTGTCGAGCAGCTCTTGGACTTGACGACAATCTCCTTCGTCTCCTCTGGATTGGTATGGTATGGCGCACAGTTTGGTAGCGACACACCAGGAATTAAGTCGATCTGATGTTCAATCCCTCGAATAGGTGGTAATCCCGGTTGCACGTCTTTTGGAAATACGTCAGTGAACTCCTGCAAAATGTTAGTGATAGTAGGAGGCAAAGAGGAAGGCACATCCCCGAATGAAAATAATGCCTCTTTGCACACAAAAGCGTAGAAAACAGATTTGCTGAAATCGAGAAAATCAATATCAGATTTGGTGGCAAGTAAACATCCACTTTTCAATTTAATTTCAGAAGCAACACTAGATGATTTATTATTAGGCTTCATTTGTTGCTCAAATTCTTTTGCCACAATCTAATTTTCACTCTTATTTTGCTCCTGGTTTGCTTACTAGCTATATTAATATCATCTTTCAAAATAGAATCAGGGGACATAGGAAGCAAAGTAATATGTTTATCATTATGAACAAGAGTGTACTGATTGTTTCTACCATGGTGTACATAATTTTTATCGATTGCCATGGTCTACCAAGTAATAAGGAACATGCTTGCATGGGTACCACATCACAATCAACATAATCAACATACGTAGAGATACTAAAATGCACACGAACATTACATGTTACGTTAACCTTGCCGCTATTGTTGAACCATTGGATGTAGTAAGGATGTGGATGTGGTCTTGTGATGAGAGATAGCTTCTCCACCATATCCATGCTAGCCAAGTTGTTGCAGCTCCCTCCATCAATGATGACGCGGACATAACGTTCCTTCACAACTCGCTTTGTATGGTACAAATTGTGCCTCCGATTTTGTTCAGCTTGTGTTACCCGCACAATCAAAACACGTTGAGCAACTAAACTCTCATACCTGTCAGCATCTTTAGCAGACATGTATTGTGTCTCATGTTCATAATCATTTCCACTGTGTTCTTCACTTGCAATAAGAGCCAAAGTCTCCTCATCATAGTCACTAGCAGACTCATACGCACCATCCTCAGTAACAATCATCACACACGGAGAAGGACATTTGCTCGCGTAGTGACCTCCGCCCTTGCAACGATGGCATATAACCTCATGTGTTTGCCCTGTTGATGCCATGGATGAAGAAGAGCTCTGTGCGGGACCAGAAGTTGTGCTTCTGGTAGATGGTGGTGGTGATGCCTGTTTTCTTGTATCGTGGTTGGAATTGGTGGCTGAAGTTGGCGATGCTATAGTAGGACGTGTTGAAGTAGAGGATGTACGTGGTGTCCATGATGAAGACCAACCTGCAAAAAAATTAGTTCGTGCCAATGCCTGTCGATCCTACACTTCACGTTTAGCTTTGCAAGCAAGATGGAATAAACAAGTGATATTATTAGACTCCTTGTACTCTAGAATGGTCTGAATCCTCTATTTAATCCACCCATAAATGTGCAAGCATAGCTTCGTTATCCCCAACAATACCACATCTAATCATGCCAGTTTGTAATTCTCGATAATATTTCCCTACATAATTTTTTCCTTGTTTTAAACGCTGCAATTTTTGTAATAATACACGTTGATAATATGGTGGAACCTAGCGAGTACGCATAGCATTTTTCAAAGCAACCCAAGTAGCTGGAATAGGATATAATCCACAATGTCCAGACCACCAAACACATGCAAAACTAGTGAAAGCACAAACAGCCGCAACAACACGTCTTTCCTCGGGATATTGTAAACATGTAAAACGTTGTTCTATTTCTAACTCCCTAGTAAGATATGTATCAGGAACATATCTACCCTCGAATGATGGAATATTCAGTTCTAGTTTAGGAAGATGGTCATGCTCTTGTACCTAAGGTGGTGGTGCAGCCCTACCATTGCGATTATTTATATGGGGACGACCTGGTGGTGGTGTAGGTGGTTGCACGTAGTTCTGATTTTGATCAACCTCATCCTCGTAATTGCCTGCATAATCGTGACCCTCCCTAGTAGCAGCAGGAGCCACAGACACATCAACAACAGTAGCAGCGGCACCAGAAGTTTGGCCAGACTCAAGAGGAACATGGCTCGCTCGACGGAGGACTGTATCATAACGTGGAGGTGGTTGTTGGTGTTGTTGTTGCAATGGTGCAGCAGAAGCAGTAGGTGGAGGTAGACACACAAGCACTTCAGCGAACTTGGTGTCCAACTTGGTGTCAATTGTCTTCTCAATGTCATCTATCCTCACCAAAATAGGTCATCACATCTTCCACCTGTTCACCCAACATTTGCTGGAATTTATCATGTAACTCCTGATTCGTCATGTTCTCCCAGTATACCTCGTCGGCTTGTTATCCTACCATGTGATAGAGGCAAAGGTGTCCCATCTTTCGATGAGATGATGGATTTCGCTTTGGTGGAAGTCGACTTTGACGATCCGACTACGAACGTGGGAGGACATCGCGCCTTAGCAATCGCTAAACCAACTCCGAGAGGTTATTGACCACGCTGGAGCACAATCAACCTGACCACGAGGGTCTGTTTCCTGCGAGCAAACAAAGAACAAGCAAGAAACTGAGATTGCAATCTGGATATTGCGAATATAAGATGAAAGCTTTATTGATCAAGGTGGGGTTCTGTGACGCCTTTGTCTGGTCGTTGAACACAAACGAAGTAGGCGAAGTTGCAGATATGGCGAACTTTAATCTAAACACAACCCAAAGTCTAAACGATGCCCTAAGGACTGTATATATGGAGGAAGAGGGGGGAATTTCGTGGCCCTTGGTGGAGGGGTCCGAAATCAACCCTATCTCTTGTTTCCCCACACATACGGACACTAAAAATAGCCTATACTTATGTATTTCGAAATTACATGGGCCTGGCCCAATAATAAGGTGACGCAGCACCTAGAATAGCCTCGGGACGAAATTTATGAAGTGACATCTTGTATATTTCGTCCAAGGCTTCATGCACCCATTATGGTGGCTTCAAAGTCCTGAAATCATCACTTGTAACTCCGTTCTTGTTCCCCTTGCGCATGCCATCATCTCCATGCTTGTTCTTGCTCCAATGTTCATCCTTCTCCAAGCTAGGCCCTTCATTTGTAAGCAAAACAAATATACCCAATTTTGGAAGCATCATATTCTCATGAACATTAGAATCATTACCAAGAAACGAAAGTACTTGGTAATTTAGTTGGCGTGCGCGAGCTCTAGTAATTGGTCCAGTATGTATAGCAGCAGGGGCTGTGGGTGTAACAATTGTATTGATGTCCTCATCATCCTCCCCTTCTTGAAATGAAGTCGTCCTCGACAGAAGTTCATCTTCCTCACCCAAATAAGGCTTCAAATCTGCAATGTTAAAAGTGGGACTAACTCCAAAATCTGCAAGCAGGTCAAGTTTATATGCATTATCATTTATTTTCTCCAACACCTTAAAGGGACCATCAGCATGTGGCATTAGCTTTGATTTGCGCAAATAAGGAAATCTATCCTTACGCAAATGTAACCAAACAAGATCTCTAGGTGCAAACACAACATGTTTTCTACCATTATCTCCAGCAAGTTTATATTTAGCATTCATACGCTCAATGTTTTCCTTAGTTAACTCATGCATTTTTAAAATCAATTCAGCACATTGTTTAGCATCAAAATTAACCTTCTCCAAAGATGGAAGAGTGATGAGGACATGACTACCTTGGATATGACCAAAAATATTGCATATATGCATATTTGTCAGGTGATTTCTAGTGCAAACTATTCAATAATCTAGTTATGTTATCCAGAACAAAAATACTTCACACATTTTTGTGTTTTGTCTAATTGCAGGTGTATGGGACATTTGTACAATCCACATATGAAGATAAGGAAGAAAGAGATGTTTATTTTCTGTCCAAAAAGTTCTCTCACGTCACTTTTGGCCCAAGAGAAGATAGAGTACAAGTCTCTCACGTTCTGGATTCAGATTCGGACTGCACAGACACACCTGACTCAAAACGCACACAAGTTTTTCATACGGACTCCGAATTGGGTGATTCTTTTTTTGTTGGAAACTAGATTTCGTGCACTTTCCAACCCAATTGGAATCACCTTCAAATTCGTCCGGAGAGTTGAGTTGTGGACGAAACAATCTGATGCTGCAGCAGAATCCGAGTCAAACTACAAGTCCAAAGGTGTTACATCACCTCCACTTGGGCCCATTGGCCTTGTACGACCTAGATTTAGTTTTAGGCTGCCTTGGGACGTCCTCCCACCTCCTTGGCCTCCACCCCTTTCTCCTATATAAGTAGATCCATCTAGTAGCTTTTCCTTGGGATTTGTTTAGTTAAAAGTTAGCCAACGCAACTTCGTGTACTTCGTTTGTGTCCAACGACCAGACCAAGACCGCTTACGGATCCCCACCATTATCAATACCTCATATATATTTGCAATATTCAGATTGCTTTATCGTATTCTTGCTCGTTCTTCGATTGCTTGCAGGAATAGACCTTCGTGGTCAGGCTGACCGTGCTTCCGGCATCGTTAGTAACCTCAGGAGATTGGTTTAGCGATTGCTAAGGCGCAACGTCGTGCACGTTTGTAGTCGGATCGTCAAAGTCGTCTCCACCAAATCGATAGTTATCATCTCATCGAAAGATCGGGACACCCTCGCCTCTATCAAGTGGTATCAGTTTTCAGGTTGCTCGGTGAGAATTTCCAGTTTTCCTAGATTAGATTTGTTTTCTTACCTATTATCCAAGAAAAAGCCACAAAAAAGAGTTAGATCTATTCATCCTTGGTCCAAGCCAGTCTGAGCCTTTGCAATTTTCTTTTCATTGCTTGCATAGTTGAATTATCGGTTGCATCGTCGTGTCGAGTTGCTGGTCTTAGTGTCTAGTTCGTTTAGAGTTTCGAGTTCTGTTCACATTAGTCACGCCGCCGCTGCATCATTATCCCTTCCGCCGTCCATCATCCCATCTATTAATTTCCACCACGTGCTACGCACTGTTCATTGTCATAATCATAGTTGAGGTCAGTCACATCTTCGCCTAATCCAATCTGCATCTTATCTAGTTTGTCTTGGAAAGAGGGAGAAAAAAAAAGAGAGAAAAAAAGAGAAAAAAGGAAAGAAAAAAAAGAAAAAGAGAGAGAAGAAAAAGAAAAAAAAAAGCGTGAGAAAAAAAAGGAGAGAAAAAAAATTGGATCTATCTAGAATCAATCTCGTACCTGAATTCAGATTGGAATTTGTTTTGCGCACTGTTCAGTAAAACAGGTGTATCTTCCTCATACGAAGTCCGTTTTGGCTCCGTGAGTACTCAAATTGAAGATAGCGACGAGCCGCATCTAAATAGTTGCAGAAGCTAGTTCAATATTTGACACCTCAATATCGGCTTCTAAATAGGTCTTTTTGCCCTCCGAAGTTCGTGAACACAGCTTGTTCCAATTTTCAGGCCAGTTTTAGAATTCTTTGACTCCTCATATCAACTCGGAATTGAGTGATTCTTTTTGCATTGGAAAGCTTGAGTTAGTAGCATTCTTTGAAAGAATTTATCAGAAAATTGTCTCAAACTTTTCAAGAGGAAAGTTGGAGAGAGAGTTGTTGTATATCCTGCTTGGCAGTTGTTTTTCATCATTATCTTCACTGCCATTGTGATCTTAACTTATATCTTGCTGTCAAGAGCTACTTAGTATCCTTCATTGATGCTAGTTGTGCTACGCCGTGACCTTATTAGTGTTCTAGGCTCGCGTCTCTAGTCCGATCTAGCCTAGGACCAGCACAGTACCGTCGTTGAGCGTTTATTCAACATTGCATCTTTGAATTGATTATTGCTAATCTTTTGCTACCATATATAGCCAACCCAGCTCCACATATTTCTACACCGTGTATACGTACGCTCCCCTGGCAATCGCTTTACTCAATATTGGGAGTTACTTGACACCGCTGGTTGCCGATCACCGCCTGCTGCATGGTAAGAACTTGTAAGACATTGATATTTGCTTTACTGTGAGCGTTTTACCACCACATCCTAGTAGTTATAGGAACATTATTTTTGGGTTTTGTTTCTTGTTCTACTAATCATGACAGGATCCAGAGTCAATTCATGGGCTTTGTCGATCGCGGGAGACGTGCCACCACCTTTGCAAATACCACAACCGTCACGAGAGGTGCACAAACATCCAAATGCACATGATCAGGTTAATGTATCTATACCACCATTTAATGGCCGTTTTAAACCTGCTTTATATATTGAATGGGAGTTCGACATAAAAAATATATTTGCTTCCCATAATTTCAATGAACATAAAAACGTTAAGGTTGCGGTTGGTTCTTTCACTGGTTATGCTTTGGTTTGGTGGAGTGAATATTGTCGGTTACACCCTGATTATATACCTACTACTTGGGATGATTTGAAACTTGCCATGCGACATACTTTCGTCCCTGCTTATTATACTCGTGACATGATTAAGAAGTTGCAACACTTAAAACAAGGTAGTGAAACTGTAACAAAATATTATGATGATTTACAAACTACCTTGTTGCATTCCTCTTTAGAAGAAAGTGAAGATGATTTTATGGATAGATTTTGGGGAGGATTAAACCGTGATATTCAAGAGATACTAATTCATGAAGAGTGTTATCCTATGGACCATTTGTTTCATCTTGCTTGCAAAGCAGAACAGGAAATAAAACGACGTGTTGGCCACGAGGAGAACAAGCGCACGGTGCACATTCCAAGAGTTGATATGATTGTTCCTTCAACTACTAAGCATACTATGACAACCACATCCGTTGTTGTCAGGACTACATCACCTCCACCATGTGACACATCGCCCCCCGAGAGTGGCTAGATCATCTGAGTTGATCACAAGAGGTAATGACAAAGGTACTGATCTTTCATCTCTACATGAGAATGATGAATGCCTTGTCAATTTGAATGCACCATCTGATGAGCTACCCACTACTTTGATCACACCACCTATTTTAGAGGACTACGTTGATAATTTGACTTTGCCATGTGATCAAACAACTGAAATACCAACAATTTTGAGTGCACCCATTGAATTAACTATTGATGCAAAAGAACCAATGTTTAATCATTTTGATATGACCTCTAATCTTGGTGATGATTCTGTGTTGAATGACTTATTGCATGTTTGCGTATTTAAGCATGTTGTAGCATGTAAATTTGATGCAAGTAAGGTTTATTCACCAATGTTGGGATGGTTTAATGATGAACATTATCAATCTTTTGAAATGAATAAGAGCTTCACTTATATGTGCAAACTGAGTTGCAATATTTTCATGCCTTCTACTTCTTGTGCTAATTTTTTGGCTTTAGATTTTATGAACTATGCAAGTTACTCATCTATTCATGTGTCATATATGCAAAAATCAAGGGAAGTAAAAATGGATGACATATACATATACAACATGTACACCTTGTCTTTTTTGTTAGCCACATTTCAGATTAAGCAACGCCGAGGACGGCTTTATTTTCAAGATGGGGAGGATGATGAGGACATGACTACCTTGGATATGACCAAAAATATTGCATATATGCATATTTGTCAGGTGATTTCTAGTGCAAACTATTCAATAATCTATTTATGTTATCCAGAACAAAAATACTTCACACACTTTTGTGTTTTGTCTAATTGCAGGTGTATGGGACATTTGTACAATCCACATATGAAGATAAGGAAGAAAGAGATGTTTATTTGCTGTTCAAAAAGTTCTCTCACGTCACTTTTGGCCCAAGAGAAGATAGAGTCCAAGTCTCTCACGTTCTGGATTCAGATTCGGACTGCGCAGACATACCTGACTCAAAACGCACACAAGTTTTTCATACGGACTCCGAATTGGGTGATTCTTTTTTTTGTTGGAAACTAGATTTCGTGCACTTTCCAACCCAATTGGAATCACCTTCAAATTCGTCCGGAGCATTGAGTTGTGGACGAAACAATCTGATGCTGCAGCAGAATCCGAGTCAAACTACAAGTCCAAAGGTGTTACATCACCTCCACCATGTGACACATCGCCCCCGAGAGTGGCTACATCATCTGAGTTGATCATAAGAGGTAATGACAAAGGTACTGATCTTCCATCTCTACATGAGAATGATGAATGCCTTGTCAATTTGAATGCACCATCTGATGAGCTACCCACTACTTTGATCACACCACCTATTTTAGAGGACTACGTTGATAATTTGACTTTGCCATGTGATCAAACAACTGAAATACCAACAATTTTGAGTGCACCCATTGAATTAACTATTGATGCAAAAGAACCAATGTTTAATCATTTTGATATGACCTCTAATCTTGGTGATGATTCTGTGTTGAATGACTTATTGCATGTTTGCTTATTTAAGCATGTTGTAGCATGTAAATTTGATGCAAGTAAGGTTTATTCACCAATGTTGGGATGGTTTAATGATGAACATTGTCAATCTTTTGAAATGAATAAGAGCTTCACTTATATGTGCAAATTGAGTTGTAATATTTTCATGCCTTCTACTTCTTGTGCTAATTTTTTGGCTTTAGATTTTATGAACTATGCAAGTTACTCATCTATTCATGTGTCATATATGCAAAAATCAAGGGAAGTAAAAATGGATGACATATACATATACAACATGTACACCTTGTCTCTTTTGTTAGCCACATTTCAGATTAAGCAACGCCGAGGACGGCTTTATTTTCAAGAAGGGGAGGATGATGAGGACATGACTACCTTGGATATGACCAAAAATATTGCATATATGCATATTTGTCAGGTGATTTCTAGTGCAAACTATTCAATAATCTATTTATGTTATCCAGAACAAAAATACTTCACACACTTTTGTGTTTTGTCTAATTGCAGGTGTATGGGACATTTGTACAATCCACATATGATGATAAGGAAGAAAGAGATGTTTATTTGCTGTCCAAAAAGTTCTCTCACGTCACTTTTGGCCTAAGAGAAGATAGAGTCCAAGTCTCTCACGTTCTGGATTCAGATTCGGACTGCACAGACATACCTGACTCAAAACGCACACAAGTTTTTCATACGGACTCCGAATTGAGTGATTCTTTTTGCATTGGAAAGCTTGAGTTAGTAGCATTCTTTGAAAGAATTTATCAGAAAATTGTCTCAAACTTTTCAAGAGGAAAGTTGGAGAGAGAGTTGTTGTATATCCTGCTTGGCAGTTGTTTTTCATCATTATCTTCACTTATATCTTGCTGTCAAGAGCTACTTAGTATCCTTCATTGATGCTAGTTGTGCTACGCCGTGACCTCATTAGTGTTCTAGGCTCGCGTCTCTAGTCCGGTCTAGCCTAGGACCAGCACAGTACCGTCGTTGAGCGTTTATTCAACATTGCATCTTTGAATTGATTATTGCTAATCTTTTGCTACCATATATAGCCAACCCAGCTCCACATATTTCTACATCGTGTATACGTACGCTCCCCTGGCAATCGCTTTACTCAATATTCGGAGTTACTTAACACCGCTGGTTGCCGATCACCGCCTGCTGCATGGTAAGAACTTGTAAGACATTGATATTTGCTTTACTGTGAGCGTTTTACCACCACATCCTAGTAGTTATAGGAACATTATTTTTGGGTTTTGTTTCTTGTTCTACTAATCATGACAGGATCCAGAGTCAATTCATGGGCTTTGTCGATCGCGGGAGACGTGCCACCACCTTTGCAAATACCACAACCGTCACGAGAGGTGCACAAACATCCAAATGCACATGATCAGGTTAATGTATCTATACCACCATTTAATGGCCGTTTTAAACCTGCTTTATATATTGAATGGGAGTTCGACATAAAAAATATATTTGCTTCCCATAATTTCAATGAACATAAAAAGGTTAAGGTTGCGGTTGGTTCTTTAACTGGTTATGCTTTGGTTTGGTGGAGTGAATATTGTCGGTTACACCCTGATTATATACCTACTACTTGGGATGATTTGAAACTTGCCATGCGACATACTTTCGTCCCTGCTTATTATACTCGTGACATGATTAAGAAGTTGCAACACTTAAAACAAGGTAGTGAAACTGTAACAAAATATTATGATGATTTACAAACTACCTTGTTGCATTCCTCTTTAGAAGAAAGTGAAGATGATTTTATGGATAGATTTTGGGGAGGATTAAACCGTGATATTCAAGAGATACTAATTCATGAAGAGTGTTATCCTATGGACCATTTGTTTCATCTTGCTTGCAAAGCTGAACAGGAAATAAAACGACGTGTTGGCCACGAGGAGAACAAGCGCACGGTGCACATTCCAAGAGTTGATATGATTGTTTCTTCAACTACTAAGCATACTATGACAACCACATCCGTTGTTGTCAGGACTACATCACCTCCACCATGTGACACATCGCCCCCCAAGAGTGGCTACATCATCTGAGTTGATCACAAGAGGTAATGACAAAGGTACTGATCTTTCATCTCTACATGAGAATGATGAATGCCTTGTCAATTTGAATACACCATCTGATGAGCTACCCACTACTTTGATCACACCACCTATTTTAGAGGACTACGTTGATAATTTGACTTTGCCATGTGATCAAACAACTGAAATACCAACAATTTTGAGTGCACCCATTGAATTAACTATTGATGCAAAAGAACCAATGTTTAATCATTTTGATATGACCTCTAATCTTGGTGATGATTCTGTGTTGAATGACTTATTGCATGTTTGCGTATTTAAGCATGTTGTAGCATGTAAATTTGATGCAAGTAAGGTTTATTCACCAATGTTGGGATGGTTTAATGATGAACATTATCAATCTTTTGAAATGAATAAGAGCTTCACTTATATGTGCAAACTGAGTTGCAATATTTTCATGCCTTCTACTTCTTGTGCTAATTTTTTGGCTTTAGATTTTATGAACTATGCAAGTTACTCATCTATTCATGTGTCATATATGCAAAAATCAAGGGAAGTAAAAATGGATGACATATACATATACAACATGTACACCTTGTCTCTTTTGCTAGCCACATTTCAGATTAAGCAATGCCGAGGACGGCTTTATTTTCAAGAAGGGGAGGATGATGAGGACATGACTACCTTGGATATGACCAAAAATATTGCATATATGCATATTCGTCAGGTGATTTCTAGTGCAAACTATTCAATAATCTATTTATGTTATCCAGAACAAAAATACTTCACACACTTTTGTGTTTTGTCTAATTGCAGGTGTATGGGACATTTGTACAATCCACATATGAAGATAAGGAAGAAAGAGATGTTTATTTTCTGTCCAAAACGTTCTCTCACGTCACTTTTGGCCCAAGAGAAGATAGAGTCCAAGTCTCTCACGTTCTGGATTCAGATTCGGACTGCACAGACACACCTGACTCAAAACGCACACAAGTTTTTCATACGGACTCCGAATTGGGTGATTCTTTTTTTGTTGGAAACTAGATTTCGTGCACTTTCCAACCCAATTGGAATCACCTTCAAATTCATTCGGAGAGTTGAGTTGTGGACGAAACAATCTGATGCTGCAGCAGAATCCGAGTCAAACTACAAGTCCAAAGGTGTTACATCACCTCCACTTGGGCCCATTGGCCTTGTACGACCTAGATTTAGTTTTAGGCTGCCTTGGGACGTCCTCCCACCTCCTTGGCCTCCACCCCTTGCTCCTATATAAGTAGATCCATCTAGTAGCTTTTCCTTGGAATTTGTTTAGTTAAAAGTTAGCCAACGCAACTTCGTGTACTTCGTTTGTGTCCAACGACCAGACCAAGACCGCTTACGGATCCCCATCATTATCAATACCTCATATATATTTGCAATATTCAGATTGCTTTATCATATTCTTGCTCGTTCTTCGATTGCTTGCAGGAATAGACCTTCGTGGTCAGGCTGACCGTGCTTCCGGCATCGTCAGTAACCTCAGGAGATTGGTTTAGCGATTGCTAAGGCGCAATGTCGTGCACGTTTGTAGTCGGATCGTCAAAGTCGTCTCCACCAAATCGATAGTTATCATCTCATCGAAAGATCGGGACACCCTCGCCTCTATCAAAGAGGCAACAAATCAATAGGTGCACGAGGTAGGAAACCATACACAACTTCAAAAGGGCACATCTTAGTAGTAGAATGCAATGAAGGATTATAAGAAAATTCAATATGAGGCAAGCATTCCTCCCACATTTCCTTATTATTTTTCAAAACATCCCTAAGAATAGTAGACAATGTTCTATTGACTACTTCAGTTTGTCCATCAGTTTGGGGGTGACAAGTAGTACTAAAAAGCAGTTTAGTCCCCAACTTAGCCCATAAACATCTCTAAAAGTGGCTAAGAAATTTAGTATCACGATCTGAAACAATAGTATTTGGCACACCATGCAAGCGAATAATTTCACGAAAGAACAAATCAGCAACATTAACAACATCATCGCTTTTATGACATGGTATAAAGTGTACCATTTTCGAGAATCTATCCACGACAACAAATATGCTATCCCTCCCCTTCTTTGTTCGAGGTAAACCTAAAACAAAGTCCTTAGATATATCCTCCCAAGGAACACTAGGTACAGGCAAAGGCATATATAAACCATGAGGATTGAGTTGTGACTTAGCTTTTTGACATGTAGTGCAGCGAGCAATAAAACGCTCAACATCCTGTCTCATCTTTGGCCAAAAGAAATGTGTAGCAAGTACGTCCTACGTCTTCTTCATGCCAAAGTGTCCCATTAATCCTCCTCCATGCGCCTCCTGCAACAATAAAAGACGAACAGAGCTAGCTGGAATGCATAGCTTGTTAGCACGAAACACAAATCCATCATTAACGACGAACTTGTTCCACATTCTTCCTTCTTTACAATTCTGCATTACATCTTTAAAATCAGCATCATGCACATATTGATCTTTGATGGTCTCCAAACCAAATATTTTGAAGTCAAGTTGTGAAAGCATAGTATAGTGACGAGACAAAGCATCAGCAATAACATTTTCTTTTCCCTTCTTGTGTTTAATGACATAAGGGAAAGTCTCAATGAATTCAACCCATTTAGCATGTCTACGATTCAGTTTAGCTTGACTTTTAATATGTTTCAAAGATTCATGATCAGAATGTATAACAAATTCTTTGGGCCATAAATAATGTTGCCATGTTTCTAAAGTCCGAAGAAGAGCATATAATTCTTTATCATAAGCAAGGTTGTCAGAATCGTGATCTTGAATCGGATCGGAGCTCGATGGTAGGATCACAAATCATAGAATCTTCACTATCAGAATCGTAGAAACGTAGATTCTAAGAACTAAAATCGTAGAATCATAGGGGTTAGTTTGGATCGTAAAGTCGTAGAATCGTATGACAGGATCGCGATTCTGACAGCCTTGATCATAAGTAGAATAATTCAGACTAGGCCCACTCAATTTTTCAGAAAAATATGCAACAGGTTTGCCATCTTGTAATAACACACCTCCTAATCCAATTCCACTAGCATCACATTCAAGCTCAAAAGTCTTATTAAAATCAGGAAGTTGGAGTAAAGGAGCATGTGTCAACTTATCTTTCAATACCATGAAGGCTTCTTCCTATGCGGTACCCCAAAGAAAAGGCACATCTTTCTTTGTAAGCTCATTGAGAGGTGCAGCAATGGTGCTGAAATCTCTCACAAAACGCCTATAGAATCCAGCGAGGCCAAGAAAACTCCTCACTTGTGTGACCGTTTTGGGCTGCGACCAACTCTCAATAGCTTCAATCTTGGCTTTATCAACTTCAATTCCCTGTGGAGTAACAACATAGCCAAGAAAAGATACTCAGTCGGTGCAAAAGGTGCACTTCCCAAGGTCACCAAACAAACGTGCATCATGTAGAGCAATAAAAACAGCACGTAAATGTTCCAAATGTTCTTCCAAAGACCTGCTATAAATCAATATGTCATCAAAGTAAACTACCACAAATCGTCCAACGAAAGCACGTAAAACTTTGTTCGTTAATCTCATGAAAGTACTAGGTGCATTAGTTAACCCAAAAGGCATGACTAACCACTCATATAATCCAAACTTAGTTTTAAATGCTGTTTTCCATTCATCTCGCAATTTCATACGAATTTGATGGTATCCACTACGTGATAGAGGCGGGGGTGTCCCGATCTTTCGATGAGATGATAACTATCGATTTGGTGGAGACGACTTTGACGATCCGACTACAAACGTGCACGATGTTGCGCCTTAGCAATCGCTAAACCAATCCCCTGAGGTTACTGACGATGCCGGAAGCACGGTCAGCCTGACCACGAAGGTCTATTCCTGCAAGCAATCGAAGAACGAGCAAGAATATGATAAAGCAATCTGAATATTGCAAATATATATGAGGTATTGATAATGGTGGGGATCCGTAAGCGGTCTTGGTCTGGTCGTTGGACACAAATGAAGTACACGAAGTTGCAATGGCTAACTTTTAACTAAACAAATCCCCAGGAAAAGCTACTAGATGGATCTACTTATATAGGAGGAAGGGGTGGCGGCCAAGGAGGTGGGAGAACGTCCCAAGGCATCCTAAAACTAAATCTAGGTCGTACAAGGCCAATGTGCCCAAGTGGAGGTGATGTAACACCTTTGGACTTGTAGTTTGACTCAGATTCTGCTGCAGCATCAGATTGTTTCGTCCACAACTCAACGCTCCGGACGAATTTGAAGGTGATTCCAATTGGGTTGGAAAGTGCACGAAATCTAGTTTCCAACAAAAAAAGAATCACCCAATTCGGAGTCCGTATGAAAAACTTGTGTGCGCTTTGAGTCAGGTATGTCTGTGCAGTCCGAATCTGAATCCAGAACGTGAGAGACTTGGACTCTATCTTCTCTTGGGCCAAAAGTGACGTGAGAGAACTTTTTGGACAGCAAATAAACATCTCTTTCTTCCTTATCTTCATATGTGGATTGTACAAATGTCCCATACACCTGCAATTAGACAAAACACAAAAGTGTGTGAAGTATTTTTGTTCTGGATAACATAAATAGATTATTGAATAGTTTGCACTAGAAATCACCTGACAAATATGCATATATGCAATATTTTTGGTCATATCCAAGGTAGTCATGTCCTCATCAATACTAATATCACTCGTTTATTCCATCTTGCTTGTAAAGCTGAACGTGAAGTGCAGGATCGACAAGCATTGGGGCGAACTAACTTTTCTGCAGGCCGACCTTCATCATGGACACCACGTGCATCTTCTACTTCAACTGCACCAGCACCTCCATCCGGTGCCACCTCGAGCCGTGATACAAGAAAACAGGCACAACCACCATTATCTGCCAAGAGCGCACCTGCGGGGCCGCACAACGTTCTTCTTCTTCCATGGCATCAACAGGGCACACAAGTGATATTATTTGTCGTCGTTGTAAGGGAGGAGGTCATTATGCGAGAGAATGCAAATCTCCGCGTGTGATGATTGCTACCGCGGATGGTGGATATGAGTCCGCTAGTGACTATGATGAGGAGACTTTGGCTCTCATTACACGTGAAGAACATGGTGGAGATGATTCTGATCATGAGACGCAATACATGGCTCCTGAAGACGCTGACAGGTATGAATGTTTAGTTGCTCAACGTGTTTTGAGTGTGCAGGTCACACAAGCTGAGCAAAATCAGAGGCACAATTTGTTCCATACCAAGGGAGTTGTGAAGGAACGTTCTGTGCGCGTCATCATAGACGGAGGGAGCTGCAACAACTTGGCTAGCATGGAGATGGTGGAGAAGCTTTCTCTCACCACAAGACCACATCCACATCCTTACTACATCCAATGGTTCAACAACAGCGGCAAGGTTAAGGTAACACGTACTGTTCGTGTGCATTTTAGTATCTCTACATATGCTGATTATGTTGATTGTGATGTGGTACCTATGCAAGCATGTTCCTTATTACTTGGTAGACCATAGCAATTTGATAAAAATTCTGTACACCATGGTAGAAACAATCATTATACTCTTGTTCATAAGGATAAAAATATTACTTTGCTTCCTATGACTCCTGATTCCATTTTGAAAGATGATATTAATAGAGCTAATAAAGCACAACAGGAGAAGAATAAGAGTGAAAATCAGATTGTGGCAAAAGAATTTGAGCAACAAATGAAGCCTAATAATAAGCCATCTAGTGTTGCTTCTCAAATTAAATTGAAAAGTGCATGTTTATTTGCCACCAAATCTGATATTGATGAGCTAGATTTCAGCAAATCTGTTTGCTATGCTTTTGTGTGCAAAGAGGCATTATTTTCATTCGAGGACGTGCCTTCCTCTTTGCCTCCTGCTGTCACTAACATTTTGCAGGAGTTCGCTGACGTTTTTCCACAAGACGTGCCACCGGGATTACCGCCTATTCGAGGGATTGAGCATCAGATTGACTTAATTCCCGGTGCTTCACTGCCAAACCGTGCACCATACCGTACCAATCCAGAGGAGACGAAGGAGATTATGCGTCAAGTACAAGAGCTTCTCGACAAAGGTTATATACGCGAATCCCTTAGTCCTTGTGCTGTTCCAATTATTCTAGTGCCGAAAAAGGATGGTACATCATGTATGTGTGTTGATTGTAGAGGCATTAATAATATTACTATTCGTTATCGTCATCCTATTCCTAGGCTAGATGATATGCTTGATGAATTGAGTGGCTCTACAATATTCTCCAAAGTTGATTTGCGTAGTGGCTACCATCAAATTCGTATGAAATTGGGAGATGAATGGAAAACAGCATTTAAAACTAAGTTTGGATTATATGAGTGGTTAGTCATGCCTTTTGGGTTAACTAATGCACCTAGTACTTTCATGAGATTAATGAACGAAGTTTTACGTGCTTTCATTGGACGATTTGTGGTAGTTTACTTTGATGACATATTGATTTATAGCAGATCTTTGGAAGAACATTTGGAACATTTATGTGCTGTTTTTATTGCTCTACGTGATGCACGTTTGTTTGGTAACCTTGGGAAGTGCACCTTGATGAGGACATGACTACCTTGGATATGACCAAAAATATTGCATATATGCATATTTGTCAGGTGATTTCTAGTGCAAACTATTCAATAATCTATTTATGTTATCCAGAACAAAAATACTTCACACACTTTTGTGTTTTGTCTAATTGCAGGTGTATGGGACATTTGTACAATCCACATATGAAGATAAGGAAGAAAGAGATGTTTATTTGCTGTCCAAAAAGTTCTCTCACGTCACTTTTGGCCCAAGAGAAGATAGAGTCCAAGTCTCTCACGTTCTGGATTCAGATTCGGACTGCACAGACACACCTGACTCAAAACGCACACAAGTTTTTCATACGGACTCCGAATTGGGTGATTCTTTTTTTGTTGGAAACTAGATTTCGTGCACTTTCCAACCTAATTGGAATCACCTTCAAATTCGTCCGGAGCGTTGAGTTGTGGACGAAACAATCTGATGCTGCAGCAGAATCCGAGTCAAACTACAAGTCCAAAGGTGTTACATCACCTCCACTTGGGCCCATTGGCCTTGTACGACCTAGATTTAGTTTTAGGCTGCCTTGGGACGTCCTCCCACCTCCTTGGCCTCCACCCCTTGCTCCTATATAAGTAGATCCATCTAGTAGCTTTTCCTTGGGATTTGTTTAGTTAAAAGTTAGCCAACGCAACTTCGTGTACTTCGTTTGTGTCCAACGACCAGACCAAGACCGCTTACGGATTCCCACCATTATCAATACCTCATATATATTTGCAATATTCAGATTGCTTTATCATATTCTTGCTCGTTCTTCGATTGCTTGCAGGAATAGACCTTCGTGGTCAGGCTGACCGTGCTTCCGGCATCGTCAGTAACCTCAGGAGATTGGTTTAGCGATTGCTAAGGCGCAACGTCGTGCACGTTTGTAGTCGGATCGTCAAAGTCGTCTCCACCAAATCGATAGTTATCATCTCATCGAAAGATCGGGACACCCTCGCCTCTATCAAAAGAGGAATGCAATAAGGTAGTTTGTAAATCATCATAATATTTTGTTACAGTTTCACTACCTTGTTTTAAGTGTTGCAACTTCTTAATCATGTCACGAGTATAATAAGCAGGGACGAAAGTATGTCGCATGGCAAGTTTCAAATCATCCCAAGTAGTAGGTATATAATCAGGGTGTAACCGACAATATTCACTCCACCAAACCAAAGCATAACCAGTGAAAGAACCAACCGCAACCTTAACCTTTTTATGTTCATTGAAATTATGGGAAGCAAATATATTTTTTATGTCGAACTCCCATTCAATATATAAAGCAGGTTTAAAACGGCCATTAAATGGTGGTATAGATACATTAACCTGATCATGTGCATTTGGATGTTTGTGCACCTCTCGTGACGGTTGTGGTATTTGCAAAGGTGGTGGCACGTCTCCCGCGATCGACAAAACCCATGAATTGACTCTGGATCCTGTCATGATTAGTAGAACAAGAAACAAAACCCAAAAATAATGTTCCTATAACTATTAGGATGTGGTGGTAAAACGCTCACAGTAAAGCAAATATCAATGTCTTACAAGTTCTTACCATGCAGCAGGCGGTGATCGGCAACCAGCGGTGTCAAGTAACTCCAAATATTGAGTAAAGCGATTGCCAGGGGAGCGTACGTATACACGGTGTAGAAATATGTGGAGCTGGGTTGGCTATATATGGTAGCAAAAGATTAGCAATAATCAATTCAAAGATGCAATGTTGAATAAACGCTCAACGACGGTACTGTGCTGGTCCTAGGCTAGACCGGACTAGAGACGCGAGCCTAGAACACTAATGAGGTAATGGCGTAGCACAACTAGCATCAATGAAGGATACAAAGTAGCTCTGGACAGCAAGATATAAGTGAAGATCACAACAGCAGTAAAGATAATGATGTGAAACAATAGCCAAGCTGTTTTACTGAACAGAGCACAAAACAGATTCCAATCCGAATTCAGGTACGAGATTGATTCTAGATAGATCCAATTTTTTTTCTCTCTTTTTTTTCTCACGCTTTTTTTTCTTTTTCTTCTCCCTCTTTTTCTTTTTTTTTCTTTCCTTTTTTCTCTCTTTTTTTCTTTATCTTCCTTTTCTCCCTCTTTCCAAGACAAACTAGATAAGATGCAGATTCGATCGGGCGAAGATGTGAGTGACCTCAACTATGATTATGACAATAAACAGTGCGTAGCATGTGGTGGAAATTGGTGGATTGGATGGTGGACAGCGGATGGGATAATGATGCAGCGGCTGCGTGACTAATGTGAACAGAACTCAAAACTCTAAAGGAACTAGACACTAAGACCAGCAACTCGACACGACGATGCAACCGATAATTCAACTATGCAAGCAATGAAAAGAAAATTGCAAAGGCTCAGACTGGCTTGGACCAAGGATGAATAGATCTAACTCTTTTTTGTGGCTTTTTCTTGGACAATAGGTAAGAAAATAAATCTAATCTAGGAAAACTGGAAATTCTCACCGAGCAACCCGAAAACTGATACCACTTGATAGAGGCGGGGGTGTCCCGATCTTTCGATGAGATGATAACTATCGATTTGGTGGAGACGACTTTGACGATCCGACTACAAACGTGCACGACGTTGCGCCTTAGCAATCGCTAAACCAATCCCCTGAGGTTACTGACGATGCCGGAAGCACGGTCAGCCTGACCACGAAGGTCTATTCCTGCAAGCAATCGAAGAACGAGCAAGAATATGATAAAGCAATCTGAATATTGCAAATATATATGAGGTATTGATAATGGTGGGGATCCGTAAGCGGTCTTGGTCTGGTCGTTGGACACAAATGAAGTACACGAAGTTGCAATGGCTAACTTTTAACTAAACAAATCCCCAGGAAAAGCTACTAGATGGATCTACTTATATAGGAGGAAGGGGTGGCGGCCAAGGAGGTGGGAGAACGTCCCAAGGCATCCTAAAACTAAATCTAGGTCGTACAAGGCCAATGTGCCCAAGTGGAGGTGATGTAACACCTTTGGACTTGTAGTTTGACTCAGATTCTGCTGCAGCATCAGATTGTTTCGTCCACAACTCAACGCTCCGGACGAATTTGAAGGTGATTCCAATTGGGTTGGAAAGTGCACGAAATCTAGTTTCCAACAAAAAAAGAATCACCCAATTCGGAGTCCGTATGAAAAACTTGTGTGCGCTTTGAGTCAGGTATGTCTGTGCAGTCCGAATCTGAATCCAGAACGTGAGAGACTTGGACTCTATCTTCTCTTGGGCCAAAAATGACGTGAGAGAACTTTTTGGACAGCAAATAAACATCTCTTTCTTCCTTATCTTCATATGTGGATTGTACAAATGTTCCATACACCTGCAATTAGACAAAACACAAAAGTGTGTGAAGTATTTTTGTTCTGGATAACACAAATAGATTATTGAATAGTTTGCACTAGAAATCACCTGACAAATATGCATATATGCAATATTTTTGGTCATATCCAAGGTAGTCATGTCCTCATCACTACGCAAATCAACTTTGGAGAATATTATAGAGCCACTCAATTCATCAAGCATATCATCTAGCCTAGGAATAGGATGATGATAACGAATAGTAATATTATTAATGCCTCTACAATCAACACACATATGTGATGTACCATCCTTTTTCGGCACTAGAATAATAGGAACAGCACAAGGACTAAGGGATTCGCGTATATAACCTTGTCGAGAAGCTCTTGTACTTGACACATAATCTCCTTCGTCTCGTCTGGATTGGTACGGTATGGCGCACGGTTTGGCAGTGAAGCACCGGGAATTAAGTCAATCTGATGCTCAATCCCTCGAATAGGTGATAATCCCGGTGGCACGCCTTGTGGAAAGACGTCAGCGAACTCCTGCAAAATGTTAGTGACAGCAGGAGGCAAAGAGGAAGGCACGTCCTCGAATGAAAATAATGCCTCTTGCACACAAAAGCATAGCAAACAGATTTGCTGAAATCTAGCTCATCAATATCAGATTTGGTGGCAAATAAACATGCACTTTTCAATTTAATTTCAGAAGCAACACTAGATGGTTTATTATTAGGCTTCATTTGTTGCTCAAATTCTTTTGCTACGATCTGATTTTCACTCTTATTCTTCTCCTGTTTTGCTTTATTAGCTCTATTAATATCATCTTTGAAAATAGAATCAGGAGTCATAGGAAGCAAAGTAATACTTTTATCCTTATGAACAAGAGTATACTGATTGTTTCTACCATGGTGTACAAATTTCTTATCAAATTGCCATGGTCTACCAAGTAATAAGGAACATGCTTGCATAGGTACCACATCACAATCAACATAATCAGCATATGTAGAGATACTAAAATGCACACGAACAGTACGTGTTACCTTAACCTTGCCGCTGTTGTTGAACCATTGGATGTAGTAAGGATGTGGATGTGGTCTTGTGGTGAGAGAAAGCTTCTCCACCATCTCCATGCTAGCCAAGTTGTTGCAGCTCCCTCCGTCTATGATAACGCGCACAGAATGTTCCTTCACAACTCCCTTGGTATGGAACAAATTTTGCCTCTGATTTTGCTCGGCTTGTGTGACCTGCACAATCAAAACACGTTGAGCAACTAAACATTCATACCTGTCATCATCTTCAGGAGCCATGTATTGCGTCTCATGATTAGAATCATCTCCACCATGTTCTTCACATGTAATAAGAGCCAAAGTCTCCTCATCATAGTCACTAGCGGACTCATACCCACCATCCTTAGTAGCAATCATCACACGCTGAGATTTGCATTGTCTTGCATAATGACCTCTTCCCTTACAACGACAACAAATAATATCACTTGTGTGCCCTGTTGATGCCATGGAAGAAGAACTCTGTGGAGGCCCGGCAGGTTCGCTCTTGGCAAATAATGGTGGTTGTGCCTGCTTTCTTGTATCACGGCTGGAGGTGGCACCTGATGGAGGTGCTGGTGCAGTTGAAGTAGAAGATGCACGCGGTGTCCATGATGAAGGTCGACCTGCAGAAAAGTTAGTGCGCGCCATTGCTTGTCGATCCTGCACTTCACGTTTAGCTTTACAAGCAAGATGGAATAAACGAGTGATATTAGTATACTCCTTATACTCTAGAATGGTCTGAATCTCTCTATTTAATCCACCCGTAAAATGTACAAGCATAGATTCATTCTCCTCAACAATACCACATCTAATCATGCCAGTTTGTAATTCCTGATAATATTCTTCTACATAATTTTTTCCTTGTCTTAAACGCTGCAATTTTTGAAGAAATTCACGTTGATAATATGGTGGAACCCAACGAGTACGCATAGCAGTTTTCAAAGCAGGCCAAGTAGCTGGAATAGGATATAATCTACAATGTTCAGACCACCATACACATGCAAAACTAGTGAAAGCACAAACAGCAGCAGCAACCCGTCTCTCCTCGGGATATTGTAAACATGTAAAACGTTGTTCAGTTTCTAACTCCCAAGTAAGATATATATCAGGAACATATCTACCCTCAAATGGTGGAATATTCAATTTTAGTTTAGGAATATGGACATCATCTCGTACCTGAGGTGGTAGTGCAGGCCTACCATTACGAATATATACCTGAGGTCGACCTGCTGGTGGTGGTGCTGGTGGTTGCACGTAGTTCTGATTTTGATAAACCTCATCCTCATAATCGCCCGCATACTCATCATCCTCCTGGGTACCAGCAGCAGCAGTAGAAGGAGCCAAGGAAGCATCAACAACAGGAACAACAGCACCAGAAGTTTGGCTATCCACAATAGGCACACGCTTCGCTCATCCATACTGATTCGGAAGGAGGCGTTGTTGTTGTTGTTGCAGAGGTGCGATAGGTGCAGCCGGCGGTGGTTGTGGAAAACGCGCGAGCAATTCATTAAACTTGCTATCAAGCTTTGTTTCGAACGTCTTCTCAATGCCATCTATCTTCTCCATGGCCTCGTCAAATCTGTTTAGCACATCTTGCACCTGCCCACTCATCATTTGCTGAAATTTATCATGTAGCTGTTTGTTCGTCAGGTTCTCCCAATCAGTCTCATCGGCTTGTGATCCTACCATGGTTAGCAGCAAATAGAAACTGATAGAGGCAAAGGTGTCCCGTCTTTCGATGAGATGATGGATATCGCTTTGGTGGAAGTCGACTTTGACGATCCGACTACGAACGTGCGAGGACGTCGCGCCTTAGCGATCGCTAAACCAACTCCGAGAGGTTATTGACCACGCCGGAGCACGATCAACCTGACCACGAGGGTCTGTTTCCTGCGAGCAAACGAAGAACAAGCAAGAAACTAAGATTGCAATCTGGATATTGCGAATATAAGATGAAAGCTTTATTGATCAAGGTGGGGGGTTCTGTGACGCCTTTGTCTGGTCGTTGAACACAAACGAAGTACGCGAAGTTGCAGCTATGGCGAACTTTTAATCTAAACAAAACCCAAAGTCTAAACGACGCCCTAAGGGCTGTATATATGGAGGAAGAGGGGGAATTTCGTGGCCCTTGAGGGTGGGGTCTGAAACCAACCCTAACTCTTGTTTCCCCACACATACGGACTCTAAAAATAGCCTATACTTAAATATTTCGAAATTACATGGGCCTGGCCCATTAATAAGGTGACGCAGCACCTAGAATAGCCTATGGACGAATATTATGAAGTGGCATCTTGTATATTTCGTCCAAGGCTTCATGCACTCCTTATGGCGGCTTCAAAGTCCTGAAATCATCACTTGTAACTCCGTTCTTGTTCCCCTTGCGCATGCCATCATCTCCATGCTTGTTCTTGCTCCAATGTTCATCCTTCTCCAAGCTAGGCCCTTCATTTGTAAGCAAAACAAATGTATCCAATTTAGGCAGCATCATATTCTCATGAACATTAGAATCATTACCAAGAAACAAAAGTACCTGGTAATTTAGTTGGCGTGCACGAGCTCTAGTAATTGGTCCAGTATGTATAGCAGCAGGGGCTGTGGGTGTAACAATTGTATTGATGTCCTCATCATCCTCCCCTTCTTGAAATGAAGTCGTCCTCGACGGAAGTTCATCTTCCTCACCCAAATAAGGCTTCAAATCTGCAATGTTAAAAGTGGGACTAACCCCAAAATCTGCAGGCAGCTCAAGTTTATATGCATTATCATTTATTTTCTCCAACACCTTAAAGGGACCATCAGCACGTGGCATTAACTTTGATTTGCGCAAATCAGGAAATCTATCCTTATGCAAATGTAACCAAACAAGATCTCCAGGTGCAAACACAACATGTTTTCTACCCTTATCTCCAGCAAGTTTATATTTAGCATTCATGCGCTCAATGTTTTCCTTAGTTAACTCATGCATTTTTAAAATCAATTCAGCACGTTGTTTAGCATCAAAATTAACCTTCTCCGAAGATGGAAGAGGCAACAAATCAATAGGTGCACGAGGTAGGAAACCATACACAACTTCAAAAGGGCACATCTTAGTAGTAGAATGCAATGAACGATTATAAGCAAATTCAATATGAGGCAAGCATTCCTCCCACATTTTCTTATTATTCTTCAAAACAGCCCTAAGCATAGTAGACAACGTTCTATTGACTACTTCAGTTTGTCCATCAGTTTGGGGGTGACAAGTAGTACTAAAAAGCAGTTTAGTCCCCAACTTAGCCGATAAACATCTCCAAAAGTAGCTAAGAAATTTAGTATCACGATCTGAAACAATAGTATTTGGCACACCAGGCAAGCGAATAATTTCACGAAAGAACAAATCAGCAACATTAACAGCATCATCACTTTTATGACATGGTATAAAGTGTGCCATTTTCGAGAATCTATCCACGACAACAAATATGCTATCCCTCCCCTTCTTTGTTCGAGGTAAACCTAAAACAAAGTCCATAGATATATCCTCCCAAGGAACAGTAGGTACAGGCAAAGGCATATATAAACCATGAGGATTGAGTCGTGACTTAGCTTTTTGACATGTAGTGCAGCGAGCAATAAAACGCTCAACATCCCGTCTCATCTTTGGCCAAAAGAAATGTGTAGCAAGTACGTCCTCCGTCTTCTTCACGCCAAAGTGTCCCATTAATCCTCCTCCATGCGCCTCCTGCAACAACAAAAGACGAACGGAGCTAGCTGGAATGCATAGCTTGTTAGCACGAAACACAAATCCATCGTTAACAACAAACTTGTTCCACATTCTTCCTTGTTTACAATTCTGCATTACATCTTTAAAATCAGCATCATGCACATATTGATCTTTGATGGTCTCCAAACCAAATATTTTGAAGTCAAGTTGTGAAAGCATAGTATAGCGACGAGACAATGCATCAGCAATAACATTTTCTTTTCCCTTCTTGTGTTTAATGACATAAGGGAAAGTCTCAATGAATTCAACCCATTTAGCATGTCTACGATTCAGTTTAGCTTGACTTTTAATATGTTTCAAAGATTCATGATCAGAATGTATAACAAATTCTTTGGGCCATAAATAATGTTGCCATGTTTCTAAAGTCCGAACAAGAGCATATAATTCTTTATCATAAGTAGAATAATTCAGACTAGGCCCACTCAATTTTTCAGAAAAGTATGCAACGGGTTTGCCATCTTGTAATAACACACCTCCTAATCCAATTCCACTAGCATCACATTCGAGCTCAAAAGTCTTATTAAAATTAGGAAGTTGGAGTAAAGGAGCATGTGTCAACTTATCTTTCAATACGGAGAAGGCTTCTTCCTGTGCGGTACCCCAAAGAAAAAGCACATCTTTCTTTGTAAGCTCATTGAGAGGTGCAGCAATGGTGCTGAAATCTCTCACAAAACGCCTATAGAATCCAGCGAGGCCAAGAAAACTCCTCACGTGTGTGACCGTTTTGGGCTGCGGCCAACTCTCAATAGCTTCAATCTTGGCTTTATCAACTTCAATTCCCTGTGGAGTAACAACATAGCCAAGAAAAGATACTCGGTCGGTGCAAAAGGTGCACTTCCCAAGGTTACCAAACAAACATGCATCACGTAGAGCAATAAAAACAGCACGTAAATGTTCCAAATGTTCTTCCAAAGATCTGCTATAAATCAATATGTCATCAAAGTAAACTACCACAAATCGTCCAATGAAAGCACGTAAAACTTCGTTCATTAATCTCATGAAAGTACTAGGTGCATTAGTTAACCCAAAAGGCATGACTAACCACTCATATAATCCAAACTTAGTTTTAAATGCTGTTTTCCATTCATCTCCCAATTTCATACGAATTTGATGGTAGCCACTACGCAAATCAACTTTGGAGAATATTGTAGAGCCACTCAATTCATCAAGCATATCATCTAGCCTAGGAATAGGATGACGATAACGAATAGTAATATTATTAATGCCTCTACAATCAACACACATACATGATGTACCATCCTTTTTCGGCACTAGAATAATTGGAACAGCACAAGGACTAAGGGATTCGCGTATATAACCTTTGTCGAGAAGCTCTTGTACTTGACGCATAATCTCCTTCGTCTCCTCTGGATTGGTACGGTATGGTGCACGGTTTGGCAGTGAAGCACCGGGAATTAAGTCAATCTGATGCTCAATCCCTCGAATAGGCGGTAATCCCGGTGGCACGTCTTGTGGAAAAACGTCAGCGAACTCCTGCAAAATGTTAGTGACAGCAGGAGGCAAAGAGGAAGGCACGTCCTCGAATGAAAATAATGCCTCTTTGCACACAAAAGCATAGCAAACAGATTTGCTGAAATCTAGCTCATCAATATCAGATTTGGTGGCAAATAAACATGCACTTTTCAATTTAATTTCAGAAGCAACACTAGATGGTTTATTATTAGGCTTCATTTGTTGCTCAAATTCGTTTGCCGCAATCTGATTTTCACTCTTATTCTTCTCCTGTTGTGCTTTATTAGATTCCAATCGATAGTTATCATCTCATCTTTCGATGAGATGATGGATATCGCTTTGGTGGAAGTCGACTTTGACGATCCGACTACGAACGTGCGAGGACGTCGCGCCTTAGCAATCGCTAAACCAACTCCGAGAGGTTATTGACCACGCCGGAGCACGATCAACCTGACCACGAGGGTCTGTTTCCAGCGAGCAAACGAAGAACAAGCAAGAAACTAAGATTGCAATCTGGATATTGCGAATATAAGATGAAAGCTTTATTGATCAAGGTGGGGTTCTGTGACGCCTTTGTCTGGTCGTTGAACACAAACGAAGTACGCGAAGTTGCAGCTATGGCGAACTTTTAATCTAAACAAAACCCAAAGTCTAAACGATGCCCTAAGGGCTGTATATATGGAGGAAGAAGGGGGAATTTCGTGGCCCTTGGTGGAGGGGTCCGAAATCAACCCTATCTCTTGTTTCCCCACACATACGGACTCTAAAAATAGCCTGTACTTATGTATTTCGAAATTACATGGGCCTGGCCCAATAATAAGGTGACGCAGCACCTAAAATAGCCTCGGGACGAAATTTATGAAGTGGCATCTTGTATATTTCGTCCAAGGCTTCATGCACCCATTATGGTGGCTTCAAAGTCCTGAAATCATCACTTGTAACTCCGTTCTTGTTCCCCTTGCGCATGCCATCATCTCCATGCTTGTTCTTGCTCCAATGTTCATCCTTCTCCAAGCTAGGCCCTTCATTTGTAAGCAAAACAAATGTATCCAATTTAGGCAGCATCATATTCTCATGAACATTAGAATCATTACCAAGAAACGAAAGTACCTGGTAATTTAGTTGGCGTGCACGAGCTCTAGTAATTGGTCCAGTATGTATAGCAGCAGGGGCTGTGGGTGTAACAATTGTATTGATGTCCTCATCATCCTCCCCTTCTTGAAATGAAGTCGTCCTCGACGGAAGTCCATCTTCCTCACCCAAATAAGGCTTCAAATCTACAATGTTAAAAGTGGGACTAACCCCAAAATCTGCAGGCAGCTCAAGTTTATATGCATTATCATTTATTTTCTCTAACACCTTAAAGGGACCATCAGCACGTGGCATTAGCTTTGATTTGCGCAAATCAGGAAATCTATCCTTACGCAAATGTAACCAAACAAGATCTCCAGGTGCAAACACAACATGTTTTCTACCCTTATCTCCAGCAAGTTTATATTTAGCATTCATACGCTCAATGTTTTCCTTAGTTAACTCATGCATTTTTAAAATCAATTCAGCACGTTGTTTAGCATCAAAATTAACCTTCTCCGAAGATGGAAGAGGCAACAAATCAATAGGTGCACGAGGTAGGAAACCATACACAACTTCAAAAGGGCACATCTCAGTAGTAGAATGCAATGAACGATTATAAGCAAATTCAATATGAGGCAAGCATTCCTCCCACATTTTCTTATTATTCTTCAAAACAGCCCTAAGCATAGTAGACAACGTTCTATTGACTACTTCAGTTTGTCCATCAGTTTGGGGGTGACAAGTAGTACTAAAAAGCAGTTTAGTCCCCAACTTAGCCCATAAACATCTCCAAAAGTGGCTAAGAAATTTAGTATCACGATCTGAAACAATAGTATTTGGCACACCATGCAAGCGAATAATTTCACGAAAGAACAAATCAGCAACATTAACAGCATCATCGCTTTTATGACATGGTATAAAGTGTGCCATTTTCGAGAATCTATCCACGACAACAAATATGCTATCCCTCCCCTTCTTTGTTCGAGGTAAACCTAAAACAAAGTCCATAGATATATCCTCCCAAGGAACACTAGGTACAGGCAAAGGCATATATAAAGCATGAGGATTGAGTCGTGACTTAGCTTTTTGACATGTAGTGCAGCGAGCAATAAAACGCTCAACATCCCGTCTCATCTTTGGCCAAAAGAAATGTGTAGCAAGTACGTCCTCCGTCTTCTTCACGCCAAAGTGTCCCATTAATCCTCCTCCCTTACAACGACGACAAATAATATCACTTGTGTGCCCTGTTGATGCCATGGAAGAAGAAGAACGTTGTGCAGGACCCGCAGGTGCGCTCTTGGAAGATAATGGTGGTTGTGCCTGTTTTCTTGTATCACGGCTGGAGGTGGCACCGGATGGAGGTGCTGGTGCAGTTGAAGGAGAAGATGCACGTGGTGTCCATGATGAAGGTCGGCCTGCAGAAAAGTTAGTTCGCCCCAATGCTTGTCGATCCTGCACTTCACGTTCAGCTTTACAAGCAAGATGGAATAAACGAGTGATATTAGTATACTCCTTATAGTCTAGAATGGTCTGAATCTCTCTATTTAATCCACCCAGAAAACGTGCAAGCATAGCTTCATTCTCCTCAACAATACCACATCTAATCATGCCAGTTTGTAATTCCTGATAATATTCTTCTACAGAATTTTTCCCTTGTCTTAAACGCTGCAATTTTTGAAGCAATTCACGTTGATAATATGGTGGAACCCAACGCGTACGCATAGTAGTTTTCAAAGCAGCCCAAGTAGTTGGAATAGGATATAATCTACAATGTTCAGACCACCATGCAAAACTAGTGAAAGCACAAATGGCAGCAGCAACTCGTCTCTCCTCAGGATATTGTAAACATGTAAATCGTTGTTCAGTTTCTAACTCCCAAGTAAGATATATATCAGGAACATATCTACCCTCAAATGGTGGAATATTCAATTTCAGTTTAGGAATATGGACATCATCTCGTACCTGAGGTGGTGGTGCAGGCCTACCATTACGAATATATACCTGAGGTCGACCTGCTGGTGGTGGTACAGGTGGCTGCATGTAGTGTTGATTTTGATCAACCTCATCCTCATAATCTCCCACATAATCATCCTCCTCCGCATCAGCAGCAGGAGCCACAGAAGTATCAACAGCAGCACCAACAGTTTGGCCAAACGCAAGAGGAACACGGCTTGCTCGGCGGAGGTCTGCTTCGCGACGTGGAGGTAGTCGTTGTTGTTGTTGTTGGTGAGGTGCGTTAGGTGCAGCGGGTGGTGGTGGTGGAAGACGCGCGAGCAATTCATTAAACTTGTTATCGAGCTTTGTTTCGAACGTCTTCTCAAGGCCAGTGATCTTCTCCATGGCCTCTTCAAAATTGTTCAGCACATCTTGCACCTGTTCAGTCATCATTTGCTGAAACTTATCATGAAGCTCCTTGTTCGATAAATTCTCCCAGTCAATCTCGTCGGCTTGTGATCCTGGCATGGTTAGCAGCAATAGAAACACACAAGAATATGATTTTACAGACTACTAAGAAGTGGTGGTGGTGTATCACAAATCCGTCAAGCAAATCTCAAATTCTTACCAGTTCTTACCCAGCAGCAGGCGGTGATCGGCAACCGTTGTAGTCAAAAACTCTCAAAGCTTGGATAGAGCGATTACCAGGGAGAGTCAAACACACGACGTAGATGTATGTGCAGCTGGGAAGGCTTATAGTATGGTAGCAAAAAGGGTCAGCAATAATCAATTCAGAGATGCAAAGTTGAATAAACGCTCAACGACGGTACTGTGCTGGTCCTAGGCTAGACTGTGCTAGAGACGCGAGCCTAGAACACCAACAAAATCACGGCGCGGCACGTAAACAAGGGAAAAGCACACTCTGAATTTTTTTTCGCTCTTCTTTTTTTTTTTTGCGCTGTTCTTTTTTTTTGCGCTATTTTTTTTGCGCTGCTTTTTTTTTGTTTGGGCGAAAAATCACTATAA
>NC_041381.1:273453752-273496531 GCF_002162155.2 Triticum dicoccoides
AGATTGCAATCTGGATATTGCGAATATAAGATGAAAGCTTTATTGATCAAGGTGGGGTTCTGTGACGCCTTTGTCTGGTCGTTGAACACAAACGAAGTACGCGAAGTTGCAGCTATGGCGAACTTTTAATCTAAACAAAACCCAAAGTCTAAACGACGCCCTAAGGGCTGTATATATGGAGGAAGAGGGGGGAATTTCGTGGCCCTTGAGGGTGGGGTCCGAAACCAACCCTAACTCTTGTTTCCCCACACATACGGACTCTAAAAATAGCCTATACTTAAGTATTTCGAAATTACATGGGCCTGGCCCATTAATAAGGTGACGCAACACCTAGAATAGCCTATGGACGAATATTATGAAGTGGCATCTTGTATATTTCGTCCAAGGCTTCATGCACTCCTTATGGCGGCTTCAAAGTCCTGAAATCATCACTTGTAACTCCGTTCTTGTTCCCCTTGCGCATGCCATCATCTCCATGCTTGTTCTTGCTCCAATGTTCATCCTTCTCCAAGCTAGGCCCTTCATTTGTAAGCAAAACAAATGTATCCAATTTAGGCAGCATCATATTCTCATGAACATTAGAATCATTACCAAGAAACAAAAGTACCTGGTAATTTAGTTGGCGTGCACGAGCTCTAGTAATTGGTCCAGTATGTATAGCAGCAGGGGCTGTGGGTGTAACAATTGTATTGATGTCCTCATCAGAAACACACAAGAATATGATCCTATAGACTACTAAGAAGTGGTGGTGGTGTATCACAAACCCGTCAAGCAAATCTCAAATTCTTACCAGTTCTTACCCAGCAACAGGTGGTGATCGGCAACCGTTGTAGTCAAAACTCTCAAAGCTTGGATAGAGCGATTACCAGGGAGAGTCAAACGCACGATGTAGATATATGTGGAGCTGGGAAGGCTTATAATATGGTAGCAAAAAGGGTCAGCAATAATCAATTCAGAGTTGCAAAGTTGAATAAACGCTCAACGACGGTACTGTGCTGGTCCTAGGCTAGACTGTGCTAGAGACGCGAGCCTAGAACACTAACAAAATCACGGCGCTGCACGTAAACAAGGGAAAAACACACTCTGGAAAATTTTTTCGCTCTTTTTTTTTGCGCTGCTTTTTTTTGCGCTGCTCTTTTTTTTGCGAATAATCACTATAATGGCGAGTGTCTCAAAACTCCTCCCAGGTCAAACCGACAGGATGGGCATGAAATTTTTTGACCAATTTTTTTTTGACTGCCCGGAGCCAAAAACTAGAAACGGGTCAAAAAAAACTTTCTATAACGGCGACTGTCTCAATACGCTTAGAAACACCTGAAAATAGGATATCCAGATTTTTTTTGTCAAGTGCGTTTTTGGAAAATTTTGGGCCTAAACGGAGGGTGGTTTCCAGACTTTTTTTTTTGAAACCTACTCCGGCAAGGAAATACGAATCGGAAACTAGATGAATCTCGAAAACAAACCTAATATGCAAGGAACTCGGATTGGTGGTGGATATATGGTGGTGGTATATGGCAGCTGTGGTGGTAGCGGTGGTAGTATATGGATATGGATCGGTGGTGGTATATGGAAACGGATTGGTGGTGGTATATGGATACGGATTCGGAGCGATGGTGGTAGGTGACAGGGGCGATGATGATGGTGCGGTGGCGACGTGACAACTTATGACCAGACCTCGAAACTCTAAAAGACTAGATGCTAAGACCAGCAACTAGACACGACGATGCAACCGCAAATTCAAGAAAGCAAAACCCTAAAAAGATTATGCAAAGGCTCAGATTGGTTCGGATATGATGAACTAACCCTAATTTTTTTGTGGCTTTTTCGTGGACTATAGGTATGAAAAATAGACTCGATCTAAACTACGAAAAACTGTAAAATCTCACCGAGCAACCTGGAAATCTGATACCACTTGATAGAGGCAAAGGTGTCCCGTCTTTCGATGAGATGATGGATTTCGCTTTGGTGGAAGTCGACTTTGATGATCCGACTACGAACGTGAGAGGACGTCGCGCCTTAGCAATCGCTAAACCAACTCCGAGAGGTTATTGACCACGCCGGAGCACGATCAACCTGACCACGAGGGTCTGTTTCCTGCAAGCAAACGAAGAACAAGCAAGAAACTAAGATTGCAATCTGGATATTGCGAATATAAGATGAAAGCTTTATTGATCAAGGTGGGGTTCTGTGACGCCTTTGTCTGGTTGTTGAACACAAACGAAGTACGCGAAGTTGCAGCCATGGCGAACTTTAATCTAAACAAAACCCAAAGTCTAAACGATGCCCTAAGGGCTGTATATATGGAGGAAGAGGGGGGAATTTCTTGGCCCTTGGTGGAGGGGTCCGAAATCAACCATATCTCTTGTTTCCCCACACATACGGACTCTAAAAATAGCCTATACTTATGTATTTCGAAATTACATGGGCCTGGCCCAATAATAAGGTGACGCAACACCTAGAATAGCCTCGGAACAAAATTTATGAAGTGGCATCTTGTATATTTCGTCCAAGGCTTCATGCACCCATTATGGTGGCTTCAAAGTCCTGAAATCATCACTTGTAACTCCGTTCTTGTTCCCCTTGCGCATGCCATCATCTCCATGTTTGTTCTTGCTCCAATGTTTATCCTTCTCCAAGCTAGGCCCTTCATTTGTAAGCAAAACAAATGTATCCAATTTAGGCGGCATCATATTCTCATGAACATTAGAATCATTACCAAGAAACAAAAGTACCTGGTAATTTAGTTGGCGTGCGCGAGCTCTAGTAATTGGTCCAGTATGTATAGCAGCAGGGGCTGTGGGTGTAACAGTTGTATTGATGTCCTCATCACCATGGTTAACAACAATAGAAACACACAATAATATGATCCTACAGACTACTAGGATGTGGTGGTGGTGGTGTGTCACAAATCCGTCAAGCGAATCTCAAATTCTTACCAGTTCTTACCAAGCAGCAGGCGGTGATCGACAACCGTTATAGTCAAAACTTCTCAAGAGCTTGGATAGAGCGATTGCCAGGTGGTATCAAATGCACGATGTAGATGTATGTGGAGCTGGGATGGCTTATATTATGGTAGCAAAAAGGTCAGCATTAGTCAATTCAGAGATGCAAAGTTGAATAAACGCTCACGACGGTACTGTGTTGGTCCTAGGCTAGATCGTGCAAGAGACGCGAGCCTAGAACACTAACAAAATCACGACGCAGCATGTAAACAAGGGAAATGCACACTATGGAAAAAATATTGGCGCTCTTTTTTTGCGCTCTTTATTTTTTTGCCGAAAATCTTTATATTGGGAAGTATCTCAAAACTCTACCCAAGTCAAAATAACAGGATAGGCACACAAAAAATTCACTATTTTTTCCGGAAATTAGGGCAGCGACGACCAAAAAGTGCGATAAAAAATCACTATGATGGCACGTGTCTCTAAAGACTCAGAAAAGCCTAAAAACAGGATAGGGAAAACATATTCACCTGCTGAAATTTTGGCCTAAAAACTACCCGGGGGTCTCCAGACTTTTTTCCGAAACCTACTCAGGAAAGGAAACACGAATCTGAAAATAGATGGCTCCCGAAAACAAACCTACTATGAAAAGAACACGGATTGGTTATGGTATAAGACGGTGATATATGTGGACTCGGATTGGTGGCATGGTATATATGGAATCGGATTGGTGGTGGATATGCGGTGGTAGGATATGGAAGCGGTGGTGGTATATGGCAGTAGCGATGAAGATGGTGCGGTGGTGGCGTGACAAACTGTAATAGAACTCGAAACTCTAAAGGACTAGACGCTAAGACCAGCAACTCGACACGACAATGCAACGCAAATTCGACAATGCAAAACCCTAAAAACATTATGCAAAGCCTCAGATTGGTTCAGATATGATGAACTAACCCTATTTTTTGACTTTTTCTTGGACTGTAGGTATGAAGAACAGACTCGATCTAAACTATGAAAAACTAGAAAATTTCATCGAGCAACCTGGAAATCTGATACCACTTGATAGAGGCAAAGGTGTCCTGTCTTTCGACGAGATGGTGGTTATCGTTTTTGGCGCAGTAGACTTTGGCGATCCGACTACAAAACATGTGAGGACGTCGCGCCTTAGCAATCGCTAAACCAACTCTGAGAGGTTATTGACCATGCCGGAGCACGATCAACCAGACCACGATGGTCTGTTTCCTGCATGCAAACATATAACAAGCAAGAAACTGGAATTGCAATCTGGATATTGCGAATATAAGAGGAAATTTTTATTAATGGAGGTGGGGTTCTGTGACGACTTGGTCTGGTCGTAGAACACAAACGAATTACCTGAAGTTGCAGCTATGGCGAACTTTTAATCTAAACAAAACTCAAAGTCTAACCATGCCCTAAGGGCTGTATATATGGAGGAAGAGGGGGAATTGCATGGCTCTTGAAGGAGGGTCTGAAACCAACCCTAACTCTTTTTCCCCACACATACGGACTCTAAAAACAGCCTACTCAAGTATTTCAAAATTACATGGGCCTGGCCCAATAATAAGGCGATGCAGCACCTATAATACCTTCTGGACGAAATTTAGGAAGTGGCATCTTGTATACTTCGTCCAAGCCTTCATGCACTCATTATGGTGGCTTCAAAGTCGTGAAATCATCACTTCAAACTCCATTCCTGTTCCCCTTGGACATGCCATCATCTCCATGCTTTGCTCCAAGGTTCATCTTTCTTATCCAAGCTAGGCCCTTCATTTGTAAGCAAAACAAATGTATCCAATTTAGGCAACATCATATTCTCGTGAACATTAGAATTGTTACCAAGAAACAAAAGTACCTGGTAATTCAGCTTCATGCACGAGCTCTAGTAATTGGTCCAGTATGTATAGCAGCAGGGGATGTGGGTGTAACAATGGTATTGATGGCCTTATCATATCCACAAGTTGCCACCATCACTCTGGATTTCTGCATGCATTCCATACATAATCTTACTATGTTTTATTCCTATGCATGTCAGTTATCGTACACAATGGTACTGAACATGTAGAGAAAAAGAGACAAGCCTTGCATGGCAATAAAATTTCATGCAGACCTTGCTCCATGGTGGGTGAAAAGGCAGCCCCCTTTCCCCCATTATAGATTGTAATCAAGAGGAAGATAACTATTCAAAGGGGTATTCAGAAGGATCATACCATTCCTATTTACCCCCTGAGGTCTTTTCTCTTACTTGGCTTGTTGATATTGGTCATATCATGCATATTCTTGCATTCCTTACTTTATACATCAAATATGTCATCTGCTTAGTTTAGACATGCTTTGTGTGAATGCGATCTATTTAGTTTCTATATCATATATGTGAATTATGCAATGCCATCTTGTTTAGCCTGGCATCACGTATGTGAATTTTGCAATGCCATCCTGCTTAGCCAGTCATCTTATATGTGAAATATATAACGCCATCATTTTTTTCATTACGTATTACATTTGTCAATTACTCTACGTGTGCATCAGCCATCTGACACGGTGATGGAAAAATCTAGAGTGAAAACAAGGTCTTCAGAGCAGACAATGCTATCTGACGAAGCACATATCTTGCTGGTTGTGGATAGCTCCTCAGAGGAGGATTCAGAGACAGATGACCAGTCATATTTCCCATTGTCGGTGTCAAAACCAGCAGATCTCGGGTAGGGGGTCCCGAGTTGTGGATCTTGGATCAATGGGGAACAAGGTACGAAGGACACAGTGTTTACCCAGATTCAGGTCCTCTCTAACAGGTAAAACCCTGCGTCCTGCTTGATTATATTGAAGTGTATAGGATGATTACAGAGTCAATCTACCACGAGATTAGATGAACTAAACCCTAGGTGAGTAGGATGATGGTTATTGTTCTAGCCTCCACGGACTAAACCCTCTGGTTTATATAGATACAAGGGGTAATAGGGTTACACATAGTCGGTTACAGCAAGGGAATAAACATGCCGAATCTTCTGTCTTGACTTGGAGGACACACCAAGGTGCCCAAGATATCCTGCCTGAATACGAAGCTGCCTCGTAGTCCGGTCTTCCAACAACTGCAGTGCGGCCCACCTGTCCGACCTATGAAAGATGAGGCAGCAGCCCAAGGACCCCGTAGTCGAGGTCTCCCTCAATAGCCCCCGAACTAGCCTCCAACGCCGGGGTTCATAATTGCAGACCACCCTGTGCACCCCAAAGTCTTCGTCTTGTGAGGCGAGTTCTTCACCACTTTCATGTCCGACTGTTTTAACAGTTCGGCCATCGAGGACCTCCTAATCTGATGAGGACATGACTACCTTGGATATGACCAAAAATATTGCATATATGCATATTTGTCAGGTGATTTCTAGTGCAAACTATTCAATAATCTATTTATGTTATCCAGAACAAAAATACTTCACACACTTTTGTGTTTTGTCTAATTGCAGGTGTATGGGACATTTGTACAATCCACATATGAAGATAAGGAAGAAAGAGATGTTTATTTGCTGTCCAAAAAGTTCTCTCACGTCACTTTTGGCCCAAGAGAAGATAGAGTTCAGGTCTCTCACGTTCTGGATTCAGATTCGGACTGCACAGGCACACCTGACTCAAAACGCACACAAGTTTTTCATACGGACTCCGAATTGGGTGATTCTTTTTTTGTTGGAAACTAGATTTCGTGCACTTTCCAACCCAATTGGAATCACATTCAAATTCGTCCGGAGCGTTGAGTTGTGGATGAAACAATCTGATGCTGCAGCAGAATCCGAGTCAAACTACAAGTCCAAAGGTGTTACATCACCTCCACTTGGGCCCATTGGCCTTGTACGACTTAGATTTAGTTTTAGGCTGCCTTGGGACGTCCTCCCACCTCCTTGGCCGCCACCCCTTGCTCCTATATAGGTAGATCCATCTAGTAGCTTTTCCTGGGGATTTGTTTAGTTAAAAGTTAGCCATTGCAACTTCGTGTACTTCGTTTGTGTCCAACGACCAGACCAAGACCGCTTATGATAGAGGCAAAGGTGTCCCGTCTTTCGATGAGATGATGGATATCGCTTTGGTGGAAGTCGACTTTGACGATCCGACTACGAACGTGCGAGGACGTCGCGCCTTAGCAATCGCTAAACCAACTCCGAGAGGTTATTGACCACGCCGGAGCACGATCAACCTGACCACGAGGGTCTGTTTCCTGCGAGCAAACGAAGAACAAGCAAGAAACTAAGATTGCAATCTGGATATTGCGAATATAAGATGAAAGCTTTATTGATCAAGGTGGGGTTCTGTGACGCCTTTGTCTGGTCGTTGAACACAAACGAAGTACGCGAAGTTGCAGCTATGGCGAACTTTTAATCTAAACAAAACCCAAAGTCTAAACGATGCCCTAAGGGCTGTATATATGGAGGAAGAGGGGGGGGAATTTCGTGGCCCTTGGTGGAGGAGTCTGAAATCAACCCTATCTCTTGTTTCCCCACACATACGGACTCTAAAAATAGCCTATACTTATGTATTTCGAAATTACATGGGCCTGGCCCAATAATAAGGTGACGCAGCACCTAAAATAGCCTCGGGACGAAATTTATGAAGTGGCATCTTGTATATTTCGTCCAAGGCTTCATGCACCCATTATGGTGGCTTCAAAGTCCTGAAATCATCACTTGTAACTCCGTTCTTGTTCCCCTTGCGCATGCCATCATCTCCATGCTTGTTCTTGCTCCAATGTTCATCCTTCTCCAAGCTAGGCCCTTCATTTGTAAGCAAAACAAATGTATCCAATTTAGGCAGCATCATATTCTCATGAACATTAGAATCATTACCAAGAAACGAAAGTACCTGGTAATTTAGTTGGCGTGCACGAGCTCTAGTAATTGGTCCAGTATGTATAGCAGCAGGGGCTGTGGGTGTAACAATTGTATTGATGTCCTCATCAAACCTCATCCTCATAATCTCCCACATAATCATCCTCCTCCGCATCAGCAGCAGGAGCCACAGAAGTATCAACAGCAGCACCAACAGTTTGGCCAAACGCAAGAGGAACACGGCTTGCTCGGCGGAGGTCTGCTTCGCGACGTGGAGGTAGTCGTTGTTGTTGTTGTTGTTGGAGAGGTGCATTAGCTGCAGCGGGTGGTGGTGGTGGAAGACGCGCGAGCAATTCATTAAACTTGTTATCGAGCTTTGTTTCGAACGTCTTCTCAAAGCCAGTGATCTTCTCCATGGCCTCTTCAAAATTGTTCAGCACATCTTGCACCTGTTCAGTCATCATTTGCTGAAACTTATCATGAAGCTCCTTGTTCGATAAATTCTCCCAGTCAATCTCGTCGGCTTGTGATCCTGGCATGGTTAGCAGCAATAGAAACACACAAGAATATGATCCTACAGACTACGAACAAGTGGTGGTGGTGGGTGTCACAAATCCGTCAAGCAAACCTCAAATTCTTACCAGTTCTTACCCAGCAGCAGGCGGTGATCGGCAACCGTTGTAGTCAAAAACTCTCAAAGCTTGGATAGAGCGATTACCAGGGAGAGTCAAACGCACGACGTAGATGTATGTGGAGCTGGGAAAGCTTATAATATGGTAGCAAAAAGGGTCAGCAATAATCAATTCAGAGATGCAAAGTTGAATAAACGCTCAACGACGGTACTGTGCTGGTCCTAGGCTAGACTGTGCTAGAGACGCGAGCCTAGAACACTAACAAAATCACGGCGCGGCACGTAAACAAGGGAAAAGCACACTCTGAATTTTTTTTTCGCTCTTTTTTTTTGCGCTGCTTTTTTTTTTTGCGAAAAATCACTATAATGGCGAGTGTCTCAAAACTCTTCCTAGCTCAAACTGACAGGATGGGCACGAAATTTTTTCGACCAATTTTTTTTTTTTTCGACTGCCCGGACCCAAAAACTGGAAACGGGTCAAAAAAAACTTCCTATAATGGCACCTGTCTCAAAACACTCAGAAACACCTAAAAATAGGATAGCCAGAATTTTTTTTGAAAAATGCGTTTTCGAAAAATTTTGGGCCTAAACGGAGCGTGGCTACCCGACTCTTTCTTTTTTTTTTCCGAAACCTACTCCGGCAAGGAAACACGAATCGGAATCTAGATGGATCCCGAAAACAAACCTAATAAGCAAAGAACTCGGATTGGTGGTGGATATATGGTGGTGGTATATGGCAGCGGTGGTGGTAGCGGTGGTAGTATATGGATATGGATCGGTGGTGGTATATGGACATGGATTGGTGGTGGTATATGGATACGGATTCGGTGCGGTGGTGGTAGATGGCAGGGGCGATGATGATGGTGCGGCGGCGGCGTGACAACTTATGACCAGAACTCGAAACTCTAAAAGACTAGACTCTAAGACCAGCAACTAGACACGACGATGCAACCGCAAATTCAACAAAGCAAAACCCTAAAAAGATTATGCAAGGCTCAGATTGGTTCGGATATGATGAACTAACCCTAATTTTTTTTTGTGGCTTTTTCGTGGACTATAGGTATGAAGAACAGACTCGATCTAAACTACGAAAAAACTGTAAAATCTCACCGAGCAACCTGGAAATCTGATACCACTTGATAGAGGCAAAGGTGTCCCGTCTTTCGATGAGATGGTGGATTTCGCTTTGGTGGAAGTCGACTTTGACGATCCGACTACGAACGTGCAAGGACGTCGCGCCTTAGCAATCGCTAAACCAACTCCGAGAGGTTATTGACCACGCCGGAGCACGATCAACCTGACCACGAGGGTCTGTTTCCTGCAAGCAAACGAAGAACAAGCAAGAAACTAAGATTGCAATCTGGATATTGCGAATATAAGATGAAAGCTTTATTGATCAAGGTGGGGTTCTGTGACGCCTTTGTCTGGTCGTTGAACACAAACGAAGTACGCGAAGTTGCAGCTATGGCGAACTTTTAATCTAAACAAAACCCAAGGTCTAAACGATGCCCTAAGGGCTGTATATATAGAGGAAGAGGGGGTGGATTTCGTGGCCCTTGGTGGAGGGGTCCGAAATCAACCCTATCTCTTGTTTCCCCACACATACGGACTCTAAAAATAGCCTATACTTATGTATTTCGAAATTACATGGGCCTGGCCCAATAATAAGGTGACGCAGCACCTAAAATAGCCTCGGGACGAAATTTATGAAGTGGCATCTTGTATATTTCGTCCAAGGCTTCATGCACACATTATGGTGGCTTCAAAGTCCTGAAATCATCACTTGTAACTCCGTTCTTGTTCTTGCTCCAATGTTCATCCTTCTCCAAGCTAGGCCCTTCATTTGTAAGCAAAACAAATGTATCCAATTTAGGCAGCATCATATTCTCATGAACATTAGAATCATTACCAAGAAACGAAAGTACCTGATAATTTAGTTGGCGTGCACGAGCTCTAGTAATTGGTCCAGTATGTATAGCAGCAGGGGCTGTGGGTGTAACAATTGTATTGATGTCCTCATCAAAGAGTGAAAATCAGATTGTGGCAAAAGAATTTGAGCAACAAATGAAGCCTAATAATAAACCATCTAGTGTTGCTTCTGAAATTAAATTGAAAAGTGCATGTTTATTTGCCACCAAATCTGATATTGATGAGCTAGATTTCAGCAAATCTGTTTGCTATGCTTTTGTGTGCAAAGAGGCATTATTTTCATTCGAGGACGTGCCTTCCTCTTTGCCTCCTGCTGTCACTAACAATTTGCAGGAGTTCGCTGACGTCTTTCCACAAGACGTGCCACCGGGATTACCGCCTATTCGAGGGATTGAGCATCAGATTGACTTAATTCCCGGTGCTTCACTGCCAAACCGTGCACCATACCGTACCAATCCAGAGGAGACGAAGGAGATTATGCGTCAAGTACAAGAGCTTCTCGACAAAGGTTATATACGCGAATCCCTTAGTCCTTGTGCTGTTCCTATTATTCTAGTGCCGAAAAAGGATGGTACATCACGTATGTGTGTTGATTGTAGAGGCATTAATAATATCACTATTCGTTATCGTCATCCTATTCCTAGGCTAGATGATATGCTTGATGAATTGAGTGGCTCTACAATATTCTCCAAAGTTGATTTGCGTAGTGGCTACCATCAAATTCGTATGAAATTGGGAGATGAATGGAAAACAGCATTTAAAACTAAGTTTGGATTATATGAGTGGTTAGTCATGCCTTTTGGGTTAACTAATGCACCTAGTACTTTCATGAGATTAATGAACGAAGTTTTACGTGCTTTCATTGGACGATTTGTGGTAGTCTATTTTGATGATATACTGATTTATAGCAGATCTTTGGAAGAACATTTGGAACATTTACGTGCTGTTTTTATTGCTCTACGTGATGCACGTTTGTTTGGTAACCTTGGGAAGTGCACCTTTTGCACCGACCGAGTATCTTTTCTTGGCTATGTTGTTACTCCACAGGGAATTGAAGTTGACAAAGCCAAGATTGAAGCTATTGAGAGTTGGCCACAGCCCAAAACGGTCACACAGGTGAGGAGCTTTCTTGGCCTCGCTGGATTCTATAGGCGTTTTGTGAGAGATTTCAGCACCATTGCTGCACCTCTCAACGAGCTTACAAAGAAGGATGTGCCTTTTGTTTGGGGTACCGCACAGGAAGAAGCCTTCACGGTATTGAAAGATAAGTTGACACACGCTCCTTTACTCCAACTTCCTGATTTTAATAAGACTTTTGAGCTTGAATGTGATGCTAGTGGAATTGGATTAGGAGGTGTGTTATTACAAGATGGCAAACCTGTTGCATACTTTTCTGAAAAATTGAGTGGGCCTAGTCTGAATTATTCTACTTATGATAAAGAATTATATGCTCTTGTTCGGACTTTAGAAACATGGCAACATTATTTATGGCCCAAAGAGTTTGTTATACATTCTGATCATGAATCTTTGAAACATATTAAAAGTCAAGCTAAACTGAATCGTAGACATGCTAAATGGGTTGAATTCATTGAGACTTTCCCTTATGTCATTAAACACAAGAAGGGAAAAGAAAATGTTATTGCTGATGCATTGTCTCGTCGCTATACTATGCTTGCAGATTTTGGGGTTAGTCCCACTTTTAACATTGCAGATTTTGGGGTTAGTCCCACTTTTAACATTGCAGATTTGAAGCATTATGTGGGTGGGGAAGATGAACTTCCGTCGAGGACGACTTCATTTCAAGAAGGGGAGGATGATGAGGACATCAATACAATTGTTACACCCACAGCCCCTGCTGCTATACATACTGGACCAATTACTAGAGCTCGTGCACGCCAACTAAATTATCAGGTACTTTCGTTTCTTGGTAATGATTCTAATGTTCATGAGAATATGATGCTGCCTAAATTGGATACATTTGTTTTGCTTACAAATGAAGGGCCTAGCTTGGAGAAGGATGAACATTGGAGCAAGAACAAGCATGGAGATGATGGCATGCGCAAGGGGAACAAGAACGGAGTTACAAGTGATGATTTCAGGACTTTGAAGCCACCATAATGTGTGCATGAAGCCTTGGACGAAATATACAAGATGCCACTTCATAAATTTCGTCCCGAGGCTATTTTAGGTGCTGCGTCACCTTATTATTGGGCCAGGCCCATGTAATTTCGAAATACATAAGTATAGGCTATTTTTAGAGTCCGTATGTGTGGGGAAACAAGAGATAGGGTTGATTTCGGACCCCTCCACCAAGGGCCACGAAATCCACCCCCTCTTCCTCCATATATACAGCCCTTAGGGCATCGTTTAGACCTTGGGATTTGTTTAGTTAAAAGTTAGCCATTGCAACTTCGTGTACTTCGTTTGTGTCCAACGACCAGACCAAGACCGCTTCCGGATCCCCACCATTATCAATACTTCATATATATTTGTAATATTTAGATTGCTTTATCATATTCTTGCTCGTTCTTCGATTGCTTGCAGGAATAGACCTTCGTGGTCAGGCTGACCGTGCTTCCAGCATCGTCAGTAACCTCAGGAGATTGGTTTAGCGATTGCTAAGGCGCAACGTCGTGCACGTTTGTAGTCGGATCGTCAAAGTCGTCTCCACCAAATCGATAGTTATCATCTCATCGAAAGATCGGGACCCTCGCCTCTATCAAACACGGCTTGCTCGGCGGAGGTCTGCTTCGCGACGTGGAGGTAGTCGTTGTTGTTGTTGTTGGAGAGGTGCATTAGGTGCAGCGGGTGGTGGTGGTGGAAGACGCGCGAGCAATTCATTAAACTTGTTATCGAGCTTTGTTTCGAACGTCTTCTCAAGGCCAGTGATCTTCTCCATGGCCTCTTCAAAATTGTTCAGCACATCTTGCACCTGTTCAGTCATCATTTGCTGAAACTTATCATGAAGCTCCTTGTTCGATAAATTCTCCCAGTCAATCTCGTCGGCTTGTGATCCTGGCATGGTTAGCAGCAATAGAAACACACAAGAATATGATCCTACAGACTACGAACAAGTGGTGGTGGTGGGTGTCACAAATCCGTCAAGCAAATCTCAAATTCTTACCAGTTCTTACCCAGCAGCAGGCGGTGATCGGCTACCGTTGTAGTCAAAAACTCTCAAAGCTTGGATAGAGCGATTACCAGGGAGAGTCAAACGCACGACGTAGATGTATGTGGAGCTGGGAAGGCTTATAATATGGTAGCAAAAAGGGTCAGCAATAATCAATTCAGAGATGCAAAGTTGAATAAACGCTCAACGACGGTACTGTGCTGGTCCTAGGCTAGACTGTGCTAGAGACGCGAGCCTAGAACACTAACAAAATCACGGCGCGGCACGTAAACAAGGGAAAAGCACACTCTGGAATTTTTTTTTCGCTCTTTTTTTTTTTGCGCTCTTTTTTTTTTGCGCTGCTTTTTTTTTGGCGAAAAAATCACTATAATGGCGAGTGTCTCAAAACTCTTCTTAGCTCAAACTGACAGGATGGGCACGAAATTTTTTTTACCAATTTTTTTTTTGACTGCCCGGACCCAAAAACTGGAAACGGGTCAAAAAAAACTTCCTATAATGGCACCTGTCTCAAAACACTCAGAAACACCTAAAAATAGGATAGCCAGAAATTTTTTCGAAAAATGCGTTTTCGAAAAATTTTGGAACTAAACGGAGCGTGGCTACCCGACTCTTTTTTTTTCGAAACCTACTCCGGCAAGGAAACACGAATCGGAATCTAGATGGATCTCGAAAACAAACCTAATATGACAAGAACTCGGATTAGTGGTGGATATATGGTGGTAGATGGCAGCGGTGGTGGTATATGACAGCTGTGGTGGTATATGGATACGGATTCGAAGCGGTGGCGGATAAGCGGTGGTGGTAGATGGCAGGGGTGATGATGATGGTGCGGCGGCGGCGTGACAACTTGTGACCAGAACTCGAAACTCTAAAAGATTAGACTCTAAGACCAACAACTAGACACAACGATGCAACCGCAAATTCAACAAAGCAAAACCCTAAAAAGATTATGCAAAGGCTCAGATTGGTTTGGATATGATGAACTAACCCTAATTTTTTTTGTGGCTTTTTCGTGGACTGTAGGTATGAAGAACAGACTCGATCTAAACTACGAAAAACTGTAAAATCTCACCGAGCAACCTGAAAACTGATACCACTTGATAGAGGCGAGGGTCCCGATCTTTCGATGAGATGATGGATATCGCTTTGGTGGAAGTCGACTTTGACGATCCGACTACGAACGTGCGAGGACGTCGCGCCTTAGCAATCGCTAAACCAACTCCGAGAGGTTATTGACCACGCCGGAGCACGATCAACCTGACCACGAGGGTCTGTTTCCTGCGAGCAAACGAAGAACAAGCAAGAAACTAAGATTGCAATCTGGATATTGCGAATATAAGATGAAAGCTTTATTGATCAAGGTGGGGTTCTGTGACGCCTTTGTCTGGTCGTTGAACACAAACGAAGTACGCGAAGTTGCAGCTATGGCGAACTTTTAATCTAAACAAAACCCCAAAGTCTAAACGATGCCCTAAGGGCTGTATATATGGAGGAAGAGGGGGGGAATTTCGTGGCCCTTGGAGGAGGGGTCCGAAATCAACCCTATCTCTTGTTTCCCCACACATACGGACTCTAAAAATAGCCTATACTTATGTATTTCGAAATTACATGGGCCTGGCCCAATAATAAGGTGACGCAGCACCTAAAATAGCCTCGGGACGAAATTTATGAAGTGGCATCTTGTATATTTCGTCCAAGGCTTCATGCACCCATTATGGTGGCTTCAAAGTCCTGAAATCATCACTTGTAACTCCGTTCTTGTTCCCCTTGCGCATGCCATCATCTCCATGCTTGTTCTTGCTCCAATGTTCATCCTTCTCCAAGCTAGGCCCTTCATTTGTAAGCAAAACAAATGTATCCAATTTAGGCAGCATCATATTCTCATGAACATTAGAATCATTACCAAGAAACGAAAGTACCTGGTAATTTAGTTGGCGTGCACGAGCTCTAGTAATTGGTCCAGTATGTATAGCAGCAGGGGCTGTGGGTGTAACAATTGTATTGATGTCCTCATCAACGTGGAGGTAGTCGTTGGAGAGGTGCGTTAGGTACAGCGGGTGGTGGTGGTGGAAGACGCGCGAGCAATTCATTAAACTTGTTATCGAGCTTTGTTTCGAACGTCTTCTCAAGGCCAGTGATCTTCTCCATGGCCTCTTCAAAATTGTTCAGCACATCTTGCACCTGTTCAGTCATCATTTGCTGAAACTTATCATGAAGCTCCTTGTTCGATAAATTCTCCCAGTCAATCTCGTCGGCTTGTGATCCTGGCATGGTTAGCAGCAATAGAAACACACAAGAATATGATCCTACAGACTACGAACAAGTGGTGGTGGTGGGTGTCACAAATCCGTCAAGCAAATCTCAAATTCTTACCAGTTCTTACCCAGCAGCAGGCGGTGATCGGCAACCGTTGTAGTCAAAAACTCTCAAAGCTTGGATAGAGCGATTACCAGGGAGAGTCAAACGCACGACGTAGATGAATGTGGAGCTGGGAAGGCTTATAATATGGTAGCAAAAAGGGTCAGCAATAATCAATTCAGAGATGCAAAGTTGAATAAACGCTCAACGACGGTACTGTGCTGGTCCTAGGCTAGACTGTGCTAGAGACGCGAGCCTAGAACACTAACAAAATCACGGCGCGGCACGTAAACAAGGGAAAAGCACACTCTGAAATTTTTATTTTCGCTCTTTTTTTTTGGCGCTCTTTTTCTTTTTTTGCGCTGCCTTTTTTTTTTGCGAAAAATCACTATAATGGCGAGTGTCTCAAAACTCTTCCTAGCTCAAACTGACAGGATAGGCACGAAATTTTTTCGACCAATTTTTTTTTTCGACTGCCCGGACCCAAAAACTGGAAACGGGTCAAAAAAAACTTCCTATAATGGCACCTGTCTCAAAACACTCAGAAACACCTAAAAATAGGATAGCCAGAAATTTTTTCGAAAAATGCGTTTTCGAAAAATTTTGGGCCTAAACGGAGCGTGGCTACCCGACTCTTTTTTTTTCCGAAACCTACTCCGGCAAGGAAACACGAATCGGAATCTAGATGGATCTCGAAAACAACCCTAATAAGCAAGGAACTCGGATTGGTGGTGGATATATGGTGGTGGTATATGGCAGCGGTGGTGGTAGCGGTGGTAGTATATGGATATGGATCGGTGGTGGTATATGGACACGGATTGGTGGTGGTATATGGATACGGATTCGGAGCGGTGGTGGTAGATGGCAAGGGCGAGGATGATGGTGCGGCGGCGGCGTGACAACTTATGACCAGAACTCGAAACTCTAAAAGACTAGACTCTAAGACCAGCAACTAGACACGACGATGCAACCGCAAATTCAACAAAGCAAAACCCTAAAAAGATTATGCAAAGGCTCAGATTGGTTCGGATATGATGAACTAACCCTAATTTTTTTTGTGGCTTTTTCGTGGACTGTAGGTATGAAGAACAGACTCGAGCTAAACTACGAAAAACTGTAAAATCTCACCGAGCAACCTGGAAATCTGATACCACTTGATAGAGGCAAAGGTGTCCCGTCTTTCGATGAGATGATGGATATCGCTTTGGTGGAAGTCGACTTTGACGATCCGACTACGAACGTGCAAGGACGTCGCGCCTTAGCAATCGCTAAACCAACTCCGAGAGGTTATTGACCACGCCGGAGCACGATCAACCTGACCACGAGGGTCTGTTTCCTGCGAGCAAACGAAGAACAAGCAAGAAACTAAGATTGCAATCTGGATATTGCGAATATAAGATGAAAGCTTTATTGATCAAGGTGGGGTTCTGTGACGCCTTTGTCTGGTCGTTGAACACAAACGAAGTACGCGAAGTTGCAGCTATGGCGAACTTTTAATCTAAACAAAACCCAAAGTCTAAACGATGCCCTAAGGGCTGTATATATGGAGGAAGAGGGGGGGAATTTCGTGGCCCTTGGTGGAGGGGTTCGAAATCAACCCTATATCTTGTTTCCCCACACATACGGACTCTAAAAATAGCCTATACTTATGTATTTCGAAATTACATGGGCCTGGCCCAATAATAAGGTGACGCAGCACCTAAAATAGCCTCGGGACGAAATTTATGAAGTGGCATCTTGTATATTTCGTCCAAGGCTTCATGCACCCATTATGGTGGCTTCAAAGTCCTGAAATCATCACTTGTAACTCCGTTCTTGTTCCCCTTGCGCATGCCATCATCTCCATGCTTGTTCTTGCTCCAATGTTCATCCTTCTCCAAGCTAGTCCCTTCATTTGTAAGCAAAACAAATGTATCCAATTTAGGCAGCATCATATTCTTATGAACATTAGAATCATTACCAAGAAACGAAAGTACCTGGTAATTTAGTTGGCGTGCACGAGCTCTAGTAATTGGTCCAGTATGTATAGCAGCAGGGGCTGTGGGTGTAACAATTGTATTGATGTCCTCATCAGCTTACACATCCCCACCATTATCAATACCTCATATATATTTGCAATATTCAGATTGCTTTATCATATTCTTGCTCGTTCTTCAATTGCTTGCAGGAATAGACCTTCGTGGTCAGGCTGACCGTGCTTCCGGCATCGTCAGTAACCTCAGGAGATTGGTTTAGCGATTGCTAAGGCGCAACGTCGTGCACGTTTGTAGTCGGATCGTCAAAGTCGTTTCCACCAAATCGATAATTATCATCTCATCAAAAGATCGGGACACCCCCGCCTCTATCAAGTGGTATCAGTTTTCAGGTTGCTCGGTGAGAATTTCCAGTTTTTCCTAGATTAGATTTATTTTCTTACCTATTGTCCAAGAAAAAGCCACAAAACAAAAGTTAGATCTATTCATCCTTTGTCCTAGCCAGACCGAGCCTTTGCAATTTTCTTTTCATTGTTTGCATTATTGAATTATCGGTTGCATCGCCGTGTCGAGTTGCTGGTCTTAGTGTCTAGTTCCTTTAGAGTTTCGAGTTCTGTTCACATTAGTCACGCAGCCGCTGCATCATTATCCCATCCGCTGTCCACCATCCCATCCACCAATTTCCACCACGTGCTACGCACTGTTTATTATCATAATCATAGTTGAGGTCACTCACATCTTCGCCTGATCGAATCTGCATCTTATCTAGTTTGTCTTGGAAAGAGGGAGAAAAAGAATATAAAGAAAAAAAAGAGAGAAAAAAGGAAAGAAAAAAAAAGAAAAAGAGGGAGAAGAAAAAGAAAAAAAAAGTGTGAGAAAAAAAAGAGAGAAGAAAAAAAATTGGATCTATCTAGAATCAATCTCGTACCTGAATTCGGATTGGAATCTGTTTTGCGCACTGTTCAGTAAAACAGGTGTATCTTCCTCATACGAAATCCGTTTTGGCTCCGTGAGTACTCAAATTGAAAATAGCGACGAGCAGCATCTAAATAGTTGCAGAAGCTAGTTCAATATTTGACACCTCAAAATCGGCATCTAAATAGGTCTTTTTGCCCTCCGAAGTTCGTGAACACAGCTTGTTCCAATTTTTTAGGCCACTTTTAGAATTCTTTGACTCCTCATATCAACTCAGAATTGAGTGATTCTTTTTGCATTGGAAAGCTTGAGTTAGTAGCATTCTTTGAAAGAATTTATCAGAAAATTGTCTCAAACTTTTCAAGAGGAAAGTTGGAGAGAGAGTTGTTGTATATCCTGCTTGGCAGTTGTTTTTCATCATTATCTTCACTGCCGTTGTGATCTTCACTTATATCTTGCTGTCAAGAGCTACTTAGTATCCTTCATTAATGCTAGTTGTGCTACGCCGTGACCTTATTAGTGTTCTAGGCTCGCGTCTCTAGTCCGGTCTAGCCTAGGACCAGCACAGTACCGTCGTTGAGCGTTTATTCAACATTGCATCTTTGAATTGATTATTGCTAATCTTTTGCTACCATATATAGCCAACCCAGCTCCACATATTTCTACACCGTGTATACGTACGCTCCCCTGGCAATCGCTTTACTCAATATTCGGAGTTACATGACACCGCTGGTTGCCGATCACCGCCTGCTGCATGGTAAGAACTTGTAAGACATTGATATTTGCTTTACTGTGAGCGTTTTACCACCACATCCTAGTAGTTATAGGAACATTATTTTTGGGTTTTGTTTCTTGTTCTACTAATCATGACAGGATCCAGAGTCAATTCATGGGCTTTGTCGATCGCGGGAGACGTGCCACCACCTTTGCAAATACCACAACCGTCACGAGAGGTGCACAAACATCCAAATGCACATGATCAAGTTAATGTATCTATACCACCATTTAATGGCCGTTTTAAACCTGCTTTATATATTGAATGGGAGTTCGACATAAAAAATATATTTGCTTTCCATAATTTCGATGAACATAAAAAGGTTAAGGTTGTGGTTGGTTCTTTCACTGGTTATGCTTTGGTTTGGTGGAGTGAATATTGTCGGTTACACCCTGATTATATACCTACTACTTGGGATGATTTGAAACTTGCCATGCGACATACTTTCGTCCCTGCTTATTATACTCGTGACATGATTAAGAAGTTGCAACACTTAAAACAAGGTAGTGAAACTGTAACAAAATATTATGATGATTTACAAACTACCTTGTTGCATTCCTCTTTAGAAGAAAGTGAAGATGATTTTATGGATAGATTTTGGGGAGGATTAAACCGTGATATTCAAGAGATACTAATTCATGAAGAGTGTTATCCTATGGACCATTTGTTTCATCTTGCTTGCAAAGCTGAACAGGAAATAAAACGACGTGTTGGCCACCAGGAGAACAAGCGCACGGTGCACATTCCAAGAGTTGATATGATTGTTCCTTCAACTACTAGGCATACTATGACAACCACATCCGTTGTTGTCAGGACTACATCACCTCTACCATGTGACACATCGCCCCCGAGAGTGGCTACATCATCTGAGTTGATCATAAGAGGTAATGACAAAGGTACTGATCTTCCATCTCTACATGAGAATGATGAATGCCTTGTCAATTTGAATACACCATCTGATGAGCTACCCACTACTTTGATCACACCACCTATTTTAGAGGACTACGTTGATAATTTGACTTTGCCATGTGGTCAAACAACTGAAATACCAACAATTTTGAGTGCACCCATTGAATTAACTATTGATGCAAAAGAACCAATGTTTAATCATTTTGATATGACCTCTAATCTTGGTGATGATTCTGTGTTGAATGACTTATTGCATGTTTGCTTATTTAAGCATGTTGTAGCATGTAAATTTGATGCAAGTAAGGTTTATTCACCAATGTTGGGATGGTTTAATGATGAACATTGTCAATCTTTTGAAATGAATAAGAGTTTCACTTATATGTGCAAACTGAGTTGCAATATTTTCATGCCTTCTACTTCTTGTGCTAATTTTTTGGCTTTAGATTTTATGAACTATGCAAGTTACTCATCTATTCATGTGTCATATATGCAAAAATCAAGGGAAGTAAAAATGGATGACATATACATATACAACATGTACACCTTGTCTTTTTTGTTAGCCACATTTCAGATTAAGCAACGCCGAGGACGGCTTTATTTTCAAGAAGGGGAGGATGATGAGGACATGACTACCTTGGATATGACCAAAAATATTGCATATATGCATATTTGTCAGGTGATTTCTAGTGCAAACTATTCAATAATCTATTTATGTTATCCAGAACAAAAATACTTCACACACTTTTGTGTTTTGTCTAATTGCAGGTGTATGGGACATTTGTACAATCCACATATGAAGATAAGGAAGAAAGAGATGTTTATTTGCTGTCCAAAAAGTTCTCTCACGTCACTTTTGGCCCAAGAGAAGATAGAGTTCAGGTCTCTCACGTTCTGGATTCAGATTCGGACTGCACAGACACACCTGACTCAAAATGCACACAAGTTTTTCATACGGACTCCGAATTGGGTGATTCTTTTTTTGTTGGAAACTAGATTTCGTGCACTTTCCAACCCAATTGGAATCACATTCAAATTCGTCCGGAGCGTTGAGTTGTGGATGAAACAATCTGATGCTGCAGCAGAATCCGAGTCAAACTACAAGTCCAAAGGTGTTACATCACCTCCACTTGGGCCCATTGGCCTTGTACGACTTAGATTTAGTTTTAGGCTGCCTTGGGACGTCCTCCCACCTCCTTGGCCGCCACCCCTTGCTCCTATATAAGTAGATCCATCTAGTAGCTTTTCCTGGGGATTTGTTTAGTTAAAAGTTAGCCATTGCAACTTCGTGTACTTCGTTTGTGTCCAACGACCAGACCAAGACCGCTTACACATCCCCACCATTATCAATACCTCATATATATTTGCAATATTCAGATTGCTTTATCATATTCTTGCTCGTTCTTCGATTGCTTGCAGGAATAGACCTTCGTGGTCAGGCTGACCGTGCTTCCGGCATCGTCAGTAACCTCAGGAGATTGGTTTAGCGATTGCTAAGGCGCAACGTCGTGCACGTTTGTAGTCGGATCGTCAAAGTCGTCTCCACCAAATCGATAGTTATCATCTCATCGAAAGATCGGGACACCCCCGCCTCTATCATAATCCGTCAAGTCATCATAGGACCCTTAGTATTAATTTTAGTCAAGGGTTAAAGACAACCCTCGACTTCTGTGCGCCCACCAGGAGGCGAATAGTCTAGCGCTCTTTTACAAAAACGCCCCCTAGGACCAAAAACGTTCCTATATAATAGGCCAGGAGCGCGACAGGTGGTCAATCCATCCAAAGCAAGAAGCCAAGACCAAAGGGTCAAATGGCCAGCGTCCCAGGTTCATCCTCACGACCTCATAGCCCTCTCCCGGGCTACTGGGCTAGCTGCTCGGTTTCACACCTCCAATTGAGCAATCTCCAGACGCAAGGATATCTCCCTGCTGCAGATCTCGTATCTGTCCGTGTCGGATTAACTTCTGTAGATGGCGAGGCCTCCGTGGTGAACTTCCCTGCCCCAAGCAATGAAGAGAGGGTATGTTTCGTGCCTTTCCTTCTACGAGGTCTAGGCTTCCTCATTCACCCCTTCATGCGGGGCTTGCTAAAATTTTATGAGATCCAGCTTCACCACCTCATCCCCGGATCCATATTGCACATCTCCGGCTTTGTCGCCCTTTGCGAGATGTTCCTGGGCTATGAAGCTCATTTCGAGTTACGGAGGAAATATTTCTGCCTCGCCCCTGTACCCGTGGAGGGGGGTGTTAATTTTCAAAGTAGGCAGTGTCAGCATTCTGGATATGGGGGTACCCAGACTTGCCTGCCTGCGGCCCATGATGTGGTTCCACCAACGGCCTGGTACAGCCCAGTTTCGGCATCGACAACCCAAGACCCTCGTGAGGGGCCAGGCCTCGCGAGGCGGACGACACCAAGACCTCCAACGGGATCAGCCTCCTTACGCTGGCTTCTGAGGAGCGGAGATTTCTATGAAAGGCTCACCTCGTGAGGTTTGGGTGATGTGAGCCATAATGACCGAGGCCAGGCGGGTGCCAGCGGGCGCAGTGTACTAGTTTCCTCTTTGGTGCAAACGAGGCAAGCAATATGCGCGGAGTCCCGAGGATGCAGCCAAAGGTTTCCATTCCCGTGCAACAAGATCAAGACCGCCAGGACGGCAGGACGGAGGTCATCGCCGAGCCCACCGCAGCGCCATGACCAGAGGCTTTTGCAGGCGAAGACCACTTTAGTCAGGATAAGATGTACTTGTTGTCTCCCTTCAAATTTGGCCGTTGTGGGATCCCTTCCTGCCTCCATTCGGGAATAGGACCAAGGCCACTATAAATAGGACCTAGCCACCACCATGGGAGGGGGAGAAACACATCCACTCCACCCTCACCAGCTCACTTCAGCCCAAGAACATACGTCCTCAGGTTGTTCTCCACTGTACTAGTTCATCCTCAGCCCCTCAAGGCAAATCTACCACAAAGCAGGAGTAGGGTCTCACACCACGAGGTGGCCCGAACCTGGGTAAATCGCCGTGTCTCATTTCCTTCGAGCTCGACGCGTTATGCTATGAGATTAGCGAGTCGGTAGACTGGGGAGAGAGAGATCTTCACATGCACCCCAGAGTTCGAACCTCTCAAGGGTTTGCGGAACCCGAAATCTGACAGGCAGAGCCGAGGTATGGCGCATAGCAGGTATGGCGCTAGGTAAGGGTGCATCGGACCTTCTCTTTCGATGATCGATTCGCCACAGTTCCACCGCATCCATGGTTGACGCTCTTAGGGATAGCATTGAGCACTGGGGTGTTCGGCCAGCCCAGGCAGCAAAAACCAACCAGGAAGATCTCCACTTCGCGCTGCTCGTGGCCCGTGCGCCACCTGGCGCCGCTTATCGCGGGCGGCGCATGACGCCGCCGTCCTTCCTCGCGCCGCGTTGCTGCGCGATCATCGAGCTATGCCACGGCGACGACACCACACACTAGCCGGGAGCAGGCGAACATGTGAGCCGCGCTCATCGTGGTCTGGGAGCTGCTATGATGCAGGCTGGCGGAAGGTGGCCGTGATGCCCTGCTGGAATGGGTCGCTGAGCTGCTGGACGCTACGTGCCAGGGAGCGGCACCGTTCTGCACCCTGCCTAAGTCACAAGCTGTGGCGGGGCGCACGCTCACCCCCGTCATAACCAGGCGCCCCCTGGAGCTCTTGGGGGGCCTCTCGGCGTCACCCGTCCTACTCTGACCGCGCTGCCTTAGGGCGAGGCAGACCCGGGCGGTCTCCCCTGGGGTCACACCGGGGCGCTAGCCCGCGCCCCTCGGGACCTGGAGCTAGGCCCGGAGGACAGCGGCATGGGGCACGGGTAGAGGCTCGGGCGTGGCTAGCCCGGAGGCCTACGTACCAACCTTGATGGATCTGCAATACACGTCAAGGGAGGGCCCCAGCCGGCTCCCCTCACCAGGCTGGGTGCTGGAAGCGCATGAAGCTGAGGCTCTCCACGAGCCGCCCTAGAGCTTCACCAACACCTTCAACGACAACAGTCACTGGTTACGGCCGATGCCTCAGGAGCACGATTACACTAACCATGAACCACAGGTGAACCCAGCCACAGCCATCGCCAGGGCCCCCAGGGTGATGGCCCCGCCACGTGTGGGTGGAGAATCCTGGGGGCAGCACGAGGGGAGCCCAGGAGCGGGGCCTCCCTTGCGCCGCATGGAGCAAGGCGCAACATGGAGGTAGGTCCTCTACCGGGGAAGGCGCTGGCGAGCCCTCCCCCCCGGCAGAGGGCCTACGGTCGCCGAGGGCCGCTAGTGTCCTCCTTGGACCTTGGTCTCTTCCTGGTTTTGGGATGCCCCAATGGTGGTAGGGGGTGGCGCAGGGCGCGCCCTCGTCGGGCAACATGAAGCAAGGCCCCGTGCCTGTGAAGGTCTCCACTCGTGATACTCTCACGTAATAATGAGTGGGGTTGTACACGCCCCAGAGTCTCCTGAGTGTCGCCCTGGGTCCTCACGGGGACTCCCACCCACTTCCAAGTGGAAGCACCATGCTCCGCGCTAGCCATCGATAATGTCCCCCAAGGACTATGCCCACATCCAGTGGAAGCACTTAGCTCCACGCTGGTGAGAAGACCAGAAGACTACCTAGGCACCGAACGCGGCTATTTGCTTTTGCCCCCTTTTTATTTAACCCAATTTGCCGTCCCTTGGAAAGAATTTGGAGTTTCGTGTGCTTATCAAAAGAAAAACGGGGGGAAATTTTCTTGACTCGTGCCGTTTTCTTGCTTTCTGGCTTCATGTTTAAAAGCAAGGCTCACGCCTGCTGCCCCCCAAGCGCCCCGCGAGCGGGGGCTGGGTGTGGCGCGCGCATCAAGCATGTTTGGGATAGCCCTGAAGATGCTAAGGCCCCTCCCGGGGGTCAGGAATACGGCCACTACGCACGTACCTTGCCGTAAACCGAAAGATGGCTCCTCGCGAGGTACCCTTGGACAGTTCAGCAGTCTCCTCGGAGGTCTAACACCTCACGAGCCCGCGGCAGACTAACCTCGGGGAAGAGCGCCACTACGGCATCAGGACTCGCTCGAGACCCGCAGAACCAAAGATAAGTCACAATAATTACCCCACTCTAGAACCTGCAGGCTAGCTGGGACACACTCCGGGCCCTACTTCAAAAGCATTTTATCATTCCATACATCGTAAGGCCCCCCCCTTTAAAAATGCTCTCACGCCGGACAAGGCTATGTCTGGAATTTCTTTCCATACAAGTCAAAGTAAAGAAGAAACACATGCCTAGTTGGATGCACCGTCTTCACCATCTCTGTCCACGCTGGCATGATCATCCTCCTCATCCTCGCCACCTGCGCCGTCTCCTTCAGCCGCAATCACGGCCGCGTCATCCTCGGGAGCGAACTCTGCTACCAAGGCATCCACACGATCATCCATCCAGCTGACCAGGTTGTCCTGGATGACCACGGGTACGGGGGCTATCACGGTGTCAAAGTTGAAATGAGGATCACAGTTGAGGAGTTGGCTAAAGATGCGCGAGAACGCGCGACCAAGAAGACCCTGCCTCCTCTCTTCAACAAGCTCGCGAGCACTCGCGGCCCGATCCTCCAAGCGGGTCACAATGTCGGCGAAGAAGCGGAGGTGGCTGGCGTAGTCATCCTCGTGCGGGTGTGGAGCGCTCTCATCACAAATGGCACCCAAGGCTCGATTGGCTCCGACTCTGAGGTCGTGGAGCATCAAGGCGTGCTCGTGCTGCATCGTCCGATGGAGGTTCGCTTCATCTGCGGTCTTCTCCGTGAGGGACGTGACGTCCTCGATCTGTTGCTGAAGTGAAGATAGGTCAGCGCGAGCAGAGGCCAAGGCGGACTCGGAGGAGGTCAAAGCTTCCTTGGTGGCTCTTTCATGTTGCTCCGCAGATTCCAGCTTCGTCTTCAAGGTTGCGGTCCTGCCCTCAAGCTCGGCCTCTAGGAGCTCCAACTTCAGGCGATATTCGTCCGCAAGAGCCGCACGAACCCCCGCCACCTTCTGATTGACCTCCTACTAAACGTTGGCCTCCCGGGCGGCAATGGCATCCTCAGAAGTGGCTGCCTGACGCTCCCTCACCTCTAGTCGTTCAGGATCCAGGCTGCGCTCCACAGCGTCTAGCGCGAACTCCTCCTCACGCTTCTGGATTCCCGCCTCGTCAGGAGGTACTTTGCCTGGTGACGCAGCCAAGGTGGCCCTGCACGCTTCAACTTGCCGCTCAAGGGTAGCGTTTGAGGCCTGGAGTTGCCGCTCGCGCTCCTCGGCTACCTCGCGATGACGGCCGGCGGCCCTGGCCTCCTCCTGAGCATTGGCGCAAGCTTTGCGAGAAATTGCAAGGGATGCCACGACGCTGGCGCTTGCTCGCTCATGACGGACAGCGCTGCGCCCATGCGCAAACTCCAGCGCATGGCCAGACCGTCCCTCCATGCCGGGGGCTGACAGAGGGGCATGGAGCGTCTCGCCTGCCTCCGGCGAGGGGCTTGGAGGTGCGGTCCTACTGCTTGAATACGAAGCCGACACCGAGGGTGCCCAACCATCGGTGGTGGCTAACGGAGGGGCCCTTGGCGTGCCTCCTGCACCCCAGACTAGGCCGTGAAGGAAGGATGATGGAATCTCAAGGCTGCGGCACCCCAGCAGCGCGTCAGCCGCTTGGATTGTCCCCGTGCCTCATGCAGGAGTCGGGCACCGGGGGCTTGGAGTTAGGAGCAGGCCGGGGGCACCCGGAAGACGGCTCTCCTAAGGTCTCGTCGCGAAGGGATCCTGCGGAGCCTTGGTCAGGGAAAGACGCAACACGCAAGAAGTCACTGGAATAAGGTACTTACTAGTCCACGGCTATGTACTTCCTCTGCTTCAGTGGCTGGTAGGTGTCACCATTGCAGCCCGGAGGCCCCTTCCTCTTGTGGAGTGCTTCAAGATTCAGGCGAAGCTGGCCGGGCTTCGGGGAGCGATCCTCAGCAGGTGGAGCGCTCGGCAGGGCTCCTTGGGCAGCAGCCTCAGGAGCACCAGGAGGCGCCTGCCCCTCAGCTACCGCCTCGGGACCGCTCGCCCGAGTCTCGGTAGCGGTCTCCTCAAGGGCATCGGGTCGCGCCAGCCCCCCCAGTGGCCCCTTCAAGAGCCCTCAACAGGACCTCAGGAGCATCGGCCTCTTGGGCAACCGGCGGCACCTGACCGCCGGTGGTCGTCCAAGTGGTACCCGGTGGCATGCGCCCCTTCGTGTCCACACTCGGGGCACGTGCCACGGGGTCGAGCAGCAAGGGAGCCACGAGGATGGGATTCTCGCGAGGCCCTTCGAGGCCTGCCGCGCACAGCCCCCACTCGTCAAAGAGGGGCATCTGCTTCACGAAGTCCGCCTTGTTCGAGCACTGGTACAAGAGGCAGCCCTCCCCTGGAAGCGCGGCTGGCTCCGGATCGCCCGTCAGAAGCCCGAGGACCATGCACAACGTCTTGGAAGGGAGCAGCACTTGGAGCCTCATGGGGTCCTTGGCGCCGGTAAAGGCCCACATTGGGCGGGAATGGCACCGGAGCGGGGCGATGCGCCACTGGATGAATTCCTGCACCACCATCAGCACCGTCACCCCGAGCTTCTTTAGCCTGGTCAATCGAGTCCAGACACAGGGAAGCCGACGGTCGACAAGATTCACGTGCCCCCAGCTGGAGCTAGGTACCGCTGGCGCTCGAGGGGTGAAGAGCAGGGGGCTGCGCGTGCCGGCGTCTACAAACAGCCACTGTTTCTGTAACCCCTCGCATCTGGCGAGAGCTCGAAGTAAATCCTCGAGCCAGCCGTCGCGGCAACAGCCTGGAAGGCCATGCACCCTGAGCGCTGGTGGGCGTCAGCCATACGAAGCAAGAAGAAATGGTGAAACAAGGCCACGGAAGGAGCGATCCTGACCATGGCTTTGCAAAGGAAGGCGAAGACGGCAAGGAGGATGATGGATTGGGGGTCCAGGTGCAGCGCACACTACTACAAAAAGGGCTATAGATGGAATGGGCACTAATGACGCACCTGTCAGGTGGTGCGCCACTACTATATACTACTGGCGCACCCTCTGGAGATGCGCCATTAGTGTGGAAGACACTAATGGCGCACCAGAAAAACGGTGCGCCACTAGTAATAAATTTTTTCCTCATTTTTCCATACATACTAATGGCGCATCCAAGCGAGGTGCGCCATTACTAGTTCTAACTAGTAATGGCGCACCAGACAGAGAGTGCGCCATTAGTATATATTTTTTACTTTTTTGCAAAACTACTAATGGCGCACCACCTGCAGGTGCGCCATTAGTAAGCAAGCATACTAATGGCGCATTTGCTGGTGGTGCGCCATTAGTAACCTGGGACCCCAACAAGATATTTTGGACAGCCACACCTACCCACTCACTTTCCCCACTTCATTCCCTCCACCTCCTTCTCCAAACTTTCGGCTGCCTCCTCCTCCTCACCTCATTTGCACCATAGATTCATCAAAATTAAGTGGTGAAATTACCTTTTTTTGATAGGTAAGTAAGGGGAAAGCTATCTTCATGTTGTAGATCTACTTTTTTTCTCCCTAGCTCGCTCCAACAACGTGCACATGCACTTTTTGTGGCCTAGCTAGATCTATGTATGATTGTGATGTTGCATATGTTTGTGGTGTTGCATATATGTTTGTGTTTGCAGGTAGTATTTGAAATGCGATAGTTGCCAATATTTTGCCGGAATGTTGATTCATTTCTGTTTCGGCGAGAATTTTGGCACTATGCATTCTTTTTGGTCCTATTTTTAGGGAAGGTCATGCCAATTTTTTTCTTGGTTCTAAAATATCGTTTTGCTCTACCCCGCAGGCGACCATGGTCCGCACGATGACCGAAGGCATCGTGAATAGGTTTTTGAGCTCCGCCAAGGCCGAGATGCTTCAAAAGAACGATAAGGAGATAAGATGTCCGTGTCAAAGATGCAAGCTGAAGAGCCTTATTGCGGACCCGGATTCCGGGCAGGTGCGGGACCACCTGCTCTTGCGTGGTTTCATGGATGGCTATCGGTGGCAAGGTGATGAAGATGACTATGAAGTCGTCCATGGGGCCGGGCAAGAAATGAGGAAGGGCAACAAGACAACCGCCGCGGCGAGGGCGGGCGAGAAGACGAAGAATCTCCAGGACATGATCACGACGGTGATGCTGTACACAGTCATCATGTAGAAGATGTCGTACATGATGATGAGGTCAAGACGAAGGGCATGATCATGAAGATGAAGATGCCGGAGCAGACGACGATGGAGGCTGGGTGCAGGACCCTCATATTCAAGAGTTGCTTCTCAAGCAGACGGATAACGCAAGAGCTGCCGCCCGAGAGAAAGCCAAGCTGGATCAACTAGAGATAGACGCGGTTACTCCATTGTATGAAGGATGCAGGCCCGAGGATACCCGCCTGAAAGTAACACTCATGGCTCTGGAGATGAAGGTAAAACACAAAATGACCGACGCATGCTTCGACGAGAACATGTCATTCTGGCACGAACATCTTCCCAAGGGGAACAAGTGCCCGACCAGTTTCGAGGAGGCGAAGAAAATCGTGTGTCCTCTGGATTTACCGCACGTGAAATACCATGTGTGCATGAACTATTGCATCATTTATCGGGACGAGCATGCGGAGTCTACCATATGTCCGATGTGCGGCGCCACTCGATACAAGAAGAGGAAGAAAGCTCCTCGAAAATCGGTGTGGTACTTTCCGATCACTCCTCGTCTGCAGCGTTATTTCGCGGACCCTAAGGTAGCAAAGCTCCTGATTTGGCACGCGGATAGGGAGGAGAAGAAGCGGGAAGATGACGGAAATGATCCGGAGATAAATAAAAAAGACAAGATGCTGAGTCACCCTAAGGATGCGAGCCAGTGGCAAGCGTTGAACTTCGAATACCCAGAATTTGGGAAGGATCCAAGGAACATCATGCTGGGCGCAAGCACCGATGGAGTCAATCCGTTTGGCAGCCAGAGAAGTACACATAGCATCTGGCCTGTGTTTGTGTGGATGTACAACCTTCCCCCCTGGTTGTGCATGAAGAGGAAGTACATTCACATGAGTATGCTAATTGAAGGGCCGAAACAACCAGGGAACGACATCAATCTGTATCTGGGGCTGCTGAAGGAGGAGCTAGAGACGCTGTGGAAAACGCCAGCCAATACATGGGACGCCGCAGAGAAAGAATATTTCCCTATGAGAGCCACACTGCTCACGACGGTGCACGACTATCTCGGTTACGGATATCTCGCGGGGCAGGTAGTCCACAGATTTTCTGGATGCGTAAGGTGCATGGATGACACAACGTATCGCCAGCTAGATAGAGATCCTGGGTCTTCGAAAACCGTGTTCATGGGACATCAAAGGTGGCTTCGCGACAATGACCCATGGAGGAAACGCAAGGATCTGTTCGATGGTGAAACCGAACCCCGAAAACGCCCGTGTACGAGGAGCGGTGAGGAAATAGATGAGCTGTTGAAAAATTGGAAAGACTGCCCACTGCCGAGAAAGAAGCAAAAGGCGCCAGAGCCGAGAAAGAAGCGAAAGGCGCCAGAGCCGCTGCTTAAGGTATGGAAAACGAGGTCTGTTTTCTGGGACTTGCCGTACTGGAAGATCCACCGTGTGCCTCACAACCTTGATGTCATGCATATCACGAAGAACGTGTGCGAGTGTCTACTTGGTACCCTGCTCAACATGCCAGAGAGGACCAAAGATGGGCCAAAAGCAAGGGCAGACTTGAAATCAATGGGCATCAGGCAGGAGCTTCACGCTGATGATGATGATGATGAGGCGAAGCAGGACACAGAAAGTCGTCGCAAAGGCAAAAAGGCCAAGAAGAACGGAAATGACTACCCTCCCGCATGCTTCACTCTAAGTGAGGAGGAGATCGAGCAGTTTTTCACCTGCCTCCTAGGAGTAAAACTTCCTTATGGTTACGCGGGGAAGATAAGCAGATGCCTAGACCCAGCAAAGCAAAAGTTCAGCGGGATGAAGTCTCGCGACTGTCACGTGCTGATGACGCAGATACTTCCAGTTGCAATCCGTGGGATCATGGACGCGCACGTCCGTGAAAAGCTATTTGGCCTATGCAACTTTTTCGACGCCATCTCTCGGAAGTCGATTGGCGTGAGGCAACTCAAAAGGCTATAGGAAGAGATCATGGTGATACTATGCAAGCTTGAGATGTACTTCCCGCCCGCATTCTTTGACGTTATGGTGCCTCTGCTGGTCCATATCGTGGAGGATATCATCCAACTTGGGCCGATGTTCCTGCACAGCATGATGCCATTCGAAAGGATGAATGGTGTCATCAAAGGATACGTTCGCAACATGTCACGTCCAGAGGGAAGTATAGCCAGGGGCTTTCTGACCGAAGAGTGCATCTCCTACTGCACGAATTATCTAGGCATCGAGAACCCCGTTGGTCTGCCCGTCAACAGGCACCTCGGCAGGCTCGCTGGATGGGTCACCGTGAGGGTCGCCGCGAAATGCATGTCGACTTCGAGGGTCGACTCGCCGACTTTGAAAGAGCAAACCTAGTCGCGCTACAACACATAGACGTTGTCGATCCTTGGGTGGTAGAGCACAAAACCTTTATTGAGAAGACGTACAATGATCGAGGCCAATAGAGGACGGACGGAGATATAATCAAAGAGCACAACTCATGTTTCACACGTTGGTTCAAGAAGAAGCTTCTTTCGTACCCTTTACATGAGGATTCTTCCGCGGAAGAACAACTTATATTCGCCTTGTCACAGGGCGCCGAGCACAACCTGATGACCTATGAGGCGTACGATATCAACGGCTACACATTCTACACCGAGAACAAGGACATGAAGAGCGATGGTTATCAGAACTCCGGGGTAATGATGGAATCCTACACCGGCAACGACAAGGACAGATACTACGGAAGGATCGAGGAGATCTGGGAGCTGAGCTACGCTGGAGAGAAGGTCCCGATGTTCCGTGTCAGATGGGCCAAGAGCGTCCTAAAAGAAGACCGGTATTTCACCACCATGGTTATACCCGAAGCCAAATCCAAGACCGCGGGCGCAAACCTCACTGCGAAAAATGAGCCATGGGTACTAGCTTCCTAAGTGGACCAATGCTTCTTCATTACCGACCCGCCAAAGCCCAGTCGTGTTGTCGTGAGGAGAGGCAAAAGGAAGATCATCGGAATGGATGGAGTAGCCAATGAGCAAGACTTCGACAAGTACGGCGACCCGAAGATCGAACATGACGACGACGATGAAGTAGCAGCACGCACCACAAGAAGAAGCAGGACCACCCTACCTAAAGGACGTCCGTTCCACAGAAGAACTCCATTTGCGAAAAAGAAGGGCAAGAAGATTGTGAACAGATAGCTAGCTAAGATCGATTGTATTTAAATCGTAGTCTTCATTTCTCGGGCACTTTTTGATATCATGAATATTTTAAATTTCATGGGCACTTTTTGAATTCATGAATATTTTTTCAAATTTGATGATATTTTTTCATATTCAATATGAAAAAATATTGAATATTCATGAGGACACTCGATCTCGATCCCCCTCCCTCTCGATAGCTATCCGATCCCCCTCGCCAGATCCCCCTCGCCGTCGAGCACCCCCCACACCCTCCCCCGCTCCACCGCCACCGAGAACCCCCCGCACCCTCCCCGGCTCCACCGCCGCCGCCGACACCCCGCACCCTCCCCCACTTTTTGATGATATTTTCAAATAACAAATTTGATGATATTTTCAATTAACAAAAATTGATGATATTTTCAAAAAAAATTGATGATATTTGATGATATCTTCTGTTCTAGTCCTCATGAAAATAACAAATTTGATAAAAAACAAATTATTAGATTTAACAAGAAATAATGAAAAAAAAGTTACTAATGGCGCACCCTAGGTGGGTGCGCCATTGCTGTCAGAAAAAAAAGTTACTAATGGCGCACCAGAGGTGGGTGCGCCATTGCTATAAGAAAAAAAAACTACTAATGGCGCACCAGAGGGTGGTGCGCCATTGCTATAGTGTCTAGTTGGATACCCCTTCGCCCGATCCCCCCTTCCCTCTCCCCTCGCCAGTTCCCTCTCCCTCGATCCACCACGCCGCTCCTTCCCTCGTCCCTCCCTCCGCCGCGCCGCCGCCGCCACTGCCCCGACCCACTGCGCCGCAGCCGCCCACGCGCCCCCGCCGCCTCCCTCTGCCCTTCCTCCCCCTCGAGCCCGCGACCTCCTCGGACGGACGGCGGCGCGAGCCTTCCCGCGCTCCTCGACGGAGGGGCTCCTCGATGGACGGACGGACGGCGGCTAGCCTCGTCGGACGCGCTCCTCGACGGTGGCGCGAGCCTCCTCGCGCGGCTGCTGCTCATCAACGACGGTTAGTCTCTGTCCCTCCCTCCCTCTCTCCCCCGCTCATCCCGATGCCCCCACTGGGCAGCGACCTGGGGTTAGGAGCAGGAGCTCGCCACCGCCGTCCCGTCGTGCCGCTGCTGCTGCTTCTTGATCGGTTTTATTAGTTGGGGAATGCACGTTAGGTTCTTATTAGTTCTCTGTTTCTTCTTGGGTGGTCTCGAAGTGATTTCAGCGAGGTAATTTAGTTCCCGATCCTCGGGTCGGTGCCTCTTTTAGCGAATTTGGGGATTTCTTTGCCGGTCTTGGAATGAACAGGTGGGTAATCTGAGCTCGTTTAGCGTTCTGGGTGGTTCTTGGTGGTGCCTTGGCCCTTTGCAACCAATGTGGTTGGGAGATTAGGCTCTGACATTGTAGGTGGTGTTCATTACAACCAACGGCACCACACTATGTGTGTTCTTTGGTCCTTGAACCAGTACATAGTTTCACCGGCATTAATGCCTTTAATTGAACTAATTTGTGAATGCTGAGTTTCCCTTGACTTGTCAAGTTGGGACAGTTTGAGATTCAAAGGTTTCAGTGAGTAGACTGGATATTTTGTGTGTAGTAATGTTTTGGTGCTTATTGCTTTGGATACTTTTTGTGTATGCTTTACTGATACTTGTCTTAGGAAAGCTGACACTGCTTTATCTAATTAAGTTCTTTGTGTCTTCCTTTTAATCTTAGAATGGCACAGTCATATGTGTTTGTCAGTTAAATTCAGTCACCATTCTGAATTTTGACAGTACTCTACAAACTGCTTCAAAATTAGTCCACACAAACAAGTGCATTTTTCTAGACCTGCTTGTAAATTATTCTAGTTTGAAACTGAGATCTGCATGTACACCATCGAGTAAAGCTATTTCAGACACAATAAAGTTGCAAAATTCAGATACTTCATAGACATGTGTGTGTTGCTTTTGTTTCTGCTAAACTGTCTATGGTAGATAAACTGAGCGTTGTGGCCATGCTTGATGCAGGAGCTCAAGAACCTGCGGCCGCAGCTCTACTCCGCCTCCGAGTACTGCGAGAAGTCCTACCTCAACACCCACCAGAAGTAGATGTGAGTAGCCACCTCAGCTGTTCCTCCTCTCCTCCATTAGAACAGTTGATCAGTGTAAAGTAGTCTGAGTTATAGAAATGTTGATCAGTGTTATGAGTGTTGGCCAAAAAGCTATGTCAGTAGCTAACTGCCTCATGTTCTGCTCTGTGAACTGCTATGTGGTGCTGCTCATGGATGATGGTAGGAATTTATGCAAATATTAAGAGACACAAAATATTGAAGTTGTTGTAACTGATTACTTTCCCAAGTGAGAAAAATACATTCTATTCTACCTATTTCATACTCAGTGATTGTTGCAGCCAAGAAATGCATAGCCAATGTTAAATGCTCCTATAAATGACAGTACCCTAACAACTATTCTGCTCATTTTCTTATTTTTATTTCTTTGATGAAAGTTGGTTCTTTTCTTCCCAAGTTCACAAAAAATCTTTTACATTTCTAGTGGTTGCCAAAAGCATAATATGACCAGGACAAACATAAACTTTGAGGCTGAAAGGAAATCAAGTAATGAACCACATAGGAATAGAAGGTAAACAAACTATGCTAGTTGAGAATGTACCTCAGGAGTCGATCAGAAGTGCGGCGTCTCAATATTTCCTGAAAACCCATGTTGGCTAGGATAATTTGCTTTTATTACCTTATTTACACCAAGTTTTAGTTAAACAATGATACTTGAATAATTTTGTGCTACTTCTGTTATGGTTTTGTCGATAGTATTTGACCTTATGGTAATAGTTGGGGTCAGTTTTTGGGGTTTTTATTATTGGTATGATGATAGAGGCAAAGGTGTCCCGTCTTTCGATGAGATGGTGGATTTCGCTTTGGTGGAAGTCGACTTTGACGATCCGACTACGAACGTGCGAGGACGTCGCGCCTTAGCAATCGCTAAACCAACTCCGAGAGGTTATTGACCACGCCGGAGCACGATCAACCTGACCACGAGGGTCTGTTTCCTGCGAGCAAACGAAGAACAAGCAAGAAACTGAGATTGCAATCTGGATATTGCGAATATAAGATGAAAGCTTTATTGATCAAGGTGGGGTTCTGTGACGCCTTTGTCTGGTCGTTGAACACAAACGAAGTATGCGAAGTTGCAGCTATGGCGAACTTTTAATCTAAACAAAACCCAAACTCTAAACGATGCCCTAAGGGCTGTATATATGGAGGAAGAGGGGGGAATTTCGTGGCCCTTGGTGGAGGAGTCCGAAATCAACCCTATCTCTTGTTTCCCCACACATACGGACTCTAAAAATAGCCTATACTTATGTATTTCGAAATTACATGGGCCTGGCCCAATAATAAGGTGACGCAGCACCTAAAATAGCCTCGGGACGAAATTTATGAAGTGGCATCTTGTATATTTCGTCCAAGGCTTCATGCACCCATTATGGTGGCTTCAAAGTCCTGAAATCATCACTTGTAACTCCGTTCTTGTTCCCCTTGCGCATGCCATCATCTCCATGCTTGTTCTTGCTCCAATGTTCATCCTTCTCCAAGCTAGGCCCTTCATTTGTAAGCAAAACAAATGTATCCAATTTAGGCAGCATCATATTCTCATGAACATTAGAATCATTACCAAGAAACGAAAGTACCTGGTAATTTAGTTGGCGTGCACGAGCTCTAGTAATTGGTCCAGTATGTATAGCAGCAGGGGCTGTGGGTGTAACAATTGTATTGATGTCCTCATCATCCTCCCCTTCTTGAAATGAAGTCGTCCTCGACGGAAGTCCATCGTCCTCACCCAAATAAGGCTTCAAATCTGCAATGTTAAAAGTGGGACTAACCCCAAAATCTGCAGGCAACTCAAGTTTATATGCATTATCATTTATTTTCTCTAACACCTTATGATAGAGGCGGAGGTGTCCCGTCTTTCGATGAGATGGTGGATTTCGCTTTGGTGGAAGTCGACTTTGACAATCCGACTACGAACGTGCGAGGACGTCGCGCCTTAGCAATCGCTAAACCAACTCCGAGAGGTTATTGACCACGCCAGAGCACGATCAACCTGACCACGAGGGTCTGTTTCCTGCGAGCAAACGAAGAACAAGCAAGAAACTAAGATTGCAATCTGGATATTGCGAATATAAGATGAAAGCTTTAGTGATCAAGGTGGGGTTCTGTGACGCCTTTGTCTGGTCGTTGAACACAAACGAAGTACGCGAAGTTGCAGCTATGGTGAACTTTTAATCTAAACAAAACCCAAAGTCTAAACGATGCCCTAAGGGCTGTATATATGGAGGAAGAGGGGGGAATTTCGTGGCCCTTGGTGGAGGAGTCCGAAATCAACCCTATCTCTTGTTTCCCCACACATACGGACTCTAAAAATAGCCTATACTTATGTATTTCGAAATTACATGGGCCTGGCCCAATAATAAGGTGACGCAGCACCTAAAATAGCCTCGGGACGAAATTTATGAAGTGGCATCTTGTATATTTCGTCCAAGGCTTCATGCACCCATTATGGTGGCTTCAAAGTCCTGAAATCATCACTTGTAACTCCGTTCTTGTTCCCCTTGCGCATGCCATCATCTCCATGCTTGTTCTTGCTCCAATGTTCATCCTTCTCCAAGCTATGCCCTTCATTTGTAAGCAAAACAAATGTATCCAATTTAGGCAGCATCATATTCTCATGAACATTAGAATCATTACCAAGAAACGAAAGTACCTGGTAATTTAGTTGGCGTGCAAGAGCTCTAGTAATTGGTCCAGTATGTATAGCAGCAGGGGCTGTGGGTGTAACAATTGTATTGATGTCCTCATCATCCTTCCCTTCTTGAAATGAAGTCGTCCTCGACGGAAGTCCATCTTCCTCACCCAAATAAGGCTTCAAATCTGCAATGTTAAAAGTGGGACTAACCCCAAAATCTACAGGCAGCTCAAGTTTATATGCATTATCATTTATTTTCTCTAACACCTTAAAGGGACCATCAGCACGTGGCATTAGCTTTGATTTGCGCAAATCAGGAAATCTATCCTTACGCAAATGTAACCAAACAAGATCTCCAGGTGCAAACACAACATGTTTTCTACCCTTATCTCCAGCAAGTTTATATTTAGCATTCATACGCTCAATGTTTTCCTTAGTTAACTCATGCATTTTTAAAATCAATTCAGCACGTTGTTTAGCATCAAAATTAACCTTCTCCGAAGATGGAAGAGGCAACAAATCAATAGGTGCACGAGGTAGGAAACCATACACAACTTCAAAAGGGCACATCTTAGTAGTAGAATGCAATGAACGATTATAAGCAAATTCAATATGAGGCAAACATTCCTCCCACATTTTCTTATTATTCTTCAAAACAGCCCTAAGCATAGTAGACAACGTTCTATTGACTACTTTAGTTTGTCCATCAGTTTGGGGGTGACAAGTAGTACTAAAAAGCAGTTTAGTCCCCAACTTAGCCCATAAACATCTCCAAAAGTGGCTAAGAAATTTAGTATCACGATCTGAAACAATAGTATTTGGCACACCATGCAAGCGAATAATTTCACGAAAGAACAAATCAGCAACATTAACAGCATCATCGCTTTTATGACATGGTGTCCATAGATATATCCTCCCCTTCTTTGTTCGAGGTAAACCTAAAACAAAGTCCATAGATATATCCTCCCAAGGAACACTAGGTACAGGCAAAGGCATATATAAACCATGAGGATTGAGTCGTGACTTAGCTTTTTGACATGTAGTGCATCGAGCAATAAAACGCTCAACATCCCGTCTCATCTTTGGCCAAAAGAAATGTGTAGCAAGTACGTCCTCCGTCTTCTTCACGCCAAAGTGTCCCATTAATCCTCCTCCATGCGCCTCCTGCAACAACAAAAGACGAACGGAGCTAGCTGGAATGCATAGCTTGTTAGCACGAAACACAAATCCATCGTTAACGACAAACTTGTTCCACATTCTTCCTTCTTTACAATTCTGCATTACATCTTTAAAATCAGCATCATGCACATATTGATCTTTGATGGTCTCCAAACCAAATATTTTGAAGTCAAGTTGTGAAAGCATAGTATAGCGGCGAGACAATGCATCAGCAACAACATTTTCTTTTCCCTTCTTGTGTTTAATGACATAAGGAAAAGTCTCAATGAATTCAACCCATTTAGCATGTCTACGATTCAGTTTAGCTTGACTTTTAATATGTTTCAAAGATTCATGATCAGAATGTATAACAAATTCTTTGGGCCATAAATAATGTTGCCATGTTTCTAAAGTCCGAACAAGAGCATATAATTCTTTATCATAAGTAGAATAATTCAGACTAGGCCCACTCAATTTTTCAGAAAAGTATGCAACAGGTTTGCCATCTTGTAATAACACACCGCCTAATCCAATTCCACTAGCATCACATTCAAGCTCAAAAGTCTTATTAAAATCAGGAAGTTGGAGTAAAGGAGCATGTGTCAACTTATCTTTCAATACCGTGAAGGCTTCTTCCTGTGCGGTACCCCAAACAAAAGGCACATCCTTCTTTGTAAGCTCGTTGAGAGGTGCAGCAATGGTGCTGAAATCTCTCACAAAACGCCTATAGAATCCAGCGAGGCCAAGAAAACTCCTCACCTGTGTGACCGTTTTGGGCTGCGGCCAACTCTCAATAGCTTCAATCTTGGCTTTGTCAACTTCAATTCCCTGTGGAGTAACAACATAGCCAAGAAAAGATACTCGGTCGGTGCAAAAGGTGCACTTCCCAAGGTTACCAAACAAACGTGCATCACGTAGAGCAATAAAAACAGCACGTAAATGTTCCAAATGTTCTTCCAAAGATCTGCTATAAATCAGTATATCATCAAAATAGACTACCACAAATCGTCCAATGAAAACACGTAAAACTTCGTTCATTAATCTCATGAAAGTACTAGGTGCATTAGTTAACCCAAAAGGCATGACTAACCACTCATATAATCCAAACTTAGTTTTAAATGCTGTTTTCCATTCATCTCCCAATTTCTTACGAATTTGATGGTAGCCACTACGCAAATCAACTTTGGAGAATATTGTAGAGCCACTCAATTCATCAAGCATATCATCTAGCCTAGGAATAGGATGACGATAACGAATAGTAATATTATTAATGCCTCTACAATCAACACACATACGTGATGTACCATCCTTTTTCGGCACTAGAATAATAGGAACAGCACAAGGACTAAGGGATTCGCGTATATAACCTTTGTCGAGAAGCTCTTGTACTTGACGCATAATCTCCTTCGTCTCCTCTGGATTGGTACGGTATGGTGCACGGTTTGGCAGTGAAGCACCGGGAATTAAGTCAATCTGATGCTCAATCCCTCGAATAGGCGGTAATCCCGGTGGCACGTCTTGTGGAAAAACGTCAGCGAACTCCTGCAAAATGTTAGTGACAGCAGGAGGCAAAGAGGAAGGCACGTCCTCGAATGAAAATAATGCCTCTTTGCACACAAAAGCATAGCAAACAGATTTGCTGAAATCTAGCTCATCAATATCAGATTTGGTGGCAAATAAACATGCACTTTTCAATTTAATTTCAGAAGCAACACTAGATGGTTTATTATTAGGCTTCATTTGTTGCTCAAATTCTTTTGCCACAATCTCATTTTCACTCTTATTCTTCTCCTGTTGTGCTTTATTAGCTCTATTAATATCATCTTTCAAAATGGAATCAGGAGTCATAGGAAGCAAAGTAATATTTTTATCCTTATGAACAAGAGTATAGTGATTGTTTCTACCATGGTGTACAGAATTTTTATCAAATTGCCATGGTCTACCAAGTAATAAGGAACATGCTTGCATAGGTACCACATCACAATCAACATAATCAGCATATGTAGAGATACTAAAATGCACACGAACAGTACGTGTTACCTTAACCTTGCCGCTGTTGTTGAACCATTGGATGTAGTAAGGATGTGGATGTGGTCTTGTGGTGAGAGAAAGCTTCTCCACCATCTCCATGCTAGCCAAGTTGTTGCAGCTCCCTCCGTCTATTATGACGCGCACAGAACGTTCCTTCACAACTCCGTTGGTATGGAACAAATTGTGCCTCTGATTTTGCTCAGCTTGTGTGACCTGCACACTCAAAACACGTTGAGCAACTAAACATTCATACCTGTCAGCGTCTTCAGGAGCCATGTATTGCGTCTCATGATCAGAATCATCTCCACCATGTTCTTCACGTGTAATAAGAGCTAATGTCTCCTCATCATAGTCACTAGCGGACTCATATCCACCATCCGCGGTAGCAATCATCACACGCGGAGATTTGCATTCTCTCGCATAATGACCTCCTCCCTTACAACGACGACAAATAATATCACTTGTGTGCCCTGTTGATGCTATGGAAGAAGAAGAACGCTGTGTAGGCCCCGCAGGTGCGCTCTTGGCAGATAATGGTGGTTGTGCCTGTTTTCTTGTATCACGGCTGGAGGTGGCACCTGATGGAGGTGCTGGTGTAGTTGAAGTAGAAGATGCACGTGGTGTCCATGATGAAGGTCGGCCTGCAGAAAAGTTAGTTCGCCCCAATGCTTGTCGATCCTGCACTTCACGTTCAGCTTTACAAGCAAGATGGAATAAACGAGTGATATTAGTATACTCCTTATAGTCTAGAATGGTCTGAATCTCTCTATTTAATCCACCCAGAAAACGTGCAAGCATAGCTTCATTCTCCTCAACAATACCACATCTAATCATGCCAGTTTGTAATTCCTGATAATATTCTTCTACAGAATTTTTTCCTTGTCTTAAACGCTCCAATTTTTGAAGCAATTCACGTTGATAATATGGTGGAACCCAACGCGTACGCATAGCAGTTTTCAAAGCAGCCCAAGTAGTTGGAATAGGATATAATCTACAATGTTCAGACCACCATACACATGCAAAACTAGTGAAAGCACAAACAGCAGCAGCAACTCGTCTCTCCTCAGGATATTGTAAACATGTAAATCGTTGTTCAGTTTCTAACTCCCAAGTAAGATATATATTAGGAACATATCTACCCTCAAATGGTGGAATATTCAATTTCAGTTTAGGAATATGGACATCATCTCGTACCTGAGGTGGTGGTGCAGGCCTACCATGACGAATATATACCTGAGGTCGACCTGCTGGTGGTGGTGCTGGTGGCTGCTCGTAGATCTGATTTTGATCAACCTCATCCTCATAATCACCCGCATACTCATCATCCTCCTGGGTACCAGCAGGAGCAGTAGCAGGAGCCAAAGAAGCACCAACAGCAGTAGCAGCGGCACCAGAAGTTTGTCCTGTCTCAATAGGAACACGTTGTGCTCGTCCATACTGATTCGGAAGGGGGCGTAGTTGTTGTTGTTGCAGAGGTGCGACAGGTGCAGCCGGTGGTGGAAGACGCGCAAGCAGTTCATTAAATCTGTTATCGAGCTTTGTTTCGAACGTCTTCTCAAGGCCAGTGATCTTCTCCATGGCCTCTTCAAAATTGTTCAGCACATCTTGTACCTGTTCAGTCATCATTTGCTGAAACTTATCATGAAGCTCCTTGTTCGATAAGTTCTCCCAGTCAATCTCGTCGGCTTGTGATCCTGGCATGGTTAGCAGCAATAGAAACACACAAGAATATGATCCTACAGACTACTAAGAAGTGGTGGTGGTGTATCACAAATCCGTCAAGCAAATCTCAAATTCTTACCAGTTCTTACCCAGCAGCAGGCGGTGATCGGCAACCGTTGTAGTCAAAAACTCTCAAAGCTTGGATAGAGCGATTACCAGGGAGAGTCGAAGACACGACGTAGATGTATGTGGAGCTGGGAAGGCTTATAGTATGGTAGCAAAAAGGGTCAGCAATAATCAATTCAGAGATGCAAAGTTGAATAAACGCTCAACGACGGTACTGTGCTGGTCCTAGGCTAGACTGTGCTAGAGACGCGAGCCTAGAACACCAACAAAATCACGGCGCGGCACGTAAACAGGGAAAAGCACACTCTGAAATTTTTCTTTTCGCTCTTTTTTTTT
>NC_041381.1:273497102-273553114 GCF_002162155.2 Triticum dicoccoides
TCGACTGCCCGGACCCAAAAACTAGAAACGGGTCAAAAAAAACTTCCTATAATGGCACCTGTCTCAAAACACTCAGAAACACCTAAAAATAGGATAGCCAGAAAATTTTTCGAAAAATGCGTTTTCGAAAAATTTTGGGCCTAAACAGAGCGTGGCTACCCGACTCCGGCAAGAAAATTTTTTTTTTTCCGAAACCTACTCCGGCAAGGAAACACGAATCGGAATCTAGATGGATCCCGAAAACAAACCTAATAAGCAAGGAACTCGGATTGGTGGTGGATATATGGTGGTGGTATATGGCAGCGGTGGTGGTAGCGGTGGTAGTATATGGATATGGATCGGTGGTGGTATATGGGCACGGATTGGTGGTGGTATATGGATACGAATTCGGAGCGGTGGTGGTAGATGGCAGGGGCGATGATGATGGTGCGGCGGCGGCGTGACAACTTATGACCAGAACTCGAAACTCTAAAAGACTAGACTCTAAGACCAGCAACTAGACCGACGATGCAACCGCAAATTCAACAAAGCAAAACCCTAAAAAGATTATGCAAAGGCTCAGATTGGTTCGGATATGATGAACTAACCCTAATTTTTTTGTGGCTTTTTCGTGGACTGTAGGTATGAAGAACAGACTCGATCTAAACTACGAAAAACTGTAAAATCTCACCGAGCAACCTGGAAATCTGATACCACTTGATAGAGGCAAAGGTGTCCCGTCTTTCGATGAGATGATGGATATCGCTTTGGTGGAAGTCGACTTTGACGATCCGACTACGAACGTGCGAGGACGTCGCGCCTTAGCAATCGCTAAACCAACTCCGAGAGGTTATTGACCACGCCGGAGCACGATCAAGCTGACCACGAGGGTCTGTTTCCTGCGAGCAAACGAAGAACAAGCAAGAAACTAAGATTGCAATCTGGATATTGCGAATATAAGATGAAAGCTTTATTGATCAAGGTGGGGTTCTGTGACGCCTTTGTCTGGTCGTTGAACACAAACGAAGTACGCGAAGTTGCAGCTATGGCGAACTTTTAATCTAAACAAAACCCAAAGTCTAAACGATGCCCTAAGGGCTGTATATATGGAGGAAGAGGGGGGAATTTCGTGGCCCTTGGTGGAGGGGTCCGAAATCAACCCTATCTCTTGTTTCCCCACACATACGGACTCTAAAAAGAGCCTATACTTATGTATTTCGAAATTACATGGGCCTGGCCCAATAATAAGGTGACGCAGCACCTAAAATAGCCTCGGGACGAAATTTATGAAGTGGCATCTTGTATATTTCGTCCAAGGCTTCATGCACCCATTATGGTGGCTTCAAAGTCCTGAAATCATCACTTGTAACTCCGTTCTTGTTCCCCTTGCGCATGCCATCATCTCCATGCTTGTTCTTGCTCCAATGTTCATCCTTCTCCAAGCTAGGCCCTTCATTTGTAAGCAAAACAAATGTATCCAATTTAGGCAGCATCATATTCTCATGAACATTAGAATCATTACCAAGAAACGAAAGTACCTGGTAATTTAGTTGGCGTGCACGAGCTCTAGTAATTGGTCCAGTATGTATAGCAGCAGGGGCTGTGGGTGTAACAATTGTATTGATGTCCTCATCATATGAAGTACTGACAGAGGATCTTATTCACACCAAGTTTTAGTTAAACACTGGTACTTGAATGATTTTGTGCTACTTCTGTTGTGGTTTTGTGGACAGTATTTGAACTTAATGGTAACTAGTTGGTTATGAAAGCATGATACTGCTATAACTTTAGTAGTAAGCAGAATAGATCGTGCTACAGTAGCTCTAGGCAGAGAATGGCATGTTACTACCATAGAGGTACCCAAATATGTAGGTGTAGTTTGTGTTTTTATTTGTTCACACTGTCGTTGTATTGCTCAATTAGACAATTAGTCTTTATGAAGAAGAAGAATAAAGCTGCTGCTGCTGCTGTTATGCCTGTATTCACTGCTGCTGCTGTTGTACTTGTGATGATGTTGTACTTGTGATGATGCTACTTGTGATCTTCTGAAATGACCCATTGGGGACTTCATTACGCGGGGATAATGATTTTGCAGGTACCCCGAGAGGCCCTTGAGTTTGCCGGAATGTCGATTAACTTCCGTTCCGGCAAATTCGGGTACTCCATATGTCCTATTTTCAGCAAAGGTCATGCTGAAATTTTCCGTGAATTTTAGCATGGCTTTGCTAAAAATTGGACATATGGGGTACTTGCGACTAATGCATGGGCCGGGGTATCTTAGTACTTAGTTAAGTAGGATCAACTGCCCGCCATTCTTGCTGCATTAAACCATAGGTGGCAATAGAGCCAAGTGATTAGGCCCAACTTAGAATTCTCCTTAGCATCGATAAACCCTAGATGATAAACCCAACATAGGTGGCAATAGAGCCAAGTGATTAGTGCCAAGTGATTAGGCCCAACCTAGGGTGCCTCGGCATCGATAAACCCTAAATGATGAGAACTTAACTTGGCTGCCCCGGATGCCTCGGTGTCGATGAGAACCTAAATGATGTACGCTTAGGCTTTTAGGGTGCCTCGGCGTCGACAAACCCTAAATGATAAAAGCTTAGCTTTTAGGATGCCTCGGTGTCGACAAACCCTAAATGATGAGACCATGATCTTGTTCCTTGACAATAACCAACTTTTTGATCAAACTGTTTTCCTATTTAGAGCGAAACATGGCCAACCACGATGAGGCCGGCGGTTCGGGCGGCAAGCAATTCTGGGAGCTGTCCCAGGAGATGGAGGAACAACCTCACCGCTATGAGGACGCCGCGGAAGACACCGATCCTGACCCCACAACCCTAGTGGCGTCGGGGATGACACCACTGATGGTGCCATCGAGGATGCCACCACTGATGATGGCGGTGCACACATAGATGGCAGCCAACCGAAGAAGCAAAGGAAGGACCGGTGCCCGAATGCGCTCCGCACCCTCAAGGAGGAATTTACTCAAGTGGACTCCGACGGGCATCCAATGGAGCCCAAACATATAGTCAAGGGGTACTCGCTTCAGCTCGGGTGCATTCTCTGGAGCACCGTCTCGATCAACTCCGAGAACCTTAGGCATAAGGACCACGAGAATTTGCGCAACCTCCTCTTCACGAAGCTGCACGAACGATACAAGTTCCCCGCCGAATTTGAAAACACATGCCTCTCAGGGAATAAAGTGAACAGCGCCGCCCTCACGAGGATGAGCACGTCCCTGTCTACATGGAGAAGCATGGTGAAGAGAATGATTGATAAAGGTGATAGTTATGAGAAGATCAAGGCGAAAAATCCTTTGATCAGCGAAGATGACTACAAGGAGTTCAAGATCAAGTGCGAGAGCAGCACAACCTCCGAATCAAGTCAGTGGGGGAAAGAAATGCGGGAGTTGAACTTAGGGGAACACAAACTTGGTCCTGGCGGTTACAGAGTGGCGGAGCCTATATGGGACAAGGAGGACGCGGAGCGTGCCGAGCAAGGCCTACCGCCCCGCTTCGAGAAATACAGCGTTGACAAGCAGACCAGGAACTTTGCCCGGGCCCGGTACAAGGAGGACCCGATAACAAAGGAGCTTACCACGGATCCGAAGACCAGGGCGCTTGAGCTTGTTCTGGTAAGGAATACACCCCCGCGTAATTAGCTCCATATGGTTGCACTCTAATTAATCCCCAATATTTCTAAATGGTTCACGTTCCTTTCGCAGGACACTAAAAGCAGTAGTGCGGGGTCGTCTCAGAGCTGCCCTTTCGACACCCCTTTAAATAGGGCGTTGAAAGTAATGAAAAACGAGGATAAGCTCACTAAGCCGACGTCAGCTGGTCCTGTGGCCGGCAAAGGCTTGTCCACAAAATGGGGGTCATACTATACCGCTGATGTGCGGAAGGAGAAAAAGACCAGCTCGGAAAGCCAGACACGCGAGGTTGAAGCACTCAAGGCACAAGTGGCACGGATTCCGGAGCTTGTCCAAGAGCAAGTGGAACAACAACTGGGAACGAAGCTCAACGCCATGGTGCCTACGTTGATTAATGGGCTGACGACATGGATTGCGGGCGGCCAACAGGGGCCTCCCCCGGTTCCCAGCTTCACGGCCAACAACTCGCACAGCGCGCAGGCGGCGCCATTGGTGTCTCCGGCGGAGGCGGTATTCGTGTCTCCGGTGCCGGCACGGGCATTGGAGCTTAATGCACCCGGGTGTACACCGGCCGGCACCTCGCTAGCAAGCGCCCCCTCCATCAGTTGCACGCCTGCCGTTGGCGGTGCCTCGACATTAGCCGAGCTCGACGGCATCATTGTAACTAAGCCTCTCGGCCGATGACTTCATCTCCTTGCCTTTGACTGGGCATCCCTGACGCCCTACAAGTTTTTGTAGGGCACCGCCGACGTTCCTTGCACTCTTCTGCACTTCGTGGGCGGCGAGTTGGTCGATGTCGCCAAGGGCAGAATCGTTCAACCCCATGTTCCACGGTAATCCGATGCCACCCACAGTGTATAGGGTTGAAGTGGTTCGGGTGCTGCCAGGCTGCGACGAGCTGTTACCTTCGATTCAACCCGCTAGGGCCGACGAAGAAGATGAGATGACCCTCAGCGCCTGCGTAAACTGGCCCCTGCTTTGGCCGAAGAGCCAGATTCGTTTGGGGGCGGGGGACACCACCCCACAGACAAGACCGCCAGTTGTGTCGGCGCCAAGCCATGGCAAGAACGCCACAACGCTACCAGACCTGTGGGACATCCCTATGCCGGACATCCCTATGGCACAGGATACAGACATCCCTATGGCACAGGATCCGGACAACGACGACAACGACGACGGTACATTTACCATAGTCGATAAGTACTTTGCCGAACATGGGCACGCTGACGAGTTCTGCGGGCCTCTTTCTCAAGAACCCAATCAAGACGCCCGCGATCTAGCTGGTACGGCGGAGAAATCCAATTGCAACAGGCGTCGTCTGGCGTTCAGTTCTCAGGAGACGCCTCCAGCTCCCGCCTTCACCGAGCCTCAGATAGCTGAGGTGCGAAATATTATCAGCCCCAACACGCTCAAGAAGGCGGTCTGTGAGCAGAACTCGGTCCCATTACAGGAGATCAAGAAGAAGGGACGGAAATGAAAGACTAACAAGGGCGCCGGTGCGAGCCAGCCGGCACCGAGTTCGATCCGTGCACAGGACGGGCCACCTTCACCTAAGGATATCTCGAGGAGGGTGCATGTGGCGGGTAGGGCGATGCTACTGCCAAATATGCTCAATGCTGCAACCGGTGCTATGCGGAGTCTGCACGACAGTGTTCTTTCTTTGGAGAAGCGGCGTCTTAGAGAGAATGATGTGGCATACCCGGTTTTCGTGGCCGAGGTGCCAGAGGGCAAGGGCTTTGTGGATGGCGACATCGGGGGTACGATCGTCCTGCGGTTTGATGACATCTTTGCTATGTTTAACCTTCATCCGCTGCACTACACCTTCGTTCGGCTGTTTTCGCTGAGTATGGAGATGCGGATCATTAGAGACAAGACCCCGGACATCGTGATAGTCGACCCCTTCTACATGCGTGCCAAGCACTTGAGCAGCGCTGGGGACCACCAAGTTGCGAGTTCACACCTCGAAGGCGTCATTCTGGCAAACCCAGATAAGGATAACTTCCTTGTGGCTTACTTTCCCGAGTAAGTCATCCCTTAACCGCCCCGTAACATATGATTTCTTAGATTTCGATCGTTCTTTTTTTTTCTAACATTCAGTGTTCTGTGCAGTGACACACATTGCACACTCATCCTCTTAAGCCCGAAATATTCCATGGCCACGTATTTCGACCCGAACCGTAACTCCAAGATAGACTACACAAATGTCAAGAAAGTTCTTGATGATGTTCTCCCCGGCTACGCCAAATCTGGAGGCACCTTCACCAGGGCAGTTCGTAAGTACGGCAAGCACACCTTCTCACACAATACGAAGTTCTGCTGCGTCAAGAAGCCGCCTGGCAGTCAAAAGGATGCCTACTACGCCCTCCATCACATGCGGGCAATCGTAAGGGACCATCATCACCTTCTGCTACCAGATAGTCTCAAAGATTGGGCCACGAGGTTGTCGGCAACCCAGGACGCGGACCTCAGACAAGAATTCTCTCACATCCAGTCGGAGTTTGCGGACATCACCCATCAAGATGTCCTTCATACCTCGGGGCAGTTCTTCCGAAGATATCAACCGTCCAACAGTGAGATAGATGGAACGCTACAAATGCAGGGTGACAACGACCGCGATTTCATGACCATCATGACAGACGGCGGCTTCATCCACGCTCCTGTCCGATGAGTCGAGTCGAAAGTAGTGATGTGTAGTTCTGAAACATTGATTGACTCATGTTGTAATTAAACTTTAATGAATTCGTATGTCTCTTTGGTTTGGACAGTCGTTCAACTTAGATGTAATCGATGCTATTTATTAGTAGGACCATGAATCGGGCTATTAATGTCTTGCTTTTCTCTTCCGATCCTTTTGTTGCATACTTACATATTGCTTATGTATTGTCTGTTGTTTGGCTAGTGCATAGAGATGCCGTCGTATGTCATGTACAAGGGTAAGGTTCCCGGAGTCTACGATGACTGGGAGGAGTGTCGGAGACAGGTTCACCGTTTCAGCGGTAACAGTTACAAAGGGTACACCACTAGGGCGGAGGCCGAATCTAGATACGCCCGCTATCTAGCGGGAGAGAGGAGGGAGCGTTGGAGGAACCGGATGAAGACCAGTTTGATCGCGATGATGCTCATCGTGATGACCGCAGCTCTCTTCTATGTGATGGTAGTTTAGATGATCGATATCGACTTGTAATGTGAAGACAAACTCGATACTCGCGGTCTTGAGACTTGTAATGTTTTATCTTTGTTCGGTCTTTTGAATTCGGAGACCAATATGATGAATTGTATTTGGAGACTAATCTTCTATTGTATACGATGAATCTGATGTTGCTATGTGCTGTTGTCTATATTCTGTCCAATAATATATTTTGTAACCTGTGCAAAAATCAGAAAAGTAAAAAAAACAAAAACAAATATCCATACTAATGGCGCATCACCTCCAGGTGCGCCATTAGTATGCCAAAGGATACTAATGGCGCATCACCAAAGAGTGCGCCATTAGTATGACAAAGCACATGGTTACGTATGGCCCCCCGGGAGGCATACTAATGGCGCATGTTGTTACATACTAATGGCGCACTGCTTGGTGCGCCATTAGTATACCAGATACTAATGGCGCACCAGTGGTGCGCCATTAGTAAAAAATACTAGTGGCGTGGTACTAATGGCGCACCGGTAGTGCGCCATTAGTAGGCAAAACCGGTGCGCCATTAGTAGGCCTTTTCCTAGTAGTGGCAGGGATCTGGTAGTGCGAGAGTATGGCATTGAAGAAAGGGAAGAAAGGAGGAATCAAGCCAGCGAAGAGGGCATGAAGATGGATAGGGATCTCGATGACATCCATGTCGACCGTAGACTGAGAGGCGGGCCAGGCAATCATTGCCTTCCACTCATTGGAATCAGCGGCAAGAGCTGGGTGGACCTTGGCCAGCCCCTCTCGGTTGAACACCGTCGACCGCTCGAGAGCAGGTTCAAAGGCCGATGGGGATTCGGAGGAAGCACGGGACTTCCCCTTTTTCTTCCTCTGCTGTGGGGCCATGGCGGAAGAAAGGAGGAGGACAGTGCTGACGCCAGATCAACAAGAGGGGTTGCAAGTTTGGGGGAGAAGTAGCCAAGGCCAAGCACGATAATGAACGGAGGCAGGCTGCGCAAGCAATGGGTGGCCGCCAGGCCTGGAGGATTTCAAGGCAGCATGGGGAAGTGTAGACGCCCATGTCCCATCAATCACCATGCGTCTCCCAAGGCCACAGGCAGTTAGGGCCCGCGGCGCTCCGCGCTTGCCCTTTGGCTTCGCCTAGAACCCAAGTCCGAGCGCACCTTGGGCCCGGGGGCTATTGTCGACGTTCTGGATACGGGGGTACCCAGACTTGCCTGCCTACGGCCCACATCATGGCTCCACCAACGGCCTGGTATGGCCTAGTTTCGACATCGACAACCCAAGACCCTCGAGAGGGGCCAGGCCTTGCGAGGCGAACGACACCAAGACCTCCAAGGGGATCAGCCTCCTTAGGCTAGCTCTTCAGGAGCGGAGATTTCTATGCATGGTTCACCTTGTGAGGTTCGAGTGACGTGAGCCATGACGATTGAGGCCAGGCGGGCGCCGGCAGGCGCAGTGTACCAGTTTCCTCTTTGGTGGAAAGGAGGCAAACAGCAGGCGCGGAGACTCGAGGAAGCAACCAAAGGTTACCATTCCCATGCAACAATACCAAGACCGCCAGGACGGAGGTCATCGCCGAGCCCACCGCAGCGTCACAACTATAGGCTTTTGCAGGCGCAGACCACTTTATTCAGGATAAGATGTACTTGTTGTCTCCCTTCAAATTTGTCCGTTGTGGGATCCCTTCCCGCCTCCATTCGGGAAGAGGACCAAGGCCACTATAAATAGGACCTAGCCACCACCATGGGAGGGGGAGAAACACATCCACTCCACCGTCACCAGCTCAGTTGAGCCCACGAACATACCTCTTGGGGTTTTTGTCCACTGTACTAGTTCATCCTCAGCCCCTCGAGGCAAATCCACCACAAAGCAGGAGTACGATCTTACACCGCAAGGTGGCCCGAACCTGGGTAAATTGCCGTGTCTCATTTCCTTCGAGCTCGACGCGTTAGGCTGTGAGATTAGCGAGTCAGCAGACTGTGGAGAGAGAGATCTTTGCATGCACCCCAAAGTTCGAACCTCTCAAGGGTTTGCGGAACCCGAAATCCGACAGGTAGAGCCGAGGTATGGAGCATAGCAGGGATGGGGTATCCTATTGGGAACCCGAAGAAGGATTCCGAAGAGTGTACCGTAGAATGGTTTTATATCGAAGATGTTCCCTTATCCGAGCAAGTTCAGAGGAGTTTGCCTGAATATTCGGACACTCCTCTAAAGAAGCGATTCAACTTGCGGCCCAAAATCCCTTCGCAAGAAGGAAGTGGCGAGGTACTATGCTTGGACGCCAAAGTTCGGCTGCTGACCCACAAGTTAACCATGATTGACGTGATGGCCACTATCGGTGTCAAAACCGGCCGATCTCGGGTAGGGGGCCTAAGCTGTATGTCTGAGGATTGATGGTAACACTGATAAAAAGGACACAGTGTTTTACCCAGGTTCAGGCCCTCTTAATGGAGGTAAAACCCTACTCCTTGATTATATTCGATTTAGTATAGGGGTTACAAGAGTTGATCTACCTCAAGATCGTAATGGCTAAACCCTAGCTTGGCTAGCTATCAATGATATGATCTTGCCTTCGGTCTAAAACCCTCCGGTTTATATAAACACCGGAGGGGCTTAGGGTTGTACAAAGTCGGTTTAACAGAAAGGAAATAGTATATCAGGACACCTAAATTTTCTGTTCACACATACAAGAGTCCTATCCGGACACGAGAAGTGGTCTTCTTCCTTGTATCTTGACGGCCCATTAGTCCATGCCATGTCCAATAGACCGGACGCCCGAGGACCTCTTAGTCCAGGACTCCCTCAGTAGCCCCTGAACCAGTCTTCAATGGCGACGTGTTTGGCGCACAGATTATCTTCGGTATTGTGAGGTGGGTTCCCTGAACAACATATGCCAGCTTTCCTCCATAAAAGAACTATATTCGGCTTTGCAGAATTGACACAACCCTTAGCCGCAAAGGCGGGATATATAAAAAGTAGGAACGATGTCTTTACTGACAACCTTTTCCGGTGAAGCGTCAGACTTGACCCTTCAGCGTTTTGCACCGTTTTCACACCCCATGTTCCATATTTCGAGGCCAAGCCCTCTTAGCCCGTCTCGTCAAAACAAAGAACGTGCCCACTTATTACATGATTGCTCATCAATAAGATTTAGGTAATCCAACCGTTTACAGTGCATGCTCATGTTGGGAACAGGCGAGTTTCAAGGCATAAGTGGGGGGACGGTTGTGTCGGATATTGGGTTCCGGCAAAACCCTTAAGGTTCGAACTCTGGGGTGCGCACAAAGATCTTCCCCCTACCGATCCACGTCCCAACGCCTCGCCGTGAATCTAAGATACACGATGAACAACACAAGGGACACAAGGTTTATACTAGTTCGGGCCACCGTTGTGGTGTAATACCCTACTCTAGTGTGTGGTGTGGTGGATTGCCTCTGGGCTGATGATGAATAGTACAGAGGAAGAACAGCCTCGCGAGGGGTGTTCTTGAGCTGGTGCGGTGTTCTACTTGGGTGGATTCGATCAGCTCTCAATGAGGTCTCCTCCCCCTTCTACTGTGGTGGTTGTCTCTATTTATAGAGGCCCTGGTCCTCTTCCCAAATATTGAGTGGGAAGGGATCCAACAACGGCCATTTTGAAGGGGAACATCTAGTACAAGTTATCCTGACTAAAGTTGGTCTTCGACTGCCAAAGGCACTGGCAATGATGTCGTCTTGGGATCCACGGTGACCTCCGTCCTGCCGTTCTGCTAGTCTTGATCTCGTTGCACTGATATGGTAACCTTTGCTTGATGCCTCGGTACTCCGCGCCTGCGCTTGTCTCCTTTGCACAAAAGAGGAAACGAGGACACTGCGCAGGCTGGCGCCCGCCTGGCGCCTGCCTGGCCTCGATCGTCATGGCTTGCGTCATGAGCACCTCATGAGGTACTCCTTGCCTTGATCTCTCCGCCTCCTCGCGAGCCTACCTGGTGAGGCCGCCCCTGAGGAAGCCTTGCATTGTCCGCCCCGCGAGTCTTGGCCCCTCGCGAGGGTCTTGAGCTTGGGTTGATGTAGACGTGCTGTCCTGGGCCACTGCTTCAGCCACGCCGTAGGCCGCAGGCAGGCAAGTCTGGGGACCCCCGTTCCCAAAATGTCGACAGTAGCCCCCTGGCCCAAGGCGCGCTTGGACTTGGCTTAGCAGCAAAGCCAAAGGGCAAGTGCGGGGCGCCGCAGGCCCCAACAGCCTGCGGCCTTGGTCGCCGCGTGGCGGTTGATTGGACGTGGGTGTCTCCGCTCCCCCACGCTGCCTCGGCAACTGCCCAAATTGACGAGTCCCTGCTGCATGCAAAAATAGTCATGATTATCTGCGATCGTGGAGGCCGACGGTTGGCCTCCTCTGGAATATAAGTACGGAGAGGCGTGAGCCCCCGTAGTCCATCTCTTCTTGCTCCGCTCGCTTCTTCTTCCTTGCTCCTCCTCCATCTTGATTTGGTGATAGCCCGAAAAGGCATCCAGGAAGCACAACAGATCGCACTCAGCGGTGGAGTCGACAATTTGGTTGATTCGGGGGAGTGGGAATGGATCTTGAGGGCGGGCCTTATTGAGGTTGGTGGAGTCAACGCACATGCGCTCCTGTCCTCCCTTCTTCGGCACAACAACAGGGTTTGCCAGCTTCTCGGGATAGCGAACCTCGCGAATGACACCTGCAGCTTCCAGCTTGCGGGTTTCTTGGACGATGAAGGCCTGCTTCTCGGTGGACTGCCGCCTTGCTTTCTGCTTCACGGGGCGCACATTGGGGCACACATTCAGGTGATGCTTGATCACCTGCCTTGGGACCCCCGCTACCTGCTTTGGTTCCCATGCGAACATCTCCTTGTTCGCGCGAAGGAATTTCACCAGAGCCTCCTCCTAGTCGGGGTCGAGATTGGCGCCTACGGTGAAGGTGGCACCGGAGGATCCGTCCTCATCAACTGGTACCTGCTTAGTCTCTGCCTTGTCCTCGGTGAACAACTGCTTCTTCTTGGTTGGCGCAGCCCCCTTGGCCTTGGGGGTGTCGGCGCTGGTGGGCTGCGCCACTACGGCTGTCTTGAAGGCGAGCTTGAGCGCCTGCAGAGCATCTTTTGTATCTCCAGCTACGGTGAGGACACCACTGCTCCCGGGCATCTTCATGAGGTTATAGGCCGGGTGAGTCGTTGCCATGAACTGGGCCAAGGTAGGGTAGCCGAGGATGGCGTTGTACGGGAGGCCGATGTGGGCGATGTCGAAGTCGACCAGCTCCGTGCGGAAGTTGTCGTGGGTGCCAAAGGTCACCGGAAGGCGGATCTACCCCAGGGAGCCGGTGGAACTGCCTCCGACACCCGAGAAGGGCTTGCTAGGTCGGAGTCGTTCCAGCGGCACGTGGAGGAGGCTGAAGGCCTCCACCAAGAGCATGTTGGGGCCGGCACCGCCGTTGATGAGGGTCATGGTGACGGCCACCTGGCAGATGGTGGGCGTGCAAAGCATCGGGAGCGCACCCGAGCAGGCGGTGTTGGCGGGGTGATTGTCCAAGCTGAAGGTCAAGTCGGCCTTGGGTGCCACCCAACCTGGAGGAGCTCCGTGGCGCGTGAGGGTGGCGCCGATTTGGCGGACGGATGGCTTGACGTGGCGGCTCGAGGGTGGCGCCTTCGAGCCGCCCAGGAGAGCTGCAACAACCGGGGGCACCGGTGTAGCGTAATGGGCGAGGAAGAGGTCGCGCAGCTCCTCCCAGGAGGCCATAGAAGCTATTGGCAGGTGGAGCAGCCACATGTGCGGAACGCCGGTGAGGGCCATGGGAAACCAGTTAGCCATGACCCTGTCGTCGCCCCCGGCCTTGAGGACGGCCTCCTCATATGCCAGCAGGAAAGCTAGCGGATCCATCGCGCCGTCATAGCGCAACGGCATCTCTGGCTTGAACTTGTGCGGCCACTACACCTGTCGCAAGGCGGGGGCCAAGGCTCGGAACCCCTGGCTCCAGTGCTGGTGTCGGTCGCCGGAGTGGGCGGTGCGCCGTCGGCCATGAGGGCGAAGCGCGGTGTTCATGAAGAGCGGGTCGACGGAAGGGAGAGCACCGGCGTACCCCTACCTGGCGCGCCAAATGTCGGATATTGGGTTCCGGCAAAACCCTTAAGGTTCAAACTCTAGGGTGCGCATGAAGATCTTCCCCCTACCGGTCCACGTCCCAAGGCCTCGCCATGAATCTAAGCTACACAATGAACAACACAAGGGACACAAGGTTTATACTAGTTCGGGCCACCATTGTGGTGTAATACCCTACTCTAGTGTGTGGTGTGGTGGATTGCCTCTGGGGCTGATGATAAACAGTACAGAGGAAGAATAGCCTCGCGAGGGGTGTTCTTGAGCTGGTGTGGTGTTCTACTTGGATGGGTTCGACCAGCTCTCGATGAGATCTGCTCCCCCTTCTATTGTGGTGGCTATCTCTATTTATAGAGGCCCTGGTCCTCTTCACAAAAATTGAGCGGGGAGGGAGCCAACAACGACCATTTTGAAGGGGAACAACTAGTACAAGTTATCCTGACTAAAGTTGGTCTTCGACTGCCAAAGGCACTAGCGATGATGCCGTCTTGGGGCTCCACGGTGACCTCCATCCTGCCGCTCTGCTGGTCTTGGTGTCATTGCACAGATATGGTAACGTTTGCTTGATGCCTCGCTACTCCGCGCCTGCGCTTGCCTCCTTTGCACCAAAGAGGAAACGAGGACACTACGCAGGCTGGCGCCCGCCTGGCGCCCTCCTGGTCTCGATCGTCATGGCTTGCGTAATGAGCACCTCGCGAGGTACTCCTTGCCTTGATCTCTCCGCCTCCTCGCGAGCCTGCCTGGTGAGGTCGCCCCTGAGGAAGCCTTGCATCATCCGCCCCGTGAGGCTTGGCCCTTCGCGAGGGTCTTGAGCTTGGGTTGATGTAGACGAACCATACTGGGCCACTGCTTGAGCCACGCCGCGGGCCGCAGGCAGGCAAGTCTGGGGACCACCATTCCCAGAATGCCGACAATAGGCCCTGGGCCCAAGGCGCACTCGGACTTGGCTTAGCAACGAAGCCAAAGGGCAAGTGCGGAGCGCCGCGGGCCCCAACAGCCTGCGGCCATAGTCGCCCCGTGGCAGTTGATTGGACGTGGGCGTCTCTGCTTCCCCACGCTGCGTCGGCAACTGCCCGAATTGACGAGTCCCTGCAGCATGCAAAATGGTCATGATTACCTGCGATCGTGGAGGCCGACTGGTAGAGGCGAGGGTCCCGATCTTTTGATGAGATGATACTATCGATTTGGTGGAGACGACTTTGACGATCCGACTACAAACGTGCACGACGTTGCGCCTTAGCAATCGCTAAACCAATCTCCTGAGGTTACTGACAATGCTGGAAGCACGGTCAGCCTGACCACGAAGGTCTATTCCTGCAAGCAATCGAAGAACGAGCAAGAGTATGATAAAGCAATCTGAATATTGCAAATATATATGAAGTATTGATAATGGTGGGGATCCGGAAGCGGTCTTGGTCTGGTCGTTGGACACAAACGAAGTACACGAAGTTGCAATGGCTAACTTTTAACTAAACAAATCCCAAGAAAAAGCTACTAGATGGATCTACTTATATAGGATCAAGGGGTGGCGGCCAAGGAGGTGGGAGGACGTCCCAAGGCAGCCTAAAACTAAATCTAGGTCGTACAAGGCCAATGGGCCCAAGTGGAGGTGATGTAACACCTTTGGACTTGTAGTTTGACTCGGATTCTGCTGCAGCATCAGATTGTTTCGTCCACAACTCAACGCTCCGGACGAATTTGAAGGTGATTCCAATTGGGTTGGAAAGTGCACGAAATCTAGTTTCCAACAAAAAAAGAATCACCCAATTCGGAGTCCGTATGAAAAACTTGTGTGCGTTTTGAGTCAGGTATGTCTGTGCAGTCCGAATCTGAATCCAGAATGTGAGAGACTTGGACTCTATCTTCTCTTGGGCCAAAAGTGATGTGAGAGAACTTTTTGGACAGCAAATAAACATCTCTTTCTTCCTTATCTTCATATGTGGATTGTACAAATGTCCCATACACCTGCAATTAGACAAAACACAAAAGTGTGTGAAGTATTTTTGTTCTGGATAACATAAATAGATTATTGAATAGTTTGCACTAGAAATCACCTGACAAATATGCATATATGCAATATTTTTGGTCATATCCAAGGTAGTCATGTCCTCATCATCCTCCCCTTCTTGAAAATAAAGCCGTCCTCGGCGTTGCTTAATCTGAAATGTGGCTAACAAAAGAGACAAGGTGTACATGTTGTATATGTATATGTCATCCATTTTTACTTCCCTTGATTTTTGCATATATGACACATGAATAGATGAGTAACTTGCATAGTTCATAAAATCTAAAGCCAAAAAATTAGCACAAGAAGTAGAAGGCATGAAAATATTGCAACTCAGTTTGCACATATAAGTGAAGCTCTTATTCATTGCAAAAGATTGACAATTGTCATCATTAAACAATCCCAACATTGGTGAATAAACCTTACTTGCATCAAATTTACATGCTACAACATGCTTAAATAAGCAAACATGCAATAAGTCATTCAACACAAAATCATCACCAAGATTAGAGGTCATATCAAAATGATTAAACATTGGTTCTTTTGCATCAATAGTTAATTCAATGGGTGCACTCAAAATTGTTGGTATTTCAGTTGTTTGATCACATGGCAAAGTCAAATTATCAACGTAGTCCTCTAAAATAGGTGGTGTGATCAAAGTAGTAGGTAGCTCATCAGATGGTGCATTCAAATTGACAAGGCATTCATCATTCTCATGTAGAGATGGAAGATCAGTACCTTTGTCATTACCTCTTATGATCAACTCAGATGATGTAGCCACTCTCGGGGGCGATGTGTCACATGGTGGAGGTGATGTAGTCCTGACAACAACGGATGTGGTTGTCATAGTATGCCTAGTAGTTGAAGGAACAATCATATCAACTCTTGGAATGTGCACCGTGCGCTTGTTCTCCTCGTGGCCAACACGTCGTTTTATTTCCTGTTCAGCTTTGCAAGCAAGATGAAACAAATGGTCCATAGGATAACACTCTTCATGAATTAGTATCTCTTGAATATCACGGTTTAATCCTCCCCAAAATCTATCCATAAAATCATCTTCACTTTCTTCTAAATAGGAATGCAACAAGGTAGTTTGTAAATCATCATAATATTTTGTTACAGTTTCACTACCTTGTATTAAGTGTTGCAACTTCTTAATCATGTCACGAGTATAATAAGCAGGGACGAAAGTATGTCGCATGGCAAGTTTCAAATCATCCCAAGTAGTAGGTATATAATCAGGGTGTAACCGACAATATTCACTCCACCAAACCAAAGCATAACCAGTGAAAGAACCAACCGCAACCTTAACCTTTTTATGTTCATCGAAATTATGGGAAGCAAATATATTTTTTATGTCGAACTCCCATTCAATATATAAAGCAGGTTTAAAACGGCCATTAAATGGTGGTATAGATACATTAACCTGATCATGTGCATTTGGATGTTTGTGCACCTCTCGTGACGGTTGTGGTATTTGCAAAGGTGGTGGCACGTCTCCCGCGATCGACAAAGCCCATGAATTGACTCTGGATCCTGTCATGATTAGTAGAACAAGAAACAAAACCCAAAAATAATGTTCGTATAACTACTAGGATGTGGTGGTAAAACGCTCACAGTAAAGCAAATATCAATGTCTTACAAGTTCTTACCACGCAGCAGGCGGTGATCGGCAACCAGCGGTGTCAAGTAACTCCGAATATTGAGTAAAGCGATTGCCAGGGGAGCGTACGTATACACGGTGTAGAAATATGTGGAGCTGGGTTGGCTATATATGGTAGCAAAATATTAGCAATAATCAATTCAAAGATGCAATGTTGAATAAACGCTCAACGACGGTACTGTGCTGGTCCTAGGCTAGACCGGACTAGAGACGCGAGCCTAGAACACTAATAAGGTCACGGCATAGCACAACTAGCATCAATGAAGGATACTAAGTAGCTCTTGACAGCAAGATATAAGTGAAGATCACAACGGCAGTGAAGATAATGATGAAAAACAACTGCCAAGCAGGATATACAACAACTCTCTCTCCAACTTTCCTCTTGAAAAGTTTGAGACAATTTTCTGATAATTCTTTCAAAGAATACTACTAACTCAAGCTTTCCAATGCAAAAAGAATCACTCAATTCCGAATTGATATGAGGAGTCAAAGAATTCTAAAACTGGCCTGAAAAATTGGAACAAGCTGTGTTCACGAACTTCGGAGGGCAAAAAGACCTATTTCGAAGCCGATTTTGAGGTGTCAAATATTGAATCAGCTTCTGCAACTATTTAGATGCGGCTCGTCGCTATCTTCAATTTGAGTACTCACGGAGCCAAAACGGACTTCGTATGAGGAAGATACACCTGTTTTACTGAACAGTGCGCAAAACAGATTCCAATCCGAATTCAGGTACGAGATTGATTCTAGATAGATCCAATTTTTTCTTCTCTCTTTTTTTTCTCACGCTTTTTTTTTCTTCTCTCTCTTTTTCTTTCCTTTTTTTCTCTTTTTTTTTCTCTATCTTTTTTTTCTCCCTCTTTCCAAGACAAACTAGATAAGATGCAGATTGGATCAGGCGAAGATGTGAATGACCTCAACTATGATTATGACAATGAACAGTGCATAGCACGTGGTGGAAATTAATAGATGGGATGGTGGACAGCGGAACGGATAATGATGCAGCGGCGGCGTGACTAATGTGAACAGAACTCGAAACTCTAAAGGAACTAGACAATAAGACCAGCAACTGACACGACGATGCAACCGATAATTCAACTATGCAAGCAATGAATAGAAAATTGCAAAGGCTCAGACTGGCTTGGATAAAGGATGAACAGATCTAACTTTTTTTGTGGCTTTTTCATGGACTGTAGGTATGAATGACAGATGCGATCTAAACTATGAAAAACTGTAAAATCTCACCGAGCAACCTGAAAACTGATACCACTTGATAAAGCAATCTGAATATTGCAAATATATATGAAGTATTGATAATGGTGGGGATCCGGAAGCGGTCTTGGTCTGGTCGTTGGACACAAACGAAGTACACGAAGTTGCAATGGCTAACTTTTAACTAAACAAATCCCAAGAAAAAGCTACTAGATGGATCTACTTATATAGGATCAAGGGGTGGCGGCCAAGGAGGTGGGAGGACGTCCCAAGGCAGCCTAAAACTAAATCTAGGTCGTACAAGGCCAATGGGCCCAAGTGGAGGTGATGTAACACCTTTGGACTTGTAGTTTGACTCGGATTCTGCTGCAGCATCAGATTGTTTCGTCCACAACTCAACGCTCCGGACGTATTTGAAGGTGATTCCAATTGGGTTGGAAAGTGCACGAAATCTAGTTTCCAACAAAAAAAGAATCACCCAATTCGGAGTCCGTATGAAAAACTTGTGTGCGTTTTGAGTCAGGTATGTCTGTGCAGTCTGAATCTGAATCCAGAACGTGAGAGACTTGGACTCTATCTTCTCTTGGGCCAAAAGTGATGTGAGAGAACTTTTTGGACAGCAAATAAACATCTCTTTCTTCCTTATCTTCATATGTGGATTGTACAAATGTCCCATACACCTGCAATTAGACAAAACACAAAAGTGTGTGAAGTATTTTTGTTCTGGATAACATAAATAGATTATTGAATAGTTTGCACTAGAAATCACCTGACAAATATGCATATATGCAATATTTTTGGTCATATCCAAGGTAGTCATGTCCTCATCACCGACGGTTGGCCTCCTTTGGAATATAAGTACGGAGAGGCGTGAGCCCCCGCAGTCCATCTCTTCTTGCTCCGCTCGCTTCTTCTTCCTTGCTCCTCCTCCATCTTGATTTGGTGATAGCCCGAAAAGGCATCTAGGAAGCACAACAGATCGCACTCAGTGGTGGAGTCGACAATTTGGTCGATTCGGGGGAGTGGGAATGGATCTTGAGGACATGCCTTATTGAGGTTGGTGAAGTCAACACACATGCACTCCTTTCCTCCCTTCTTCGGCACAACAACAGGGTTTGCCAGCCACTCGGGATAGCGAACCTCGCGAGTGACACCTGCAACTTCCAGCTTGCGGGTTTCTTTGATGATGAAGGCCTGCTTCTCGGTGGACTGCCGCCTTGCTTTCTACTTCACGGGGCGCACATTGGGGCACACATTCAGGTGATGCTCGATCACCTGCCTTGGGACCCCCGCTAGCTGCTTGGCTACCTCTCTTCCCCATGCCTTCCAATCTCCTCAGCCTTCCAATCTCCCAAGCTCTCAGCGCCCGAAAGAAAGTTTTCGTCCTCCTCACCACCAACACCTTCTCCGACCATGGCCGAATCTGGTTCCAAGGGCAAGTGGGAGGCCTCCTCTGTTACGGAGAAGGAGATAAAAGATCTCCAGAGCGTGGGATACCTAGCCGCCACCATCGCGCACATGCTCCCCACCAAGGGTCAGATCATCCCCACTCCAAAGGCTGGCGAGAGGGTCGTTTTCGTCCCCCATTTCCTTAGAGTATTAGGTTTTCCACTCCACCCCTTCGTCCGGGGACTCATGTTCTATTACGGTCTAGATTTCCATGATCTATCCCCAAATTCTTTCCTCCACATCTCGACATTTATCATCGTGTGTGAGGCTTTACTCCGCATTCCCCACACTTTGGCCTATGGCTGAAGATCTTCAATGTGAAGCCGAAGGTGGTCGATGAGCAGCATGCTGATTGCAGCGGGGCCATGATAAGCAAGCTGCCAACACCAAATGGCCCAAGGGGGCCTTTGTTGAGACCATCAAGGTCTGGCAACAAGAATGGTTCTACATCACCGAGCCGCGCCACAGCAACTGGGCGGCGATTCCAGAGTTCAAATCTGGACCCCACGAGGCTCAGGTCGTGGAACAACAAGGGATGCACAGGGTGGCCAGACTGGCCATGAAGGATGCAATAGTCCGTCTTTGGCCAGCCGAGCCCATACCCAGCAGCTACATCGGACTCGTGAAGCGACTGGTCAATGCACGTCCTTGGGTCGGCGCCCTTAAGCGGTCGACCTGCAAAGAAGGTGCCCGGATGGCCTTCGCCTGAGTCATGGTGCAATGGGTGAAGATGAAGGCCACCGAAATTGCCACCGCAGGGCCGCTTGAAGGCAAGGACCACCGGAGGCCGGAGAAGTACTTCAGCGAGGTCCTCAAGGGAGCCCGCATTGTAGAGGGTCAATGCTCAAAGGATATCATCTTTGAGTAGTGGAGTCCGGTTTGCCAGAACCGTGTACTGAACTTATAATGTGGAATATTTTATTCTTGCGCTTTATGATTTTGTTAGTTTATCCTCCTATTCGGCCGTTTATTTATGTGAGTCTGAAAGTTTACCAGTCGTCGGCTTCTGCCCCCATGTAAATATTACAGGGGTGTTCGGGAACAGATGTCCGCACTTTATCCAACGTCTTGGTCCTATATAGGAGGCGTCTTGCAAGGTGAACTAGGCAATCAAACTATGCGGCTTTATTAATTTCACTTAGCCATAAGAGTCCATTGGTGGGGCTAAGTATTAGCCCCTGTTGCATGAACGGCGATCCGGAGTATGGTGCTTTCGCAACACGACTGGTCAAAGCCCAACCCCTCGTATAATACGGCATAAATTGCGAATGATTTGTAGTATAATACTAAGTCACCGAATCGCTGACCCGCTCTCGCATATCATGACAGTCAGTTTTCGGCTTTCTCTACTGAGGTACTTAACCAGACGAACCAGAAATACGATTCCAGTAGTTCTCCCTTTGCTACCTTAGCCAAACTTGCGGAACATAAGGTGGCAAGCACAAGAGCCGGGCAACCCAACTATAGACCAAAGGCATGGTTCGGAGCCGATGCATATAGTGCAATATCCGAGACGCCGAAGAGTTCCCTATAGGTGTTCAGACTTAAGAGTTGGCAGGGCCGAATACAACCCCTGGTATGAAGGCCGTGCCGAAGCACGTATGTCAGTGAAAAGCAAGGAGGTAATGCGGGTGACAAGATAATGTAAGAACCCAATCAAAAAGGTGGTGATCATCTGCTTCCTTCATATCCTTATTAATACGTCGAGGCATGTTTCAACAGGCAATGCCCTAAATATTAAGGTCATGTTACATGCGTAAAAAAATTACATAAGGGAAACTCTAACACAAGGCCTAAAAGTAATAGTTCAAAAGACTCTAGTGATGCCCTGCCGCACGTCTGCGCCGTTTCTCCTTAGTAATAAGTCCTTTGATTGGAGTATTTGATGGTTGGCCATAAAGATGGGAAACGCTAGCCTTTAAAGGATCCCTGATGCAACCATACAGCAAAATGGGGCTCTTAATGAACCTGTAGTGAAGAAAGATGTATGCAGTCCAGATAGGGTCAAGCCGTACTATGGACTTGTTCCGCAGTGTGCCTCCGGCGCTGCCCAAGGTATTTTGAGTGCATAGTTATGTACGCGCGGTATGCAAGCCACAACCTTATTGGGCAGTCGGCAGAGGCCGAACTGCTAATCAACGTCCGGATCTGTCGATTTATCAAAGTGATGCGCGAACTGGACTCGTTTAGAGATGTTGTTGGCTTTAATGGTCGACGAATTATTCGACTTGATAAGCCGCCATACACCTCGGCTACAAGGGCCATGGTGTGTTCTTTAGTTCGGAGGGAGCTCTCCATATTTCCATTGACTGTAATAACGCCACAAGGTCTAGGCATCTTAAGCTTTAAATATGCATAGTGCAGAACTGCATTAAAGCGGGCAAAAGCAGTTCTTCCGAGCAGTGCGTGATAACCACTGCGGAAAGGGACGATCTCAAAGATTAATTCTTCACTGCAGAAGTTGTCTGGGGAGCCGAATACTACCTCTAGTATCAGTGAGCCAGTGCAATGGGCCTCCACGCCGGGTATCACACCTTTAAAGGTAGTGTTACTAGGCTTGATTCTTGATGGGTTTATGCCCATCTTGCGGACAGTGTCTTGATAAATCAAGTTGTGACTGCTGCCCCCGTCCATAAGGACTCTAGTGAGATGGTATCCGTTGATAATTGGATCAAGTACCAGGGCAGCCGAACCCTCGTGACGGATACTGGTTGGGTGATCCCTGTGATCAAAAGTGATCGGACAAGCTGACCATGGGTTGAACTTTGGGGCGACAGACTCTACGACATAGACGTCCCTTAGTGCATGCTTGCGCTCCCTTTTGGGAATGTGAGTGTCATAGATCATGTTTGCTGTTTTCACCTCGGGGGGAAACTGCTTTTGGCCCACGGTGTTCGGCTGACGGGGCTCATCATCGTCCTCATGATAGAGGCGAGGGTCCCGATCTTTCGATGAGATGATAACTATCGATTTGGTGGAGCCGACTTTGACGATCCGACTACAGACGTGCACGATGTTGCGCCTTAGCAATCGCTAAACCAATCTCCTGAGGTTACTGACGATGCTGGAAGCACGGTCAGCCTGACCACGAAGGTCTATTCCTGCAAGCAATCGAAGAACGAGCAAGAATATGATAAAGCAATCTGAATATTGCAAATATATATGAAGTATTGATAATGGTGGGGATCCGGAAGCGGTCTTGGTCTGGTCGTTGGACACAAACGAAGTACACGAAGTTGCAATGGCTAACTTTTAACTAAACAAATCCCAAGGAAAAGCTACTAGATGGATCTACTTATATAGGAGCAAGGGGTGGCGGCCAAGGAGGTGGGAGGACGTCCCAAGGCAGCCTAAAACTAAATCTAGGTCGTACAAGGTCAATGGGCCCAAGTGGAGGTGATGTAACACCTTTGGACTTGTAGTTTGACTCGGATTCTGCTGCAGCATCAGATTGTTTCGTCCACAACTCAACGCTCCGGACGAATTTGAAGGTGATTCCAATTGGGTTGGAAAGTGCACGAAATCTAGTTTCCAACAAAAAAAGAATCACCCTATTCGGAGTCCGTATGAAAAACTTGTGTGCGTTTTGAGTGAGGTGTGTCTGTGCAGTTCGAATCTGAATCCAGAACGTGAGAGACTTGGACTCTATCTTCTCTTGGGCCAAAAGTGATGTGAGAAAACTTTTTGGACAGCAAATAAACATCTATTTCTTCCTTATCTTCATATGTGGATTGTACAAATGTCCCATACACCTGCAATTAGACAAAACACAAAAGTGTGTGAAGTATTTTTGTTCTGGATAACATAAATAGATTATTGAATAGTTTGCACTAGAAATCACCTGACAAATATGCATATATGCAATACTTTTGGTCATATCCAAGGTTGATAGAGGCAAAGGTGTCCCGTCTTTCGATGAGATGGTGGATTTCGCTTTGGTGGAAGTCGACTTTGACGATCCGACTACGAACGTGCGAGGACGTCGCGCCTTAGCAATCGCTAAACCAACTCCGAGAGGTTATTGACCACGCCGGAGCACGATCAACCTGACCACGAGGGTCTGTTTCCTGCGAGCAAACGAAGAACAAGCAAGAAACTGAGATTGCAATCTGGATATTGCGAATATAAGATGAAAGCTTTATTGATCAAGGTCGGGTTCTCTGACGCCTTTGTCTGGTCGTTGAACACAAACGAAGTACGCGAAGTTGCAGCTATGGCGAACTTTTAATCTAAACAAAACCCAAGGTCTAAACGATGCCCTAAGGGCTGTATATATGGAGGAAGAGGGGGTGGATTTCGTGGCCCTTGGTGGAGGGGTCCGAAATCAACCCTATCTCTGGTTTCCCCACACATACGGACTCTAAAAATAGCCTATACTTATGTATTTCGAAATTACATGGGCCTGGCCCAATAATAAGGTGACGCAGCACCTAAAATAGCCTCGGGACGAAATTTATGAAGTGGCATCTTGTATATTTCGTCCAAGGCTTCATGCACACATTATGGTGGCTTCAAAGTCCTGAAATCATCACTTGTAACTCCGTTCTTGTTCCCCTTGCGCATGCCATCATCTCCATGCTTGTTCTTGCTCCAATGTTCATCCTTCTCCAAGCTAGGCCCTTCATTTGTAAGCAAAACAAATGTATCCAATTTAGGCAGCATCATATTCTCATGAACATTAGAATCATTACCAAGAAACGAAAGTACCTGATAATTTAGTTGGCGTGCACGAGCTCTAGTAATTGGTCCAGTATGTATAGCAGCAGGGGCTGTGGGTGTAACAATTGTATTGATGTCCTCATCAAAGGTAGTCATGTCCTCATCATCCTCCCCTTCTTGAAAATAAAGCCGTCCTCGGCGTTGCTTAATCTGAAATGTGGCTAACAAAAGAGACAAGGTGTACATGTTGTATATGTATATGTCATCCATTTTTACTTCCCTTGATTTTTGCATATATGACACATGAATAGATGAGTAACTTGCATAGTTCATAAAATCTAAAGCCAAAAAATTAGCACAAGAAGTAGAAGGCATGAAAATATTGCAACTCAGTTTGCACATATAAGTGAAGCTCTTATTCATTTCAAAAGATTGACAATGTTCATCATTAAACCATCCCAACATTGGTGAATAAACCTTACTTGCATCAAATTTACATGCTACAACATGCTTAAATAAGCAAACATGCAATAAGTCATTTAACACAGAATCATCACCAAGATTAGAGGTCATATCAAAATGATTAAACATTGGTTCCTTTGCATCAATAGTTAATTCAATGGGTGCACTCAACATTGTTGGTATTTCAGTTGTTTGATCACATGGCAAAGTCAAATTATCAACGTAGTCCTCTAAAATAGGTGGTGTGATCAAAGTAGTGGGTAGCTCATCAGATGGTGCATTCAAATTGACAAGGCATTCATCATTCTCATGTAGAGATGGAAGATCAGTACCTTTGTCATTACCTCTTATGATCAACTTAGATGATGTAGCCACTCTCGGGGGCGATGTATCACATGGTGGAGGTGATGTAGTCCTGACAACAACGGATATGGTTGTCATAGTATGCCTAGTAGTTGAAGGAACAATCATATCAACTCTTGGAATGTGCACCGTGCGCTTGTTCTCCTCGTGGCCAACACGTCGTTTTATTTCCTGTTCAGCTTTGCAAGCAAGATGAAACAAATGGTCCATAGGATAACACTCTTCATGAATTAGTATCTCTTGAATATCACGGTTTAATCCTCCCCAAAATCTATCCATAAAATCATCTTCACTTTCTTCTAAAGAGGAATGCAACAAGGTAGTTTGTAAATCATCATAATATTTTGTTACAGTTTCACTACCTTGTTTTAAGTGTTGCAACTTCTTAATCATGTCACGAGTATAATAAGCAGGGACGAAAGTATGTCGCATGGCAAGTTTCAAATCATCCCAAGTAGTAGGTATATAATCAGGGTGTAACCGACAATATTCACTCCACCAAACCAAAGCATAACCAGTGAAAGAGCCAACCGTAACCTTAACCTTTTTATGTTCATCGAAATTATGGGAAGCAAATATATTTTTTATGTCGAACTCCCATTCAATATATAAAGCAGGTTTAAAACGGCCATTAAATGGTGGTATAGATACATTAACCTGATCATGTGCATTTGGATGTTTGTGCACCTCTCGTGACGGTTGTGGTATTTGCAAAGGTGGTGGCACGTCTCCCGCGATCGACAAAGCCCATGAATTGACTCTGGATCCTGTCATGATTAGTAGAACAAGAAACAAAACCCAAAAATAATGTTCCTATAACTACTAGGATGTGGTGGTAAAACGCTCACAGTAAAGCAAATATCAATGTCTTACAAGTTCTTACCATGCAGCAGGCGGTGATCGGCAACCAGCGATGTCAAGTAACTCCGAATATTGAGTAAAGCGATTGCCTGGGGAGCGTACGTATACACGGTGTAGAAATATGTGGAGCTGGGTTGGCTATATATGGTAGCAAAAGATTATCAATAATCAATTCAAAGATGCAATGTTGAATAAACGCTCAACGACGGTATTGTGCTGGTCCTAGGCTAGACCGGACTAGAGACGCGAGCCTAGAACACTAATGAGGTCACGGCGTAGCACAACTAGCATCAATGAAGGATACTAAGTAGCTCTTGACAGCAAGATATAAGTGAAGATCACAACGGCAGTGAAGATAATGATGAAAAACAACTGCCAAGCAGGATATACAACAACTCTCTCTCCAACTTTCCTCTTGAAAAGTTTGAGACAATTTTTTTGTTTTTTTTCTTCTCTCTTTTTTTCCTCACACTTTTTTTTCTTTCTCTCCTTTTTTTCTGACTTTTTTTTCTCCTTTTTTTTCTCTCGTTTTTTCTCTTTTTTTCTCCCTCTTTCCAAAACAAACTAGATAAGATGCAGATTGGATCAAGTGATGATGTGAACGATCTCAACTATTATTATGACAATGAATGGTGGCTAGCACGTGGTGGAAATTGATGGATGGGTGGTGGACAGCGGAAGAGATAATGATGCAGCGGTGGCGTGACTAATGTGAACAGAACTCGAAACTCTAAAAGACTAGACGCTAAGACCAGCAACTGACACGACGATGCAACCGATAATTCAACTATGCAAGCAATGAATAGAAAATTGCAAGGGCTCAGACTGGCTAGGACAAAGGATGAACAGATCTAGCTTTTTTTGTGGCTTTTTCTTGGACAATAGGTAAGAAAAAACTCTAATCTAGGAAAAACTGGAAATTCTCACCGAGCAACCTGAAAACTGATACCACTTGATAGAGGCGAGGGTCCCGATCTTTCGATGAGATGATAACTATCGATTTGGTGGAGCCGACTTTGACGATCCGACTACAAACGTGCACGACGTTGCGCCTTAGCAATCGCTAAACCAATCTCCTGAGGTTACTGACGATGCTGGAAGCACGGTCAGCCTGACCACGAAGGTCTATTCCTGCAAGCAATCGAAGAACGAGCAAGAATATGATAAAGCAATCTGAATATTGCAAATATATATGAAGTATTGATAATGGTGGGGATCCGGAAGCGGTCTTGGTCTGGTCGTTGGACACAAACGAAGTACACGAAGTTGCAATGGCTAACTTTTAACTAAACAAATCCCAAGGAAAAGCTACTAGATGGATCTACTTATATAGGAGCAAGGGGTGGCGGCCAAGGAGGTGGGAGGACGTCCCAAGGCAGCCTAAAACTAAATCTAGGTCGTACAAGGTCAATGGGCCCAAGTGGAGGTGATGTAACACCTTTGGACTTGTAGTTTGACTCGGATTCTGCTGCAGCATCAGATTGTTTCGTCCACAACTCAACGCTCCGGACGAATTTGAAGGTGATTCCAATTGGGTTGGAAAGTGCACGAAATCTAGTTTCCAACAAAAAAAGAATCACCCAATTCGGAGTCCGTATGAAAAACTTGTGTGCGGTTTGAGTCAGGTGTGTCTGTGCAGTCCGAATCTGAATCCAGAACGTGAGAGACTTGGACTCTATCTTCTCTTGGGCCAAAAGTGACGTGAGAGAACTTTTTGGACAGCAAATAAACATCTCTTTCTTCCTTATCTTCATATGTGGATTGTACAAATGTCCCATACACCTGCAATTAGACAAAACACAAAAGTGTGTGAAGTATTTTTGTTCTGGATAACATAAATAGATTATTGAATAGTTTGCACTAGAAATCACCTGACAAATATGCATATATGCAATACTTTTGGTCATATCCAAGGTAGTCATGTCCTCATCACCTCACTTGGAGGTCCCTTTCCCTTGTGTTCGGTATTTATCTTACCAGCCTGTTTGAAAACCCAGCAGTTCCTGTTGGTGTGGTTAGCAGGCTTATCGGGTGTCCCATGAATCTGACAGGGCCTCTCAAGGATTTTATCCATGCTGGATGGACCGTCCCTGTTGCCTTTGAAAGGTTTCTTCCCCTGACCAGATTTAGAACCACCGAATCCGGCATTGACTGTCGTATCATCTGTATCATCATTATTGTTTTGACATTTATTTTTATTGCAGCGTGGTTTACCATTGCCGTACCTGGCCTCAGAGGTGCGGAGGTCGCCTGAGCTGTTGCTTCGATGAGCCAACCATCTATATTCACCCGCACAAAAATGGGTCATAGGTGCAGTTAAAGCTGCCATGGTCTTTGGCTTCTCCTGCCCGAGGTGTCGGGCAATCCATTCATCCCAGACGCGGTGTTTGAAGGCCGCTAAGGCTTCGGCGTCTGGACAGTCCACGATTCGATTCTTTTTAATTAGGAACTGATTCCAAAGCTTGTGAGCCAATTCGCCTGGTTGCTGGATTATGTGACTCAAGTCATCAGCAGTCGGTGGACGAACATAAGTGCCTTGAAAATTGGTCCAAAAAGCATCTTCCAAATCTTCCCAGGTTCCAATAGAGTTCTCTAGGAGGCTATTCCTCTAGTGCCGTGCTGGTCCTTTCAGCTTTAGAGGAAGATATTTAATGGTGTGGAGGTCATCTCCATGAGCCATATGAATGTGGAGAAGAAAATCTTCAATCCAGACGACCGGATCCGTCATTCCAACATACGGCTCGATGTTCACGGGTTTAAACCCTTCCGGAAACTGGTGTTGCATTACCTCATCGGTAAAGCACATGGGGTGTGCGGCACCCCTGTATCGTGTGACATCACCATGGAGATCAAATGACATCTGAGTTCGGTTCTGATCCTGAATATTGTAATGTTCAACACGCCGGACTTCATAGCTGTTATCTCATGCCGGGGCATGGCCTCTTGATCCATAGATTGATTTAGTCTGACCGGATTTATTATCAGGTCTCGTTGCAAGTCATATCTGTAACCCACAACTGCTGTCTCCTTACCTCTTCGGCGAGGGGGTGCAGGCTGGTGTTCGCTTGATATGCCGCTTTATCCCGTCCATGTGGTGGTCGGTCTGGTCGATCTGCCGGATTGTATTTTGACGGTATTGGCTAAAGGGCTTCATCGTCGAATTGTGGCAGCAGCTTGTGCTTGGGGTAACTTTTGGTAGGTCGCTCGTGGACGTACTCCTCGGCGGCCAGGACCTTGATCCATCTTTCATTGAGCGTATCCTGTTCTGCTTTGAGCTGCTGTGTCGGGGAAACCGAACACCTATGGGGTCACAAGGATCCCTTCTATGTTTGGCAGGGGATTAGCTGCACGAAGAGCAGGTCGAGCCGTTATAACACAGGGGATTTTTATCCAGGTTTGGGACGTAAAGATGCGTAATACCCTAGTCCTGCTTGTCTGGTTATATGTGTGTTCTTGAGCTTTTGAACTAGCTACGGTGTGTGATTTATCCAAAAGTCTGAATCCTCTCTCCGTGTGCCTTGGGCCTCCTTTTATACGAAAAGGGGTTGCCACAGTGGCACACAGGAGGTGGCAAACTATAGTGCACGAGCTTATTGCTCAGCAACGTAGGACAAATGCATTTAATGCGTCGCCTACGTGTCCTCTTGCTTTATTGGGGATGGCAACAGATGCCATCCCGTCCTTCACCGCGCCTCCTCGCTTTGACACGCGTCCGGGTCGACGAGGCATGCAGTGCCATGCTGGCCAGCTAGCTGCTATGTTGGCACAATGGTAAGCTTCCACGAATATCTGCATGCCGCCACGCAGGCGTTTGCTTAGTTGGTATGCCGATCATCGCACTAGAGTGGTGGTGAGGTGGAGAAACCTTGTCGGGTGTGGGTGTGGCCACGGCCCAGTGATCGTCCCCGGCAAGGCTTGCCGGGGGCCTTGGAGTCATCCCCTGCAAGGGTCTTGCCGGGGGTCTTCGTCTTCTGGTCCCATGTGGATCTGTGGGCTGTCAATCTTTATGAGGATCTGCATGCTATCGAGCACGCGCTCTCCAGATCTTGGTCTTAACATTGTCGATGGTGTCAAAGCTCTCAGCCCCAAGGGTGATGGGCTTGCTGGTGCTGTGTAGGACGCCCCGGCAAGGCCCTTGCTGATGAGGACATCAATACAATTGTTACACCCACAGCCCCTGCTGCTATACATACTGGACCAATTACTAGAGCTCGTGCATGCCAACTAAATTACCAGGTACTTTCGTTTCTTGGTAATGATTCTAATGTTCATGAGAATATGATGCTGCCTAAATTGGATACATTTGTTTTGCTTACAAATGAAGGGCCTAGCTTGGAGAAGGATGAACATTGGAGCAAGAACAAGCATGGAGATGATGGCATGCGCAAGGGAAACAAGAACGGAGTTACAAGTGATGATTTCAGGACTTTGAAGCCACCATAATGGGTGCATGAAGCCTTGGACGAAATATACAAGATGCCACTTCATAAATTTCGTCCCGAGGCTATTTTAGGTGCTGCGACACCTTATTATTGGGCCAGGCCCATGTAATTTCGAAATACATAAGTATAGGCTATTTTTAGAGTCCGTATGTGTGGGGAAACAAGAGATAGGCTTGATTTCGGACCCCTCCACCAAGGGCCACGAAATTCCCCCCTCTTCCTCCATATATACAGCCCTTAGGGCATCGTTTAGACTTGGGGTTTTGTTTAGATTAAAAGTTCGCCATAGCTGCAACTTCGCGTACTTCGTTTGTGTTCAACGACCAGACAAAGGCGTCACAGAACCCCACCTTGATCAATAAAGCTTTCATCTTATATTCGCAATATCCAGATTGCAATCTCAGTTTCTTGCTTGTTCTTCGTTTGCTCGTAGGAAACAGACCCTCGTGGTCAGGTTGATCGTGCTCCGGCGTGGTCAATAACCTCTCGGAGTTGGTTTAGCGATTGCTAAGGCGCGACGTCCTCGCACGTTCGTAGTCGGATCGTCAAAGTCGACTTCCACCAAAGCGATATCCATCATCTCATCGAAAGACGGGACACCTTTGCCTCTATCAAGTGGTATCAGAGTTCCAGGTTGCTCGGTGAGATTTTACAGTTTTTCGTAGTTTAGATCGAGTCTGTTCTTCATACCTACAGTCCACGAAAAAGCCACAAAAAAAATTAGGGTTAGTTCATCATATCCGAACCAATCTGAGCCTTTGCATAATCTTTTTAGGGTTTTGCTTTGTTGAATTTGCGGTTGCATCGTCGTGTCTAGTTGCTGGTCTTAGAGTCTAGTCTTTTAGAGTTTCGAGTTCTGGTCATAAGTTGTCACGCCGCCGCCGCACCATCATCATCGCCCCTGCCATCTACCACCACCGCTTATCCGCCACCGCTCCGAATCCGTATCCATATACCACCACCAGTCCGTGTCCATATACCACCACCGATCCATATCCATATACTACCACCGCTACCACCACCGCTGCCATATACCACCACCATATATCCACCAGCAATCCGAGTTCCTTGCATATTAGGTTTGTTTTCGAGATCCATCTAGATTCCGATTCGTGTTTCCTTGCCGGAGTAGGAGTCGGGTAGCCACGCTCCGTTTAGGCCCAAAATTTTTCGAAAATGCATTTTTCGAAAAAATTTCTGGCTATCCTATTTTTAGGTGTTTCTGAGTGTTTTGAGACAGGTGCCATTATAGGAAGTTTTTTTTGACCCGTTTCCAGTTTTTGGGTCCGGGCAGTCGAAAAAAAAAATTGGTCGAAAAAATTTCGTGCCCATCCTGTCCGTTTGAGCTAGGAAGAGTTTTGAGACACTCGCCATTATAGTGATTTTTCGCAAAAAAAAAGCAGCGCAAAAAAAAAGAGCGCAAAAAAAAAGAGCGAAAAAAAAATTCAGAGTGTGCTTTTCCCTTGTTTACGTGCCACGCCGTGATTTTGTTGGTGTTCTAGGCTCGCGTCTCTAGCACAGTCTAGCCTAGGACCAGCACAGTACCGTCGTTGAGCGTTTATTCAACTTTGCATCTCTGAATTGATTATTGCTGACCCTTTTTGCTACCATACTATAAGCCTTCCCAGCTCCACATACATCTACGCGTGTGTTTGACTCTCCCTGGTAATCGCTCTATCCAAGCTTTGAGAGTTTTTGACTACAACGGTTGCCGATCACCGCCTGCTGCTGGGTAAGAACTGGTAAGAATTTGAGTTTTGCTTGACGGATTTGTGACACCCACCACCACCACTTGTTCGTAGTCTGTAGGATCATATTCTTGTGTGTTTCTATTGCTGCTAACCATGCCAGGATCACAAGCCGACGAGATTGACTGGGAGAATTTATCGAACAAGGAGCTTCATGATAAGTTTCAGCAAATGATGACTGAACAGGTGCAAGATGTGCTGAACAATTTTGAAGAGGCCATGGAGAAGATCACTGGCCTTGAGAAGACGTTCGAAACAAAGCTCGATAACAGATTTAATGAATTGCTCGCGCGTCTTCCACCACCACCACCCGCTGCACCTAACGCACCTCTCCAACAACAACAACAACGACTACCTCCACGTCGCGAAATAGACCTTCGCCGAGCGAGCCGTGTTCCTCTTGCGTTTGGCCAAACTGTTGGTGCTGCTGTTGATACTTCTGTGGCTCCTGCTACTGCTGTTGCTGGTACCCAGGAGGATGATGAGTATGCGGGCGATTATGAGGATGAGGTTGATCAAAATCAGATCTACGAGCAGCTACCAGCACCACCACCAGCAGGTCAACCTCAGGTATATATTCGTAATGGTAGGCCTGCACCACCACCTCAGGTACGAGATGATGTCCATATTCCTAAACTGAAATTGAATATTCCACCATTTGAGGGTAGATATGTTCCTGATATATATCTTACTTGGGAGTTAGAAACTGAACAATGATTTACATGTTTACAATATCCTGAGGAGAGACGAGTTGCTGCTGCTGTTTGTGCTTTCACTAGTTTTGCATGTGTATGGTGGTCTGAACATTGTAGATTATATCCTATTCCAACTACTTGGGCTGCTTTGAAAACTGCTATGCGTACGCGTTGGGTTCCACCATATTATCAACGTGAATTGCTTCAAAAATTGCAGCGTTTAAGACAAGGAAAAAATTCTGTAGAAGAATATTATCAGGAATTACAAACTGGCATGATTAGATGTGGTATTGTTGAGGAGAATGAAGCTATGCTTGCACGTTTTCTGGGTGGATTAAATAGAGAGATTCAGACCATTCTAGACTATAAGGAGTATACTAATATCACTCGTTTATTCCATCTTGCTTGTAAAGCTGAACGTGAAGTGCAGGATCGACAAGCATTGCGGCGAACTAACTTTCAAAAAGCTAAGGCATATATAAACCATGAGGATTGAGTCGTGACTTAGCTTTTTGACATGTAGTGCAGCGAGCAATAAAACGCTCAACATCCCGTCTCATCTTTGGCCAAAAGAAATGTGTAGCAAGTACGTCCTCCGTCTTCTTCACGCCAAAGTGTCCCATTAATCCTCCTCCATGCGCCTCCTGCAACAACAAAAGACGAACGGAGCTAGCTGGAATGCATAGCTTGTTAGCACGAAACACAAATCCATCGTTAACAACAAACTTGTTCCACATTCTTCCTTCTTTACAATTCTGCATTACATCTTTAAAATCAGCATCATGCACATATTGATCTTTGATGGTCTCCAAACCAAATATTTTGAAGTCAAGTTGTGAAAGCATAGTATAGCGACGAGACAATGCATCAGCAATAACATTTTCTTTTCCCTTCTTGTGCTTAATGACATAAGGGAAAGTCTCAATGAATTCAACCCATTTAGCATGTCTACGATTCAGTTTAGCTTGACTTTTAATATGTTTCAAAGATTCATGATCAGAATGTATAACAAATTCTTTGGGCCATAAATAATGTTGTCATGTTTCTAAAGTCCGAACAAGAGCATATAATTCTTTATCATAAGTAGAATAATTCAGACTAGGCCCACTCAATTTTTCAGAAAAGTATGCAACAGGTTTGCCATCTTGTAATAACACACCTCCTAATCCAATTCCACTAGCATCACATTCAAGCTCAAAAGTCTTATTAAAATCAGGAAGTTGGAGTAAAGGAGCATGTGTCAACTTATCTTTCAATACCGTGAAGGCTTCTTCCTGTGCGGTACCCCAAACAAAAGGCACATCCTTCTTTGTAAGCTCGTTGAGAGGTGCAGCAATGGTGCTGAAATCTCTCACAAAACGCCTATAGACTCCAGCGAGGCCAAGAAAACTCCTCACTTGTGTGACCGTTTTGGGCTGCGGCCAACTCTCAATAGCTTCAATCTTGGCTTTGTCAACTTCAATTCCCTGTGGAGTAACAACATAGCCAAGAAAAGATACTCGGTCGGTGCAAAAGGTGCACTTCCCAAGGTTACCAAACAAACGTGCATCACGTAGAGCAATAAAAACAACACGTAAATGTTCCAAATGTTCTTCCAAAGATCTGCTATAAATCAGTATGTCATCAAAGTAAACTACCACAAATCGTCCAATGAAAGCACGTAAAACTTCGTTCATTAATCTCATGAAAGTACTAGGTGCATTAGTTAACCCAAAAGGCATGACTAACCACTCATATAATCCAAACTTAGTTTTAAATGCTGTTTTCCATTCATCTCCCAATTTCATACGAATTTGATGGTAGCCACTACGCAAATCAACTTTGGAGAATATTGTAGAGCCACTCAATTCATCAAGCATATCATCTAGCCTAGCAATAGGATGACGATAACGAATAGTAATATTATTAATGCCTCTACAATCAACACACATACGTGATGTACCATCCTTTTTCGGCACTAGAATAATAGGAACAGCACAAGGACTAAGGGATTCGCGTATATAACCTTTGTCGAGAAGCTCTTGTACTTGACGCATAATCTCCTTCGTCTCCTCTGGATTGGTACGGTATGGTGCACGGTTTGGCAGTGAAGCACCAGGAATTAAGTCAATCTGATGCTCAATCCCTCGAATAGGCGGTAATCCCGATGGCACGTCTTGTGGAAAAACGTCAGCGAACTCCTGCAAAATGTTAGTGACAGCAGGAGGCAAAGAGGAAGGCACGTCCTCGAATGAAAATAATGCCTCTTTGCACACAAAAGCATAGCAAACAGATTTGCTGAAATCTAGCTCATCAATATCAGATTTGGTGGCAAATAAACATGCACTTTTCAATTTAATTTCAGAAGCAACACTAGATGGTTTATTATTAGGCTTCATTTGTTGCTCAAATTCTTTTGCCACAATCTGATTTTCACTCTTATTCGTCTCTTGTTGTGCTTTATTAGCTCTATTAATATCATCTTTCAAAATGGAATCAGGAGTCATAGGAAGCAAAGTAATATTTTTATCCTTATGAACAAGAGTATAGTGATTGTTTCTACCATGGTGTACAGAATTTTTATCAAATTGCCATGGTCTACCAAGTAATAAGGAACATGCTTGCATAGGTACCACATCACAATCAACATAATCAGCATATGTAGAGATACTAAAATGCACACGAACAGTACGTGTTACCTTAACCTTGCCGCTGTTGTTGAACCATTGGATGTAGTAAGGATGTGGATGTGGTCTTGTGGTGAGAGAAAGCTTCTCCACCATCTCCATGCTAGCCAAGTTGTTGCAGCTCCCTCCGTCTATTATGACGCGCACAGAACGTTCCTTCACAACTCCCTTGGTATGGAACAAATTGTGCCTCTAATTTTGCTCAGCTTGTGTGACCTGCACACTCAAAACACGTTGAGCAACTAAACATTCATACCTGTCAGCGTCTTCAGGAGCCATGTATTGCGTCTCATGATCAGAATCATCTCCACCATGTTCTTCACGTGTAATAAGAGCCAATGTCTCCTCATCATAGTCACTAGCGGACTCATATCCACCATCCGCAGTATCAATCATCACACGCGGAGATTTGCATTCCCTCGCATAATGACCTCCTCCCTTACAACGACGACAAATAATATCACTTGTGTGCCCTGTTGATGCCATGGAAGAAGAAGAACGCTGTGCAGGCCCCGCAGGTGCGCTCTTGGCAGATAATGGTGGTTGTGCCTGTTTTCTTGTATCACGGCTGGAGGTGGCACCGGATGGAGGTGCTGGTGCAGTTGAAGTAGAAGATGCACGTGGTGTCCATGATGAAGGTCGGCCTGCAGAAAAGTTAGTTCGCCCCAATGCTTGTCGATCCTGCACTTCACGTTCAGCTTTACAAGCAAGATGGAATAAACGAGTGATATTAGTATACTCCTTATAGTCTAGAATGGTCTGAATCTCTCTATTTAATCCACCCAGAAAACGTGCAAGCATAGCTTCATTCTCCTCAACAATACCACATCTAATCATGCCAGTTTGTAATTCCTGATAATATTCTTCTACAGAATTTTTCCTTTGTCTTAAACGCTGCAATTTTTGAAGCAATTCACGTTGATAATATGGTGGAACCCAACGCGTACGCATAGCAGTTTTCAAAGTAGCCCAAGTAGTTGGAATAGGATATAATCTACAATGTTCAGACCACCATACACATGCAAAACTAGTGAAAGCACAAACGGCAGCAGCAACTCGTCTCTCCTCAGGATATTGTAAACATGTAAATCATTGTTCAGTTTCTAACTCCCAAGTAAGATATATATCAGGAACATATCTACCCTCAAATGGTGGAATATTCAATTTCAGTTTAGCAATATGGACATCATCTCGTACCTGAGGTGGTGGTGCAGGCCTACCATTACGAATATATACCTGAGGTCGACCTGCTGGTGGTGGTACAGGTGGCTGCACGTAGTGTTGATTTTGATCAACCTCATCCTCATAATCTCCCACATAATCATCCTCCTCCGCATCGGCAGCAGGAGCCACAGAAGTATCAACAGCAGCACCAACAGTTTGGCCAAACGCAAGAGGAACACGGCTTGCTCGGCGGAGGTCTGCTTCGCGACGTGGAGGTAGTCGTTGTTGTTGTTGTTGTTGGAGAGGTGCGTTAGGTGCAGCGGGTGGTGGTGGTGGAAGACGCGCGGGCAATTCATTAAACTTGTTATCGAGCTTTGTTTCAAACGTCTTCTCAAGGCCAGTGATCTTCTCCATGGCCTCTTCAAAATTGTTCAGCACATCTTGCACCTGTTCAGTCATCATTTGCTGAAACTTATCATGAAGCTCCTTGTTCGATAAATTCTCCCAGTCAATCTCGTCGGCTTGTGATCCTGGCATGGTTAGCAGCAATAGAAACACACAAGAATATGATCCTACAGACTACGAACAAGTGGTGGTGGTGGGTGTCACAAATCCGTCAAGCAAATCTCAAATTCTTACCAGTTCTTACCCAGCAGCAGGCGGTGATCGGCAACCGTTGTAGTCAAAAACTCTCAAAGCTTGGATAGAGCGATTACCAGGGAGAGTCAAACGCACGACGTAGATGTATGTGGAGCTGGGAAGGCTTATAATATGGTAGCAAAAAGGGTCAGCAATAATCAATTCAGAGATGCAAAGTTGAATAAACGCTCAACGATGGTACTGTGCTGGTCCTAGGCTAGACTGTGCTAGAAAAAGGATGATACATCACGTATGTGTGTTGATTGTAGAGGCATTAATAATATTACTATTCGTTATCGTCATCCTATTCCTAGGCTAGATGATATGCTTGATGAATTGAGTGGCTCTACAATATTCTCCAAAGTTGATTTGCGTAGTGGATACCATCAAATTCGTATGAAATTGGGAGATGAATGGAAAACAGCATTTAAAACTAAGTTTGGATTATATGAGTGGTTAGTCATGCCTTTTGGGTTAACTAATGCGCCTAGTACTTTCATGAGACTAATGAACGAAGTTTTACGTGCTTTCATTGGACGATTTGTGGTAGTCTATTTTGATGATATACTGATTTATAGCAGATCTTTGGAAGAACATTTGGAATATTTACGTGCTGTTTTTATTGCTCTACGTGATGCACGTTTGTTTGGTAACCTTGGGAAGTGCACCTTTTGCACCGACCGAGTATCTTTTCTTGGCTATGTTGTTACTCCACAGGGAATTGAAGTTGACAAAGCCAAGATTGAAGCTATTGAGAGTTGGCCGCAGCCCAAAACGGTCACACAAGTGAGGAGTTTTCTTGGCCTCGCTGGAGTCTATAGGCGTTTTGTGAGAGATTTCAGCACCATTGCTGCACCTCTCAACGAGCTTACAAAGAAGGATGTGCCTTTTGTTTGGGGTACCGCACAGGAAGAAGCCTTCACGGTATTGAAAGATAAGTTGACACATGCTCCTTTACTCCAACTTCCTGATTTTAATAAGACTTTTGAGCTTGAATGTGATGCTAGTGGAATTGGATTAGGAGGTGTGTTATTACAAGATGGCAAACCTGTTGCATACTTTTCTGAAAAATTGAGTGGGCCTAGTCTGAATTATTCTACTTATGATAAAGAATTATATGCTCTTGTTCGGACTTTAGAAACATGGCAACATTATTTATGGCCCAAAGAATTTGTTATACATTCTGATCATGAATCTTTGAAACATATTAAAAGTCAAGCTAAACTGAATCGTAGACATGCTAAATGGGTTGAATTCATTGAGACTTTCCCTTATATCATTAAACACAAGAAGGGCAAAGAAAATGTTATTGCTGATGCATTGTCTCGTCGCTATACTATGCTTTCACAACTTGACTTCAAAATATTTGGTTTGGAGACCATCAAAGATCAATATGTGCATGATGCTGATTTTAAAGATGTAATGCAGAATTGTAAAGAAGGAAGAATGTGGAACAAGTTTGTCGTTAACGATGGATTTGTGTTTCGTGCTAACAAGCTATGCATTCCAGCTAGCTCCGTTCGTCTTTTGTTGTTGCAGGAGGCGCATGGAGGAGGATTAATGGGACACTTTGGCGTGAAGAAGACGGAGGACGTACTTGCTACACATTTCTTTTGGCCAAAGATGAGACGGGATGTTGAGCGTTTTATTGCTCGATGCACTACATGTCAAAAAGCTAAGTCACGACTCAATCCTCATGGTTTATATATGCCTTTGCCTGTACCTAGTGTTCCTTGGGAGGATATATCTATGGACTTTGTTTTAGGTTTACCTCGAACAAAGAAGGGGAAGGATAGCATATTTGTTGTCATGGATAGATTCTCGAAAATGGCACACTTTATACCATGTCATAAAAGCGATGATGCTGTTAATGTTGCTGATTTGTTCTTTCGTGAAATTATTCGCTTGCATGGTGTGCCAAATACTATTGTTTCAGATCGTGATACTAAATTTCTTAGCCACTTTTGGAGATGTTTATGGGCTAAGTTGGGGACTAAACTGCTTTTTAGTACTACTTGTCACCCCCAAACTGATGGACAAACTGAAGTAGTCAATAGAACATTGTCTACTATGCTTAGGGCTGTTTTGAAGAATAATAAGAAAATGTGGGAGGAATGCTTGCCTCATATTGAATTTGCTTATAATCGTTCATTGCATTCTACTACTAAGATGTGCCCTTTTGAAGTTGTGTATGGTTTCCTACCTCGTGCACCTATTGATTTGTTGCCTCTTCCATCTTCGGAGAAGGTTAATTTTGATGCTAAACAACGTGCTGAATTGATTTTAAAAATGCATGTGTTAACTAAGGAAAACATTGAGCGCATGAATGCTAAATATAAACTTGCTGGAGATAAGGGTAGAAAGCATGTTGTGTTTGCACCTGGAGATCTTGTTTGGTTACATTTGCGTAAGGATAGATTTCCTGATTTGCGCAAATCAAAGTTAATGCCACGTGCTGATGGTCCCTTTAAGGTGTTAGAGAAAATAAATGATAATGCATATAAACTTGAGCTGCCTGCAGATTTTGGGGTTAGTCCCACTTTTAACATTGCAGATTTGAAGCCTTATTTGGGTGAGGAAGATGAACTTCCGTCGAGGACGACTTCATTTCAAGAAGGGGAGGATGATGAGGACATCAATACAATTGTTACACCCACAGCCCCTGCTGCTATACATACTGGACCAATTACTAGAGCTCGTGCACGCCAACTAAATTACCAGGTACTTTCGTTTCTTGGTAATGATTCTAATGTTCATGAGAATATGATGCTGCCTAAATTGGATACATTTGTTTTGCTTACAAATGAAGGGCCTAGCTTGGAGAAGGATGAACATTGGAGCAAGAACAAGCATGGAGATGATGGCATGTGCAAGGGAAACAAGAACGGAGTTACAAGTGATGATTTCAGGACTTTGAAGCCACCATAATGGGTGCATGAAGCCTTGGACGAAATATACAAGATGCCACGTCATAAATTTCGTCCCGAGGCTATTTTAGGTGCTGCGACACCTTATTATTGGGCCAGGCCCATGTAATTTCGAAATACATAAGTATAGGCTATTTTTAGAGTCCGTATGTGTGGGGAAACAAGAGATAGGGTTGATTTCGGACCCCTCCACCAAGGGCCACGAAATTGCCCCCTCTTCCTCCATATATACAGCCCTTAGGGCATCGTTTAGACTTGGGGTTTTGTTTAGATTAAAAGTTCGCCATAGCTGCAACTTCGCGTACTTCGTTTGTGTTCAACGACCAGACAAAGGCGTCACAGAACCCCACCTTGATCAATAAAGCTTTCATCTTATATTCGCAATATCCAGATTGCAATCTCAGTTTCTTGCTTGTTCTTCGTTTGCTCGCAGGAAACAGACCCTCGTGGTCAGGTTGATCGTGCTCCGGCGTGGTCAATAACCTCTCGGAGTTGGTTTAGCGATTGCTAAGGCGCGACGTCCTCGCACGTTCGTAGTCGGATCGTCAAAGTCGACTTCCACCAAAGCGATATCCATCATCTCATCGAAAGACGGGACACCTTTGCCTCTATCACTTGCCAGGGGTGGTCCGTCTCGCCCTCTACTCCTTGTGCTTCGGGTATCTGTCTTGGTAGTCTTCATACTCTCCTTTCCTCTGCCACGCCAAGCCTTGCTGTAGGAGTGACTGCGACTGCCCGTGCACTAGTAAGGGGTATAGAAGTACCCATACTTCTGTACACCGACAGGAGCCCCCGGCCTGGGCCACACATAAGCGCAAGGCGTAGTTGGGCCAGGCCCAAGGCAGTGCACGGGCGGGCATGACAGAGATGGATCGCCACGATCTTTTTGTCAGTTGCGCTTACCCACGACCCGTGTTGAGTGTGTGAGTGCGGGTCGCTGTGGGATGGGCGTGGCACACATGCATCACCCCACAGTAAATGGTAAAGAGCTGGCCCGCACCTTCCCCATAGAAAGGGGAGATTCGCAGAGGCACTGCTCATTTACCCTCTCTGCTTCTCCCAATCTCGGAACCGCCGTCCCCCTTCTTCTTCCTTGAGCGAAAACCAGAGCTTGCGCTCCCCATTCGTCGCCTCCGTGCTTCCACCGCTCTCCCTGCTCCCCCTCTGGCCTTAGCCGCCATGGCACCCAAGACGTGTAGGGGCAAGGCCAAGGCTACCAAAGGAAAGGAGGTACCGGAGAGTGAGCTGGTGAAGCTGCGGGAGAAGCACGCCCTCTTCACTCCGGCGATTGATGTGCTCACGCTCAGGGACCAGTCCGGTGCTTGTGGGGGAGAGAGACGAAGGGGCATCATGCCACATAGGTCATCCCCACTCCCTTCGCAAGCCTGGCCCGGGTACTTATCCTTTCTTTGTCGATTACTTCTCCTACGGGCTCTGCCCCCCTTTCTCAGATTTCTTCAATGACATCATGCACACCTACGGCTTCCATCACCTGGATTTCACGCCGAATGCTGTGGCATGCATGGCCCTCTTGGCCCACCTCTTCGAGGGCTTCGCAGGAGTCCACCTTAGTATGACGCTCTTTCGCCATTATTCCGTCCCCTGTATCGAGCAAGGGGATGCCATTAGTGGCTCTGTTGCTTGGATCCCAAGACCTTTGTGCAAGGACGTATACCCGGAGGGTTTCCAGAAGGAGCGGTGGGAGGAATGGCAAGGCCGGTGGTGCTGGATTGTAGAGAAAGAGCCACGGCCGTTTTTCGAGTCCGTCAGAGTCCGCCGGTCCGTGGCGATGACTGGAGCGATTTTGATCCCAAAAATGGGAAGGTCACGGTCGCCACCACCAGAACCCTCTGCCTCGTCTCTGCCAGCCTCACACTGGAGATGATTGGGGCCGACTTCATTCGTCGCCGCATTGCTCCTTTGCACAAGAAGGGGAGGCCTGCCTGGGATTTTAAGAATGCAGTGTGTCGTGGAATTATCATGTCAGATGTCCTAGTGTGAGGACTTAGTCATGGAGCCATCACAACGAGGTTAGCTTAAAGGGGTTAAACCGGACAAAGGACACAGGGAGTTTATACTGGTTCGGCCCCTTGCGGTGAAAGTAAAAGCCTACTATCCAGTTGTGGTGCAATTGATGGGGTCTCGATGATCAGGGAGCAAATCCGCTTTACCTGGCTCTCGAGTTGTTGTTTCTTGTCCTTGAACCACCGTCGGGTCGTCCCTTTATATACACAAGTTGACGCCCGGCGGTTTACAGAATCCCGGCTGGCTCATACACGTGTCCGGCTCAGTTCCTACCCCTTCCTATCTTACAACACAAGTTACATAGTATATAGCGGTTTATGTCTATGGGCCCTAATCTGCCTCTGGGCCCTGGGTCTCTAAGCCTCTTAAGTAAAGCGCCACACTCCTTGTCTTCATGGGCTTCAATATGAATGACTCGTTACAAGTATAACCCGGCCCCGCCTGGGCGGTTTAAACTCAATAGTTATATCCCCAACATTAGGCCCCAGATTGATTTGAATCTGTTCATGTCAATCTTCCAGACTTAAAAGAATTCCTTCTTGAACACCTTCATGTAAACCTTGTGAACCACCATGACGTCATCTTCCAAGATTGTAATAAACCGCCATGACATCACCTGCTTATTAAAAACTATACACACCTCCCTTTTATTAATGAACCTCCAAAAATCGAGGCGATAGCTCTGTCACTTATCCATTCTTTGGGCTCCTCGATTCTCGTGCCTATCGCTTATCCCTTCGCTTTATAAATAGGACCGGGTGTCATTTTCACTTTTCCCCTTCATGCCTCTTCGCCTCGTCATCTTCCTCGCGCCGCCCCAACGCTTCGAGCTCAGCCGCCGGCGTCCGGCCTCCTCTTCAACCTCACCTCCGGCCGCTGCATCACCCTGAAATGCTTGTCAATCCCGCACTTCACGTTCAGCTTTACAAGCAAGATGGAATAAACGAGTGATATTAGTATACTCCTTATAGTCTAGAATGGTCTGAACCTCTCTATTTAATCCACCCAGAAAACGTGCAAGAATAGCTTCATTCTCCTCAACAATACCACATCTAATCATGCCAGTTTGTAATTCCTGATAATATTCTTCTACAGAATTTTTCCCTTGTCTTAAACACTGCAATTTTTGAAGCAATTCGCGTTGATAATATGGTGGAACCCAACGCGTACGCATAGCAGTTTTCAAAGCAGCCCAAGTAGTTGGAATAGGATATAATCTACAATGTTCAGACCACCATACACATGCAAAACTAGTGAAAGCACAAACAGCAGCAGCAACCCGTCTCTCCTCAGGATATTGTAAACATGTAAATCGTTGTTCAATTTCTAACTCCCAAGTAAGATATATATCAGGAACATATCTACCCTCAAATGGTGGAATATTCAATTTCAGTTTAGGAATATGGACATCATCTCATACCTGAGGTGGTGGTGCAGGCCTACCATTGCGAATATTTGCATGTGGACGCCCTGGTGGGTGTGGTGCAGGTGGTTGCACGTAGTTCTGATTTTGATCAACCTCATCCTCGTAATCTCCCACATAATCATCCTCCTCCGCATCAGCAGCAGGAGCCACAAAAGTATCAACAGCAGCACCAACAGTTTGGCCAAACGCAAGAGGGACACGGCTCGCTCAGCGGAGGTCTGTTTCGCGACGTGGAGGTAGTCGTTGTTGTTGTTGTTGTTGTTGGAGAGGTGTGTTAGGTGCAGCGGGTGGTGGTTGTGGAAGACGCGCGAGCAATTCATTAAACTTATTATCGAGCTTTGTTTCGAACGTCTTCTCCATGCCATCTATCTTCTCCATGGCCTCTTCAAATATTTTTAGCACATCTTGCACCTGTCCACTCATCATTTGTTGAAATTTATCATGCAAATCCTTATTCGTCATGTTCTCATAGTTAGTCTCGTCGGCTTGTGATCCTAGCATGGTTAGCAGCAATAGAAACACAAAAGAATATGATCCTACAAACTACTAACAAGAGGTGGTGGTGGGTGTCACAAATCCGTCAAGCAAATCTCAAATTCTTACCAGTTCTTACCCAGCAGCAGGCGGTGATCGGCAACCGTTGGAGTCAAAACTCTCAAAGCTTGGATAGAGTGGTTACCAGGGAGAGTCAAATGCACGACGTAGATGTATGTGGAGCTGGGAAGGCTTATAATATGGTAGCAAAAAGGGTCAGCAATAATCAATTCAGAGATGCAAAGTTGAATAAATGCTCAACGACGGTACAGTGCTGGTCCTAGGCTAGACTGTGCTAGAGACGCGAGCCTAGAACACCAACAAAATCACGGCGCGGCACGTAAACAAGGGAGGAGCACACTCTGAATTTCTTTCCTCTTTTTTTTTTCCTTTTTTCGCACTTTTTTCCTCTCTTTTTTGTGCTCCGCAACAATTTTTTTTCGAAAAAGTCTACAAATGGTCTAAAAACTGCCTAGCCAGAATTTTCCAGACTTAGTTTTTTTTTGAAACTGGAACTATTTTTCTTCTGTGGATGGTTTGGAAGTTGGGGAGTCCTACTCTGTCACGACTCAGAGTATCGCGTGATCTGGAAATCGAGAACAAAGCAACAATTACTGGACTCGGACTAGGACTGGTGGCGGAGATGAATCTAGTGGAAACTTGGACTGGTGGCGGATATTTGCAGGGCGATGGAACCCGGACTGGTGGCAAATCTTTGATGGAGGTGGACTCGGATTAGCGTGATGGCGGGGATATGTGGTATATGGTAACGGCAATGATGATGGTGGTATATGGCAGCGGTGATGACGATGGTGGTATATGGCAGCGGTGATGACGATGGTGGTATATGGCAGCGGTGATGACGATGGTGCGGCGGCGGCGTGACAACTTGTGAACAGAACTCGAAACTCTAAAGTACCAGATGCTAGGACCAGCAACTTGACATGACGATGCAACCGCAAATTCAACAAAGCAAATACAGAAAAGATTACGCAAAGGCTCAGATTGGTTCAGATAATATGAACTAACCCTAAAATTTTTTTTGGCTTTTTCGTGGACTATAGGTATGAAGAAAAGACTCGATCTAAACTACGAAAACTGTAAAATCTCACCGAGCAACCTAGAAATCTGATACCACTTGATAGGGGCAAAGGTGTCCCGTCTTTCGATGAGATGATGTATATCGCTTTGGTGGAAGTCGACTTTGATGATCCGACTACGAACGTGCGAGGACGTCGCACCTTAGCAATCGGTAAGCCAACTCCGAGAGGTTATTGACCACGCCGGAGCACGATCAACCTGACCACGAGGGTCTGTTTCCTGCGAGCAAACGAAGAACAAGCATGAAACTGAGATTGCAATCTGGATATTGCGAATATAAGATGAAAGCTTTATTGATCAAGATGGGGTTCTGTGACGCTTTTGTCTGGTTGTTGAACACAAACGAAGTACGCGAAGTTGCAGCTGTGGCGAACTTTAATCTAAACAAAACCCAAAGTCTAAACGGTGCCCTAAGGGTTGTATATATGGAGGAAGAGAGGGGGAATTTCGTGGCCCTTGGTGGAGGGGTCTGAAATCAACCCTATCTCTTGTTTCCCCACACATACGGACTCTAAAAATAGCCTATACTAATGTATTTTGAAATTACATGGGCCTGGCCCAATAAAAAGGTGACGCAGCACCTATAATAGCCTCTGGACGAAATTTATGAAGTGACATCTTGTATATTTCGTCCAAGGCTTCATGCACTCGTATGGTGGCTTCAAAGACCTGAAATCATCACTCGTAACTCCGTTCTTGTTCCCCTTGCACATGCCATCATCTCCATGTTTTCTCTTGCTCCAATGTTCATCCTTCTCCAAGCTAGGCCCTTCATTTGTAAGCAAAACAAATATATCCAATTTAGGCAACATCATATTTTCATGAACATTAGAATCATTACCAAGAAACAAAAGTACCTAGTAATTTAGTTGGCGTGCGCGAGCTCTAGTAATTGGTCCAGTATGTATAGCAGCAGGGGCTGTGGGTGTAACAATGGTATTGATGTCCTCATCACTAGTTCGCCAATATTGTAAGTTTTGACCCTGTAGGACCTTGAAGTATGTCTAGAGGGGGGGGGGGTGATTAGACTACTTGACCAATTAAAAACTTAACCTTTTCCCAATTTTAGAGTTTGGCAGATTTTAGCTATCTTAGTACAAGTCAAGCAATCATCACACAATTCAAGCAAGCATGCAAAGAGTATATAGGCAGCGGAAATTAAAGCATGCAACTTGCAAGAAAGTAAAGGGAAGGTGATAGAGGCGAGGGTGTCCCGATCTTTCGATGAGATGATAACTATCGATTTGGTGGAGACGACTTTGACGATCCGACTACAAACGTGCACGACGTTGCGCCTTAGCAATCGCTAAACCAATCTCCTGAGGTTACTGACGATGCCGGAAGCACGGTCAGCCTGACCACGAAGGTCTATTCCTGCAAGCAATCGAAGAACGAGCAAGAATATGATAAAGCAATCTGAATATCGCAAATATATATGAGGTATTGATAATGGTGGGGATCCGTAAGCGGTCTTGGTCTGGTCGTTGGACACAAACGAAGTACACGAAGTTGCAATGGCTAACTTTTAACTAAACAAATCCCAAGGAAAAGCTACTAGATGGATCTACTTATATAGGAGCAAGGGGTGGCGGCCAAGGAGGTGGGAGGACGTCCCAAGGCAGCCTAAAACTAAATCTAGGTCGTACAAGGCTCATGGGCCCAAGTGGAGGTGATGTAACACCTTTGGACTTGTAGTTTGACTCGGATTCTGCTGCAGCATCAGATTGTTTCGTCCACAACTCAACGCTCCGGACGAATTTGAAGGTGATTCCAATTGGGTTGGAAAGTGCACGAAATCTAGTTTCCAACAAAAAAAGAATCACCCAATTCGGAGTCCGTATGAAAAACTTGTGTGCGTTTTGAGTCAGGTATGTCTGTGCAGTACGAATCTGAATCCAGAACGTGAGAGACTTGGACTCTATCTTCTCTTGGGCCAAAAGTGACGTGAGAGAACTTTTTGGACAGCAAATAAACATCTCTTTCTTCCTTATCTTCATATGTGGATTGTACAAATGTCCCATACACCTGCAATTAGACAAAACACAAAAGTGTGTGAAGTATTTTTGTTCTGGATAACATAAATAGATTATTGAATAGTTTGCACTAGAAATCACCTGACAAATATGCATATATGCAATATTTTTGGTCATATCCAAGGTAGTCATGTCCTCATCATCCTTGATAGAGGCGGGGTGTCCCGATCTTTCGATGAGATGATAACTATCGATTTGGTGGAGACGACTTTGACGATCCGACTACAAACGTGCAACGACGTTGTGCCTTAGCAATCGCTAAACCAACTCCGAGAGGTTATTGACCACGCCGGAGCACGATCAACCTGACCACGAAGGTCTATTCCTGCAAGCAATCGAAGAACAAGCAAGAATATGATAAAAGCAATCTGAATATCGCGAATATGTATGAAGTATTGATAATGGTGGGGATCCGAAAAGTGGTCTTGGTCTGGTCGTTGGACACAAACGAAGCACACGAAGTTGCAATGGCTAACTTTTAACTAAACAAGTCCCAAGAAAAAGCTACTAGATGGATCTACTTATATAGGAGCAAGGGGTGGCGGCCAAGGAGGTGGGAGGACGTCCCAAGGCAGCCTAAAACTAAATCTAGGTCGTACAAGGCCAATGGGCCCAAGTGGAGGTGATGTAACACCTTTGGACTTGTAGTTTGACTCGGATTCTGCTGCAGCATCAGATTGTTTCGTCCACAACTCAACGCTCCAGACGAATTTGAAGGTGATTCCAATTGGGTTGGAAAGTGCACGAAATCTAGTTTCCAACAAAAGAAGAATCACCCAATTCGGAGTCCGCATGAAAAACTTGTGTGCGTTTTGAGTCAGGTATGTCTGTGCAGTCCGAATCCGAATCCAGAACGTGAGAGACTTGGACTCTATCTTCTCTTGGGCCAAAAGTGACGTGAGAGAACTTTTTGGACAGCAAATAAACATCTCTTTCTTCCTTATCTTCATATGTGGATTGTACAAATGTCCCATACACCTGCAATTAGACAAAACACAAAAGTGTGTGAAGTATTTTTGTTCTGGATAACATAAATAGATTATTGAATAGTTTGCACTAGAAATCACCTGACAAATATGCATATAAGCAATATTTTTGGTTATATCCAAGGTAGTGATGTCCTCATCATCCTCCCCTTCTTGAAAATAAAGCCGTCCTCGGCGTTGCTTAATCTGAAATGTGGCTAACAAAAGAGACAAGGTGTACATGTTGTATATGTACATGTCATCCATTTTTACTTCCCTTGATTTTTGCATATATGACACATGAATAGATGAGTAACTTGCATAGTTCATAAAATCTAAAGCCAAAAAATTAGCACAAGAAGTAGAATGCATGAAAATATTGCAACTCAGTTTGCACATATAAGTGAAGCTCTTATTCATTTCAAAAGATTGACAATGTTCATCATTAAACCATCCCAACATTGGTGAATAAAACTTACTTGCATCAAATTTACATGCTACAACATGCTTAAATAAGCAAACATGCAATAAGTCATTCAACACAGAATCATCAACAAGATTAGAGGTCATATCAAAATGATTAAACATTGGTTCTTTTGCATCAATATTTAATTCAATGGGTGCACTCAAAATTGTTGGTATTTCAGTTGTTTGATCACATGGCAAAGTCAAATTATCAACGTAGTCCTCTAAAGTAGGTGGTGTGATCAAAGTAGTGGGTAGCTCATCAGATGGTGCATTCAAATTGACAAGGCATTCATCATTCTCATGTAGAGATGGAAGATCAGTACCTTTGTCATTACCTCTTATGATCAACTCAGATGATGTAGCCACTCTCGGGGGCGATGTGTCACATGGCGGAGGTGATGTAGTCCTGACAACAACGGATGTGGTTGTCATAGTATGCCTAGTAGTTGAAGGAACAATCATGTCAACTCTTGGAATGTGCACCGTGCGCTTGTTCTCCTTGTGGCCAACACGTCGTTTTATTTCCTGTTCAGCTTTGCAAGCAAGATGAAACAAATGGTCCATAGGATAACACTCTTCATGAATTAGTATCTCTTGAATATCACGGTTTAATCCTCCCCAAAATCTATCCATAAAATCATCTTCACTTTCTTCTAAAGAGGAATGCAACAAGGTAGTTTGTAAATCATCATAATATTTTGTTACAGTTTCACTACCTTGTTTTAAGTGTTGCAACTTCTTAATCATGTCACGAGTATAATAAGCAGGGACGAAAGTATGTCGCATGGCAAGTTTCAAATCATCCCAAGTAGTAGGTATATAATCAGGGTGTAACCGACAATATTCACTCCACCAAACCAAAGCATAACCAGTGAAAGAACCAACCGCAACCTTAACCTTTTTATGTTCATCGAAATTATGGGAAGCAAATATATTTTTTATGTTGAACTCCCATTCAATATATAAAGCAGGTTTAAAACGACCATTAAATGGTGGTATAGATACATTAACCTGATCATGTGCATTTGGATGTTTGTGCACCTCTCGTGACGGTTGTGGTATTTGCAAAGGTGGTGGCACGTCTCCCGCGATCGACAAAGCCCATGAATTGACTCTGGATCCTGTCATGATTAGTAGAACAAGAAACAAAACCCAAAAATAATGTTCCTATAACTACTAGGATGTGGTGGTAAAACGCTCACAGTAAAGCAAATATCAATGTCTTACAAGTTCTTACCATGCAGCAGGCGGTGATCGGCAACCAGCGGTGTCAAGTAACTCCGAATATTGAGTAAAGCGATTGCCAGGGGAGCGTACGTATACACGGTGTAGTAATATGTGGAGCTGGGTTGGCTATATATGGTAGCAAAAGATTAGCAATAATCAATTCAAAGATGCAATGTTGAATAAACGCTCAACGACAGTACTGTGCTGGTCCTAGGCTAGACCGTACTAGAGACGCGAGCCTAGAACACTAATGAGGTCACGGCGTAGCACAACTAGCATCAATGAAGGATACTAAGTAGCTCTTGACAGCAAGATATAAGTGAAGATCACAACGGCAGTGAAGATAATGATGAAAACAACTGCCAAGCAGGATATACAGCAACTCTCTCTCCAACTTTCCTCTTGAAAAGTTTGAGACAATTTTCTGATAAATTCTTTCAAAGAATGCTACTAACTCAAGCTTTCCAATGCAAAAAGAATCACCCAATTCCGAGTTGATATGAGGAGTCAAAGAATTCTAAAACTGGCCTGAAAAATTGGAACAAGTTGTGTTCACGAACTTCGGAGGGCAAAAAGACCTATTTAGAAGCCGATTTTGAGGTGTCAAATATTGAACTAGCTTCTGCAACTATTTAGATGCGGCTCTGATACCACTTGATAGAGGCGAGGGTGTCCCGATCTTTCGATGAGATGATAACTATCGATTTGGTGGAGACGACTTTGACGATCCGACTACAAACGTGCACGACGTTGCGCCTTAGCAATCGCTAAACCAATCTCCTGAGGTTACTAACGATGCCGGAAGCACGGTCAGCCTGACCACGAAGGTCTATTCCTGCAAGCAATCGAAGAACGAGCAAGAATATGATAAAGCAATCTGAATATCGCAAATATATATGAGGTATTGATAATGGTGGGGATCCGTAAGCGGTCTTGGTCTGGTCGTTGGACACAAACGAAGTACACGAAGTTGCAATGGCTAACTTTTAACTAAACAAATCCCAAGGAAAAGCTACTAGATGGATCTACTTATATAGGAGCAAGGGGTGGTGGCCAAGGAGGTGGGAGGACGTCCCAAGGCAGCCTAAAACTAAATCTAGGTCGTACAAGGCCAATGGGCCCAAGTGGAGGTGATGTAACACCTTTGGACTTGTAGTTTGACTCGGATTCTGCTGCAGCATCAGATTGTTTCGTCCACAACTCAACGCTCCAGACGAATTTGAAGGTGATTCCAATTGGGTTGGAAAGTGCACGAAATCTAGTTTCCAACAAAAGAAGAATCACCCAATTCGGAGTCCGCATGAAAAACTTGTGTGCGTTTTGAGTCAGGTATGTCTGTGTAGTCCGAATCCGAATCCAGAACGTGAGAGACTTGGACTCTATCTTCTCTTGGGCCAAAAGTGACGTGAGAGAACTTTTTGGACAGCAAATAAACATCTCTTTCTTCCTTATCTTCATATGTGGATTGTACAAATGTCCCATACACCTGCAATTAGACAAAACACAAAAGTGTGTGAAGTATTTTTGTTCTGGATAACATAAATAGATTATTGAATAGTTTGCACTAGAAATCACCTGACAAATATGCATATAAGCAATATTTTTGGTCATATCCAAGGTAGTCATGTCCTCATCAGAAGGTGATGCGGAGCATCCTTCCATCATCCCCATGGACTCTACAGCAACACATCCAACCCCTCAAGGACCTATGACTCGAGCACGTGCAAGAGCTCTTGAAACCGAGGTGACATCACTCCTCTCACAATTCCCTTTCGATTCACATGAGACATGGTTACTACCTCAAACGGAAATGCTACGCATACTCAGGTACCAAGGAGTTCACCGTGAAGAAGCTAGGAAGCAAGGAGAACCGGAAGCGGAAGACATGCATGGAGACGGAGAGGAAAAAGCACCAAGGACCAGGGTGGCCGGACGATCCGGACGGCGGCCCGGACGATCCGGACAGAGCCCGGACGATCCGTACCCCGGCCCAGACGATCCGGCTAATTCGACCGAAGACTACAGAAGCCTCCCCCCTGAAGCCGGATCATCCGGACCCCGTCCCGGATCATCCGGACCCGGCCCGGACGTCCGGACCGCCAGCCGGACATCCGGCCCTGCGCCTCCACCAGCCGAGTCTCCGGATCATCCGGGCCTCCACCCGGATCATCCGGACCAGCCCGGATCATCCGGCTTCGGACCCGGATCATCCGGCCAGCGCCTGCGTGCGCGTGTTGGGCTGAGCCCGTGTACCCCTTCGCCCCCTAGCCTATAAATAGGACTCCTCCTCCTCCTTTTGAGACTTAGCATTGGATTAGCTCATGTTTGTGTGAGAGCCTTTGCTCATCCACTTGGATACTTCTCCTCGGAGATCAGGACCTCTCCGGAGAAGATCCCCAAGCGGATTCAAGACCCCTCTTTAGGGAAGAACATCAAGGCCTCCTCTTGGAGAAGAACGATTCCGTTGTATCCTTTCCCTTTGTTGATTGTGGATCATATGTATCACTTATGTGTGTGGTGATCTAGCACTTGTGTGATTGATTCCTTGTTGGTTGAGTGATTCTCTCTCGTTTTCCCCGTGTTTTCCCTTTGTGCTTCCGCGTGTTCTTCGTGTTTCCCTGTAGGATCCACTCCAAACGTGAAAGATCGATGCTATAGGGTTCCACCCTACATCATTATGGTATCATGAGCCACGTTGATCATGTTTTGGAGCCCCTACCCCTCTTTTTCTAGCTTGATTTTGTTGTTTTGTCCTAAATCTGAAAATCCCCACCAAAAATAACCCCCAATTTTTTTTGTGATTTGTTAGTTTTGATGATGTTTTGTTGATTTTGATCCGTGGGTTCGGTGTGTAACTCGTGGATCTTGCTTTTCCCCACCTTCTTCCCCTCGAAATCCATCCAAAATCCGCGGAATCGCCGAATTTCTCGCCGTTTTCGAGTTCTTCCCGAGCAGTTCCCGACCGCGTTTGACCTGCCCGGATCATCCGGACCCTGGCCCGGATCATCCGGACGCGCCCGGGTCATCCGGCTCCTGGCCCGGATCATCCGGCTTCCTCTGCCGAAACTGCATTTTTGCAGTCCTCCACCACCACCACCTACGTCCACATACTCCCCCACCCCAACCACCAACACTTCCACCTGCCAAACCCCAGCAACACAACCTCCGTACTACCATTCGACTTTGGGTTCGAGAATTTGAGTGAGATTTCCGTGTCCTTTTGTGTTTCGGCTATTTAGGTACGGTGCGACGTCAACAACTACCACTCATTTTCGTCGACTACTCATCTTCGCTACGGACGGTAACTTCGACGACATCTTTGTCATACCTTGGAATTGCATTGATAACCATCATATACCATCTTTTGCGTTGCTTACCCATCGAGACTAGCCATTGAGTATTGTCGGCAACGTGACTTGTGCACATTAGTAAGCATACCCCATATCATATATATCATCGTGGTGCATATCTCGGAATCAACTTGTGTGTCACAAAGTTGTCATCGCATACACAATTGCTATCTTGGTTCGTGAAGTTTGCATAAGAAAAGAGCTCAAAAGAGAAAGAGCCACTCAAGCTTTTAAGCAAAGAGGAAAGATAAGCAAAGAGCTTATGAGCAAGAAGCATAGCATCATACAACATTAAGATTGTCATATAAGATCATCTTGGATCATTGCACCGAAATACCATACATATAGCATACTTGGGATAGAGATCGTTGCATTTTTGCCTAGTAGGTTGTGCACAAGCTCTGTATCCGCCTATTGTGCAATCGTGGTAGCGTCTCTCTAGTATTGTGCAACAAGAGCATTTTAGTGGATTCCACATTTTGCTCACTTTTGGTTTGCACAATCCCATTTATCTATTTGCGTGTGTGTTTCCGTGTACCACTACTTGCTTGGTCTACTTGTTACATTTGCGAATTTGCGAATCCTTTTCAACATTTTTGAGTCAAGCTAACAATTGCAATCTATTTTGTGCCACCATCCTAACCAAGCTCCACCAAAAGCTTTTACTTGTGTAGGTGTGAGAATCGACAAGGATTGGTACCAATAGTGCTATTTCATTGTCCATATTTGAGTGAACTTGATTCATCTTCAATTTAGGTCAAAGGTACATTGGTATTAGTTCTTCTCCTTCTACCACTCACAATTTTACTTGGTATGATGGATAGGCCAAGTTCTTCTACAAATCCACCTCTCATCGAGAACGGCGACGACATGTCATCATTCGCACAAAGAGCCACCTCTTTGGTGCTCAAAGGGCGTTACACCAAGAGCAACAAGCTATGAGCGACCGCATCGACAACCTCTCCACCGACTTGCGACTCTCCGAGCAACGTACAAGAGACTACTTCGACGACAAGTTCGACTCTCACAAGCAAGAAAATGATGCAAGAATGGACGAGATCCGCGCCTTGATGAGGAACCGGCATCATTCCACTTCTTCCTCCTCAAGACGGAGCCGCTCGAGTCGACACCCCGATGACACCTTCTCCGGCTCAAGTACACCGTCATCGACCATTCTTCGACAAGCTGCGCGTCAAGACCATCATGCATCTCGGAACCCACTACAAGACAAGCATCCACAAGAGCAAGTCGATGAGCAAGTCCCTCGTCCTCCATCAAACCAAGTGGCTTTTGCTCAAGCTCAAGAACGACAACGACTACGGCGACAAGAAGAAGAACGAGCACGTCTACACCAAGAACAACAAGACGCCGAGGCTCAACGTCTTCAACAACAACAACGAGAAGCGCAAGCGCTTGAGGCGCAACGTGCCCTTCAAGAATCAAGTCGAGCCATCGCCAACCGCAATCGCGAACGGCGCAATCAAGAGGAAGCCCTTCGAGAAGAAATCCAAGAGAGGAACTACCATCCGCGTGCGCAACGGCAAGCTCCACAAGCCCCTCCTCAAGCTCGTCAAGCTCCCCTTCAACCTCAAGTTCAACAAGAGCAAGTTGATCATGGACTTCCTCCGTGCCAAGAGCAACATGAGGATGACTACCCTCCACGCCAAGGACTTCATCATCACCATCGCTAACAACACAATGAAGAGCAACGCTATGGCAAGCTCAAGTTCACAATGCCCAAGTTCAAGGGAAGCAATGATCCGGAAGAGTACCTCTCATGGGCATTGAAGGTCAACAAAATCTTTCATTTGCACAACTATGAGGAAGAGAAGAAGATCGCTATGGCATCACTTGAGTTCCAAGACTATGTGCTCATATGGTGGGAACAAGTCCTTGAACGCCAGGAAGCAAGAGGTGAACCTCCAATCACCACTTGGGCTCAAATGAAGGATGTCATGCGAGCACGTTTTGTGCCAACCTACTACAACCGCGATCTCTTCAAGAAGCTACAACTCCTCAAGCAAGGAACAAAGAGTGTTGAAGAATACTACAAGGAAATGGAGATTGCCATGATTCGAGCCAATGTCATGGAAGATGATGAGCAAACAATGGCATGATTCTTGAATGGACTCAATCATCCCATCAAGAAGATCGCCGACTTCCAACCCTACTCCAACCTCATTCAGCTCGTGCATCAAGCTACAAAGGCGGAACGTCAAGTGCAAGATGACTTCAAGTACGCCAAGTACTCCTACAAGACACAAGGCTTCTCCAACATCCAAGCTTCAACAACTCCTCCAACTTCGACATCAACCAAACCTTCTCCAAGCAACGACGACAAGTCAAGTTACAAGAAAACTTCCACAAGTTCAAGTCGTCTTCCTCCTACTACAAGCAACTTCAAGCCACGTGCTTCATCATCTACTCCGACCGATGAGACCATCAAAACAAGCTCCTTCAAGTGTTTCACTTGCGGCGGCCGAGGCCACAAGTCCTATGAATGCACCAACAAGCGCACCATGATCCTCAACGACGATGGCACCTACGACTCAATGAGTGAAGATGAAATGGAAGCCATTGAGCAAGTGGCCATGCACCGGCACATGAACTGATGAGGACATCAATACAATTGTTACACCCACAGCCCCTGCTGCTATACATACTGGACCAATTACTAGAGCTCGTGCACGCCAACTAAATTACCAGGTACTTTCGTTTCTTGGTAATGATTCTAATGTTCATGAGAATATGATGCTGCCTAAATTGGATACATTTGTTTTGCTTACAAATGAAGGGCCTAGCTTGGAGAAGGATGAACATTGGAGCAAGAACAAGCATGGAGATGATGGCATGCGCAAGGGGAACAAGAACGGAGTTACAAGTGATGATTTCAGGACTTTGAAGCCACCATAATGGGTGCATGAAGCCTTGGACGAAATATACAAGATGCCACTTCATAAATTTCGTCCCGAGGCTATTTTAGGTGCTGCGTCACCTTATTATTGGGCCAGGCCCATGTAATTTCGAAATACATAAGTATAGGCTATTTTTAGAGTC
>NC_041381.1:273554620-273605983 GCF_002162155.2 Triticum dicoccoides
CCAGAGTGTGCTTTTCCCTTGTTTACGTGCCGCGCCGTGATTTTGTTAGTGTTATAGGCTCGCGTCTCTAGCACAGTCTAGCCTAGGACCAGCACAGTACCGTCGTTGAGCGTTTATTCAACTTTGCATCTCTGAATTGATTATTGCTGACCCTTTTTGCTACCATATTATAAGCCTTCCCAGCTCCACATACATCTACGTCGTGCGTTTGACTCTCCCTGGTAATCGCTCCATCCAAGCTTTGAGAGTTTTTGACTACAACAGTTGCCGATCACCGCCTGCTGCTGGGTAAGAACTGGTAAGAATTTGAGATTTGCTTGAAGGATTTGTGACACCCACCACCACCACTTGTTCATAGTCTGTAGGATCATATTCTTGTGTGTTTCTATTGCTGCTAACCATGCCAGGATCACAAGCCGACGAGATTGACTGGGAGAATTTATCGAACAAGGAGCTTCATGATAAGTTTCAGCAAATGATGACTGAACAGGTGCAAGATGTGCTGAACAATTTTGAAGAGGCCATGGAGAAGATCACTGGCTTTGAGAAGACGTTCGAAACAAAGCTCGATAACAAGTTTAATGAATTGCTCGCGCGTCTTCCACCACCACCACCCGCTGCAGCTAACGCACCTCTCCAACAACAACAACAACGACTACCTCCACGTCGCGAAGCAGACCTCCGCCGAGCAAGCCGTGTTCCTCATGCGTTTGGCCAAACTGTTGGTGCTGTTGTTGATACTTCTGTGGCTCCTGCTGCTGATGCGGAGGAGGATGATTATGTGGGAGACTATGAGGATGAGGTTGATCAAAATCAACACTACGTGCAGCCACCTGTAAGGGAGGAGGTCATTATGCGAGAGAATGCAAATCTCCGCGTGTGATGATTGCTACCGCGGATGGTGGATATGAGTCCGCTAGTGACTATGATGAGGAGACTTTGGCTCTTATTACACGTGAAGAACATGGTGGAGATGATTCTGATCATGAGACGCAATACATGGCTCCTGAAGACGCTGACAGGTATGAATGTTTAGTTGCTCAACGTGTTTTGAGTGTGCAGGTCACACAAGCTGAGCAAAATCAGAGGCACAATTTGTTCCATACCAAGGGAGTTGTGAAGGAACGTTCTGTGCGCGTCATAATAGACGGAGGGAGCTGCAACAACTTGGCTAGCATGGAGATGGTGGAGAAGCTTTCTCTCACCACAAGACCACATCCACATCCTTACTACATCCAATGGTTCAACAACAGCGGCAAGGTTAAGGTAACACGTACTGTTCGTGTGCATTTTAGTATCTCTACATATGCTGATTATGTTGATTGTGATGTGGTACCTATGCAAGCATGTTCCTTATTACTTGGTAGATGATAGAGGCAAAGGTGTCCCGTCTTTCGATGAGATGGTGGATTTCGCTTTGGTGGAAGTCGACTTTGACGATCCGACTACGAACGTGTGAGGACGTCGCGCCTTAGCAATCGCTAAACCAACTCCGAGAGGTTATTGATCACGCCGGAGCACGATCAACCTGACCACGAGGGTCTGTTTCCTGCGAGCAAACGAAGAACAAGCAAGAAACTAAGATTGCAATCTGGATATTGCGAATATAAGATGAAAGCTTTATTGATCAAGGTGGGGTTCTGTGACGCCTTTGTCTGGTCGTTGAACACAAACGAAGTACGCGAAGTTGCAGCTATGGCGAACTTTTAATCTAAACAAAACCCAAAGTCTAAACGATGCCCTAAGGGCTGTATATATGGAGGAAGAGGGGGGAATTTCGAGGCCCTTGGTGGAGGGGTCCGAAATCAACCCTATCTCTTGTTTCCCCACACATACGGACTCTAAAAATAGCCTATACTTATGTATTTCGAAATTACATGGGCCTGGCCCAATAATAAGGTGACGCAGCACCTAAAATAGCCTCGGGACGAAATTTATGAAGTGGCATCTTGTATATTTCGTCCAAGGCTTCATGCACCCATTATGGTGGCTTCAAAGTCCTGAAATCATCACTTGTAACTCCGTTCTTGTTCCCCTTGCGCATGCCATCATCTCCATGCTTGTTCTTGCTCCAATGTTCATCCTTCTCCAAGCTAGGCCCTTCATTTGTAAGCAAAACAAATGTATCCAATTTAGGCAGCATCATATTCTCACGAACATTAGAATCATTACCAAGAAACGAAAGTACCTGGTAATTTAGTTGGCGTGCACGAGCTCTAGTAATTGGTCCAGTATGTATAGCAGCAGGGGCTGTGGGTGTAACAATTGTATTGATGTCCTCATCAGCAGTCGGAAAAAAAAAGCTGCGCAAAAAAAAAGAGCGAAAAAAAATTCCAGAGTGTGCTTTTCCCTTGTTTACGTGTCGCGCCGTGATTTTGTTGGTGTTCTAGGCTCGCGTCTCTAGCACAGTTTAGCCTAGGACCAGCACAGTACCGTCGTTGAGCGTTTATTCAACTTTGCATCTCTGAATTGATTATTGCTGACCCTTTTTGCTACCATATTATAAGCCTTCCCAGCTCCACATACATCTACGTCGTGCGTTTGACTCTCCCTGGTAATCGCTCTATCCAAGCTTTGAGAGTTTTTGACTACAACGGTTGCCGATCACCGCCTGCTGCTGGGTAAGAACTGGTAAGAATTTGAGATTTGCTTGACGGATTTGTGACACCCACCACCACCACTTGTTCGTAGTCTGTAGGATCATATTCTTGTGTGTTTCTATTGCTGCTAACCATGCCAGGATCACAAGCCGACGAGATTGACTGGGAGAATTTATCGAACAAGGAGCTTCATGATAAGTTTCAGCAAATGATGACTGAACAGGTGCAAGATGTGCTGAACAATTTTGAAGAGGCCATGGAGAAGATCACTGGCTTTAAGAAGACGTTCGAAACAAAGCTCGATAACAAGTTTAATGAATTGCTCGCGCGTCTTCCACCACCACCACCCGCTGCACCTAACGCACCTTTCCAACAACAACAACAACGACTACCTCCACGTCGCGAAGCAGACCTCCGACGAGCAAGCCGTGTTCCTCTTGCGTTTGGCCAAACTGTTGGTGCTGCTGTTGATACTTCTGTGGCTCCTGCTGCTGATGCGGAGGAGGATGATTATGTAGGAGATTATGAGGATGAGGTTGATCAAAATCAACACTACGTGCAGCCACCTGTACCACCACCAGCAGGTCGACCTCAGGTATATATTCGTAATGGTAGGCCTGCACCACCACCTCAGGTACGAGATGATGTCCATATTCCTAAACTGAAATTGAATATTCCACCATTTGAGGGTAGATATGTTCCTGATATATATCTTACTTGGGAGTTAGAAACTGAACAACGATTTACATGTTTACAATATCCTGAGGAGAGACGAGTTGCTGCTGCCGTTTGTGCTTTCACTAGTTTTGCATGTGTATGGTGGTCTGAACATTGTAGATTATATCCTATTCCAACTACTTGGGCTGCTTTGAAAACTGTTATGCGTACGCGTTGGGTTCCACCATATTATCAACGTGAATTGCTTCAAAAATTGCAGCGTTTAAGACAAGGGAAAAATTCTGTAGAAGAATATTTTCAGGAATTACAAACTGGCATGATTAGATGTGGTATTGTTGAGGAGAATGAAGCTATGCTTGCACGTTTCTGGGTGGATTAAATAGAGAGATTCAGACCATTCTAGACTATAAGGAGTATACTAATATCACTCGTTTATTCCATCTTGCTTGTAAAGCTGAACGTGAAGTGCAGGATCGACAAGCATTGGGGCGAACTAACTTTTCTGCAGGCCGACCTTCATCATGGACACCACGTGCATCTTCTACTTCAACTGCACCAGCACCTCCATCCGGTGCCACCTCCAGCCGTGATACAAGAAAACAGGCACAACCACCATTATCTGCCAAGAGCGCACCTGCGGGGCCTGCACAGCGTTCTTCTTCTTCCATGGCATCAACAGGGCACACAAGTGATATTATTTGTCGTCGTTGTAAGGGAGGAGGTCATTATGCGAGAGAATGCAAATCTCCGCGTGTGATGATTGCTACCGCGGATGGTGGATATGAGTCCGCTAGTGACTATGATGAGGAGACTTTGGCTCTTATTACACGTGAAGAACATGGTGGAGATGAATCTGATCATGAGACGCAATACATGGCTCCTGAAGACGCTGACAGGTATGAATGTTTAGTTGCTCAACGTGTTTTGAGTGTGCAGGTCACACAAGCTGAGCAAAATCAGAGGCACAATTTGTTCCATACCAAGGGAGTTGTGAAGGAACGTTCTGTGCGCGTCATCATAGACGGAGGGAGCTGCAACAACTTGGCTAGCATGGATATGGTGGAGAAGCTTTCTCTCACCACAAGACCACATCCACATCCTTACTACATCCAATGGTTCAACAACAGCGGCAAGGTTAAGGTAACACGTACTGTTCATGTGCATTTTAGTATCTCTACATATGCTGATTATGTTGATTGTGATGTGGTACCTATGCAAGCATGTTCCTTATTACTTGGTAGACCATGGCAATTTGATAAAAATTCTGTACACCATGGTAGAAACAATCACTATACTCTTGTTCATAAGGATAAAAATATTACTTTGCTTCCTATGACTCCTGATTCCATTTTGAAAGATGATATTAATAGAGCTAATAAAGCACAACAGGAGAAGAATAAGAGTGACAATCAGATTGTGGCAAAAGAATTTGAGCAACAAATGAAGCCTAATAATAAACCATCTAGTGTTGCTTCTGAAATTAAATTGAAAAGTGCATGTTTATTTGCCACCAAATCTGATATTGATGAGCTAGATTTCAGCAAATCTGTTTGCTATGCTTTTGTGTGCAAAGAGGCATTATTTTCATTCGAGGACGTGCCTTCCTCTTTGCCTCCTGCTGTCACTAACATTTTGCAGGAGTTCGCTGACGTTTTTCCACAAGACGTGCCACCGGGATTACCGCCTATTCGAGGGATTGAGCATCAGATTGACTTAATTCCCGGTGCTTCACTGCCAAACCGTGCACCATACCGTACCAATCCAGAGGAGACGAAGGAGATTATGCGTCAAGTACAAGAGCTTCTCGACAAAGGTTATATACGCGAATCCCTTAGTCCTTGTGCTGTTCCTATTATTCTAGTGCCGAAAAAGGATGGTACATCACGTATGTGTGTTGATCGTAGAGGCATTAATAATATTACTATTCGTTATCGTCATCCTATTCCTAGGCTAGATGATATGCTTGATGAATTGAGTGGCTCTACAATATTCTCCAAAGTTGATTTGCGTAGTGGCTACCATCAAATTCGTATGAAATTGGGAGATGAATGGAAAACAGCATTTAAAACTAAGTTTGGATTATATGAGTGGTTAGTCATGCCTTTTGGGTTAACTAATGCACCTAGTACTTTCATGAGATTAATGAATGAAGTTTTACGTGCTTTCATTGGACGATTTGTGGTAGTTTACTTTGATGACATATTGATTTATAGCAGATCTTTGGAAGAACATTTGGAACATTTACGTGCTGTTTTTATTGCTCTACGTGATGCACGTTTGTTTGGTAACCTTGGGAAGTGCACCTTTTGCACCGACCGAGTATCTTTTCTTGGCTATGTTGTTATTCCACAGGGAATTGAAGTTGATAAAGCCAAGATTGAAGCTATTGAGAGTTGGCCGCAGCCCAAAACGGTCACACAAGTGAGGAGTTTTCTTGGTCTCGCTGGATTCTATAGGCGTTTTGTGAGAGATTTCAGCACCATTGCTGCACCTCTCAATGAGCTTACAAAGAAAGATGTGCCTTTTCTTTGGGGTACCGCACAGGAAGAAGCCTTCACGGTATTGAAAGATAAGTTGACACATGCTCCTTTACTCCAACTTCCTGATTTTAATAAGACTTTTGAGCTTGAATGTGATGCTAGTGGAATTGGATTAGGAGGTGTGTTATTACAAGATGGCAAACCTGTTGCATACTTTTCTGAAAAATTGAGTGGGCCTAGTCTGAATTATTCTACTTATGATAAAGAATTATATGCTCTTGTTCGGACTTTAGAAACATGGCAACATTATTTATGGCCCAAAGAATTTGTTATACATTCTGATCATGAATCTTTGAAACATATTAAAAGTCAAGCTAAACTGAATCGTAGACATGCTAAATGGGTTGATGATAGAGGCAAAGGTGTCCCGTCTTTCGATGAGATGGTGGATTTCGCTTTCGTGGAAGTCGACTTTGATGATCCGACTACGAACGTGCGAGGACGTCGCGCCTTAGCAATCGCTAAACCAACTCCGAGAGGTTATTGACCACGCCGGAGCACGATCAACCTGACCACGAGGGTCTGTTTCCTGCGAGCAAACGAAGAACAAGCAAGAAACTAAGATTGCAATCTGGATATTGCGAATATAAGATGAAAGCTTTATTGATCAAGGTGGGGTTCTGTGACGCCTTTGTCTGGTCGTTGAACACAAACGAAGTACGCGAAGTTGCAGCTATGGCGAACTTTTAATCTAAACAAAACCCAAAGTCTAAACGATGCCCTAAGGGCTGTATATATGGAGGAAGAGGGGGGGAATTTCGTGGCCCTTGGTGGAGGGGTCCGAAATCAACCCTATCTCTTGTTTCCCCACACATACGGACTCTAAAAATTGCCTATACTTATGTATTTCGAAATTACATGGGCGTGGCCCAATAATAAGGTGACGCAGCACCTAAAATAGCCTCGGGACGAAATTTATGAAGTGGCATCTTGTATATTTCGTCCAAGGCTTCATGCACCCATTATGGTGGCTTCAAAGTCCTGAAATCATCACTTGTAACTCCGTTCTTGTTCCCCTTGCGCATGCCATCATCTCCATGCTTGTTCTTGCTCCAATGTTCATCCTTCTCCAAGCTAGGCCCTTCATTTGTAAGCAAAACAAATGTATCCAATTTAGGCAGCATCATATTCTCATGAACATTAGAATCATTACCAAGAAACGAAAGTACCTGGTAATTTAGTTGGCGTGCACGAGCTCTAGTAATTGGTCCAGTATGTATAGCAGCAGGGGCTGTGGGTGTAACAATTGTATTGATGTCCTCATCATCCTCCCCTTCTTGGAATGAAGTCGTCCTCGACGGAAGTCCATCTTCCTCACCCAAATAAGGCTTCAAATCTGCAATGTTAAAAGTGGGACTAACCCCAAAATCTGCAGGCAGCTCAAGTTTATATGCATTATCATTTATTTTCTCTAACACCTTAAAGGGACCATCAGCACGTGGCATTAGCTTTGATTTGCGCAAATCAGGAAATCTATCCTTACGCAAATGTAACCAAACAAGATCTCCAGGTGCAAACACAACATGTTTTCTACCCTTATCTCCAGCAAGTTTATATTTAGCATTCATACGCTCAATGTTTTCCTTAGTTAACTCATGCATTTTTAAAATCAATTCAGCATGTTGTTTAGCATCAAAATTAACCTTCTCCGAAGATGGAAGAGGCAACAAATCAATAGGTGCACGAGGTAGAAAACCATACACAACTTCAAAAGGGCACATCTTAGTAGTAGAATGCAATGAACGATTATAAGCAAATTCAATATGAGGCAAGCATTCCTCCCACATTTTCTTATTATTCTTCAAAACAGCCCTAAGCATAGTAGACAACGTTCTATTGACTACTTCAGTTTGTCCATCAGTTTGGGGGTGACAAGTAGTACTAAAAAGCAGTTTAGTCCCCAACTTAGCCCATAAACATCTCCAAAAGTGGCTAAGAAATTTAGTATCACGATCTGAAACAATAGTATTTGGCACACCATGCAAGCGAATAATTTCACGAAAGAACAAATCAGCAACATTAACAGCATCATCGCTTTTATGACATGGTATAAAGTGTGCCATTTTCGAGAATCTATCCACGACAACAAATATGCTATCCCTCCCCTTCTTTGTTCGAGGTAAACCTAAAACAAAGTCCATAGATATATCCTGATAGAGGCAAAGGTGTCCCGTCTTTCGATGAGATGATGGATATCGCTTTGGTGGAAGTCGACTTTGACGATCCGACTACGAACGTGCGAGGACGTCGCGCCTTAGCAATCGCTAAACCAACTCCGAGAGGTTATTGACCACGCCGGAGCACGATCAACCTGACCACGAGGGTCTGTTTCCTGCGGGCAAACGAAGAACAAGCAAGAAACTGAGATTGCAATCTAGATATTGCGAATATAAGATGAAAGCTTTATTGATCAAGGTGGGGTTCTGTGACGCCTTTGTCTGGTCGTTGAACACAAACGAAGTACGCGAAGTTGCAGCTATGGCGAACTTTTAATCTAAACAAAACCCAAAGTCTAAACGATGCCCTAAGGGCTGTATATATGGAGGAAGAGGGGGGGAATTTCGTGGCCCTTGGTGGAGGGGTCCGAAATCAACCCTATCTCTTGTTTCCCCACACATACGGACTCTAAAAATAGCCTATACTTATGTATTTCGAAATTACATGGGCCTGGCCCAATAATAAGGTGACGCAGCACCTAAAATATCCTCGGGACGAAATTTATGAAGTGGCATCTTGTATATTTCGTCCAAGGCTTCATGCACCCATTATGGTGGCTTCAAAGTCCTGAAATCATCACTTGTAACTCCGTTCTTGTTCCCCTTGCGCATGCCATCATCTCCATGCTTGTTCTTGCTCCAATGTTCATCCTTCTCCAAGCTAGGCCCTTCATTTGTAAGCAAAACAAATGTATCCAATTTAGGCAGCATCATATTCTCATGAACATTAGAATCATTACCAAGAAACGAAAGTACCTGGTAATTTAGTTGGCGTGCACGAGCTCTAGTAATTGGTCCAGTATGTATAGCAGCAGGGGCTGTGGGTGTAACAATTGTATTGATGTCCTCATCAGATAGCATATTTGTTGTCGTGGATAGATTCTCGAAAATGGCACACTTTATACCATGTCATAAAAGCGATGATGCTGTTAATGTTGCTGATTTGTTCTTTCGTGAAATTATTCGCTTGCATGGTGTGCCAAATACTATTGTTTCAGATCGTGATACTAAATTTCTTAGCCACTTTTGGAGATGTTTATGGGCTAAGTTGGGGACTAAACTGCTTTTTAGTACTACTTGTCACCCCCAAACTGATGGACAAACTGAAGTAGTCAATAGAACGTTGTCTACTATGCTTAGGGCTGTTTTGAAGAATAATAAGAAAATGTGGGAGGAATGCTTGCCTCATATTGAATTTGCTTATAATCGTTCATTGCATTCTACTACTAAGATGTGCCCTTTTGAAGTTGTGTATGGTTTTCTACCTCGTGCACCTATTGATTTGTTGCCTCTTCCATCTTCGGAGAAGGTTAATTTTGATGCTAAACAACATGCTGAATTGATTTTAAAAATGCATGAGTTAACTAAGGAAAACATTGAGCGTATGAATGCTAAATATAAACTTGCTGGAGATAAGGGTAGAAAACATGTTGTGTTTGCACCTGGAGATCTTGTTTGGTTACATTTGCGTAAGGATAGATTTCCTGATTTGCGCAAATCAAAGCTAATGCCACGTGCTGATGGTCCCTTTAAGGTGTTAGAGAAAATAAATGATAATGCATATAAACTTGAGCTGCCTGCAGATTTTGGGGTTAGTCCCACTTTTAACATTGCAGATTTGAAGCCTTATTTGGGTGAGGAAGATGGACTTCCGTCGAGGACGACTTCATTCCAAGAAGGGGAGGATGATGAGGACATCAATACAATTGTTACACCCACAGCCCCTGCTGCTATACATACTGGACCAATTACTAGAGCTCGTGCACGCCAACTAAATTACCAGGTACTTTCGTTTCTTGGTAATGATTCTAATGTTCATGAGAATATGATGCTGCCTAAATTGGATACATTTGTTTTGCTTACAAATGAAGGGCCTAGCTTGGAGAAGGATGAACATTGGAGCAAGAACAAGCATGGAGATGATGGCATGCGCAAGGGGAACGAGAACGGAGTTACAAGTGATGATTTCAGGACTTTGAAGCCACCATAATGGGTGCATGAAGCCTTGGACGAAATATACAAGATGCCACTTCATAAATTTCGTCCCGAGGCTATTTTAGGTGCTGCGTCACCTTATTATTGGGCCAGGCCCATGTAATTTCGAAATACATAAGTATAGGCTATTTTTAGAGTCCGTATGTGTGGGGAAACAAGAGATAGGGTTGATTTCGGACTCCTCCACCAAGGGCCACGAAATTCCCCCCTCTTCCTCCATATATACGGCCCTTAGGGCATCGTTTAGACTTTGGGTTTTGTTTAGATTAAAAGTTCGCCATAGCTGCAACTTCGCGTACTTCGTTTGTGTTCAACGACCAAACAAAGGCGTCACAGAACCCCACCTTGATCAATAAAGCTTTCATCTTATATTTGCAATATCCAGATTGCAATCTTAGTTTCTTTCTTGTTCTTCGTTTGCTCGCAGGAAACAGACCCTCGTAGTCAGGTTGATCGTGCTCCGGCGTGGTCAATAACCTCTCGGAGTTGGTTTAGCGATTGCTAAGGCGCGACGTCCTCGCACGTTCGTAGTCGGATCGTCAAAGTCGACTTCCACCAAAGCGAAATCCACCATCTCATCGAAAGACGGGACACCTTTGCCTCTATCATGAACGAGGATGAAGATGATCAAGTCTTTTGTGATGAGGATTCGAGCCCCGCTCTCGTTGTCTCCAAAGTCTTGACACTTCAACATCAACAAGAAGAAGACCAAAGATGCCACATCTTCCACACTAAGGCCGCCATCAAGGGAAGGTCCGTCAAGGTCATCATCGATGGAGGTAGTTGCCACAACTTGGCAAGTGAAGAACTATGTTCAAAACTTCAATTGATCAAGAAGAAGCACCCGCACCCCTACAAGGTTCAATGGCTAAGTGACTCCGGCACTATACGATTCGAGCATACGGTCCAAGTCTCTTTCAAAATAGGTGCTTATGAAGACACTTTGGAATGTGATGTGGTCCCAATGACCGTTTGCCACCTCCTTCTTGGTCGACCATGGCAATTCGACCGTGGTGTCATCCACAATGGGCGAACCAATCACTATAGCTTCAAGATGAAAGGGAAGGAGTATGTGCTATGACCTATGTCTCCTAGTCAAGTGATAGCCGACAAGCAAGCCACCCACCATGGAGAGAAGAGTGAGAAAGTCACCCACCCAAAAGTGAGTGAGAGCCACAAGCCAAATATGAGCGCCTCTTCGCCTAGAGAGAAAAACCTCATCCTATTCGCCACCAAAAGTGAGATAAGAGAAGTGTGTGAGAACCCATCGAGTGTGATGCACTTTGTCCTTGTGTGCAAGGATGGATAACCAAAAACTAACACTTCTCACGAGCTACCTTTAGTGTTTCAATCTCTTTTGCAGGAATTCCAAGATGTTTTCCCCGATGATCTACCTCCGGGTCTACCTCCTCTACGAGGCATTGAGCATCGAATCGACCTCATCCCCGGAGCGCCACTTCCAAACAAAGCTCCATACCGAGTCAATCCCAAAGAAACCAAGGGATTCAACGGCAAGTACAACAACTCATCGACAACGGTCATGTACGTGAAAGCTTAAGCCCTTGTGTCGTTCCCGTTATACTTGTGCCTAAGCCCGATGGAAGTTTCCGCTTGTGTTCCGATTGTAGACCTATAAATGCTATTACCGTTCGCTATAGGCATCCCATTCCTCGCTTAGATGATATGCTTGATGAACTTAGTGGAGCCAACTTTTTCTCAAAAATAGATCTTAAAAGTGGCTATTATCAAATTCGCATTCAAGAAGGTGATGAATGGAAAACTGCTCTTAAAACCAAATTTGGCTTATATGAGTGGTTAGTTATGCCTATGGGTTTATCGGAAGCTCCCGGTACCTTCGTGCGTCTTATGCATCATGTGCTTAGACCTTACATTGGAGTATTTGTTGTGGTTTACTTTGATGACATTCTTGTGTTTAGCAAAACAATGAAAGACCATATTAATCATGTTAAATCTGTTTTGCAAACCCTTCGCAAGGAAAGACTTTATGCAAATTTGAAAAAAATGCACGTTTGGTGTTGACAAAGTGGTTTTCTTGGGATTTGTTGTCTCTTCAAAAGGTGTTCATGTTGACGAAACTAAAATTGAGGCAATTAAAACTTGGCCCCAACCAACCAATTTGCAACAAGTCCGTAGTTTCCTTGGCCTTGCAGGATTTTATCGCCGATTTGTGAAAAACTTTAGCACAATAGCCGCTCCTTTGCATGCCTTGAGCAAGAAGAATACTCCTTTTGTTTGGGGAACTTTGCAATCAACCGCTTTTGATGAGCTCAAGTCTTTGCTTACTCATGCTCCGATTCTTGCTTTGCCCAATTTTGACAAAACTTTTGAGGTTCATTGTGATGCAAGTGGTACCGGAATTGGCGGAGTTTTGATACAAGAAAAATGAGCCATTGCTTATTTTAGTGAAAAACTCTCCGGTGCTCAACTTAACTATCTCGTATATGACAAAGAATTGTATGCTTTAGTGGGTGTCCTACATGTTTGGGAACATTATCTTAGACCTCATGAATTTGTCATCCATACCGATCATGAAACGCTTAAGTACTTAAAAGGTCAAACTAAATTGAACAAGCGTCATGCAAAATGGAGTGAATTTATTGAATCTTTCCCATATGTGATTAAGTACATTAAGGGTAAGGAAAATGTAGTTGCCGATGCACTTTCTCGCATATGCATGCTTGTGACTAAACTTGAGTTGAATGTCATTGGCTTTGAACACATAAAAGACTTGTATGCCAATGATCCATCTTTTGCACCTCATTATGCTAAATGTTTGACGCATACATCTTGAGAACGATATTACATCAAGGATGGTTATCTTATGAGAGCTAACAAACTATGCATTCCCGAGTCTTCTCTTCGTTTGCTACTTTTGCAAGAAGCTCATGGAGGTGGACTCATGGGACACTTTGGACGCGACAAGACTTTCGCCATGCTCTCCAAGAACTACTTTTGGCCAAAGATGTTCCGCGACGTCTCACGCTTCACCACACGATGCTCTACATGTCGCAAAGCTAAGTCAAAAGCTCAATCCCATGGTCTTTACATGCCACTTCCTATTCCTTATCAACCTTGGGAAGACGTTAGTATGGATTTTGTACTTGGTTTGCCTAGAACTCAACATGGAAAGGGTTCCGTATTTGTCGTTGTGGACCGATTTTCTAAGATGGCACATTTCATTCCTTGCAACAAGATAGACGATGCTTCACATATTCCAAATCTCTTTTGTAGGGAAATCTTGCGCCTTCATGGAGTACCAAAGACAATCGTCTCCGACCGCGACGTCAAGTTCTTGAGTTACTTTTGGAAGACTCTATGCGCCAAGTTCGGAATCAAGCTCTTGTTCTCATCCGCATACCATCCTCAAACCGACGGCCAAACGAAGGTGACGAACCGGACACTATCCACTCTACTTCGCGTGTTGATCAAGAAGAACATCAAGGAGTGGGAGGCGTGTCTACCCATCGCCGAGTACGCCTACAACCGCGCAAGACATACGACTACCGGCAAGTCCCCCTTCGAGGTCGTCTACGGCTTCAACCCATTGTCCCCATTGGACATTCTACCTCTTCCTCTACAAGAGCGCACCAATCTCGATGCAATTTCCCGTGCAAGCTAAATCAAGAAGATGCATGAAGATACAAGAAACACCATCGAGCACCAAGTACAACGACTAGCGACCAAGCTCAACATCAACAAACAACCCATGATCTTCAACATAGGCAATCTCGTGTGGCTACACCTTCGCAAGGAACGCTTCCCCAACGAACGCAAGTCCAAACTACTACCTCGAGCCGATGGACCCTTCAAGGTGTTAGCACGCTACAACAACAAAGCCTACAAGCTCGACCTACCAAGCAACAAGTACAACGTGAGCGACACCTTCAACGTCAAAGACCTCTCGCCTTTCCATGGTGATGAAGATCTAGATCCGAGGTCGGATCCTTTCGAAGGGAGGGGATATGATGCGGAGCATCCTTCCATCATCCCCATGGACTCTACAGCAACACATCCAACCCCTCAAGGACCTATGACTCGAGCACGTGCAAGAGCTCTTGAAACCGAGGTGACATCACTCCTCTCACAATTCCCTTTCGATTCACATGAGACATGGTTACTACCTCAAACGGAAACGCTATGCATACTCAGGTACCAAGGAGTTCACCGTGAAGAAGCTAGGAAGCAAGGAGAACCGGAAGCGGAAGACATGCATGGAGACGGAGAGGAAAAAGCACCAAGGACCAGTGTGGCCGGACGATCCGGACGGCGGCCCGGACGATCCGGACAGAGCCCGGACGATCCGGACCCCGGCCCGGACGATCCGGCTAATTCGACCGAAGACTACAGAAGCCTCCCCCTTGAAGCCGGATCATCCGGACCCCGTCCCGGATCATCCGGACCCGGCCCGGACGTCCGGACCGCCAGCCGGACATCCGGCCCTGCGCCTCCACCAGCCGAGTCTCCGGATCATCCGGGCCTCCACCCGGATCATCCGGACCAGCCCGGATCATCCGGCTTCGGACCCGGATCATCCGGCCAGCGCCTGTGTGCGCGTGTTGGGCTGAGCCCGTGTACCCCTTCACCCCCTAGCCTATAAATAGGACTCCTCCTCCTCCTTTTGAGACTTAGCATTGGGTTAGCTCATGTTTGTGTGAGAGCCTTTGCTCATCCACTTGGATACTTCTCCTCGGAGATCAGGACCTCTCCGGAGAAGATCCTCAAGCGGATTCAAGACCCCTCTTTAGGGAAGAACATCAAGGCCTCCTCTTGGAGAGGAACGATTCCGTTGTATCCTTTCCCTTTGTTGATTGTGGATCATATGTATCACTTATGTGTGTGGTGATCTAGCACTTGTGTGATCGATTCCTTGTTGGTTGAGTGATTCTCTCTCGTTTTCCCCGTGTTTTCCCTTTGTGCTTCCGCGTGTTCTTCGTGTTTCCCCGTAGGATCCACTCCAAACGTGAAAGATCGACGCTATAGGGTTCCACCCTACATCAGAAGGATTTGGAGGATTCAAACGCAATTGGAGACACAGATGTTTTTGGCGTGGTTCCGATAGGTGGTACTATCGTACATCCACGTTGATGGAGACTTCAACCCACGACGGGTAACGGTTGCGCGAGTCCATGGAGGGCTCCACCCACGAAGGGTGCACGAAGAAGCAACCTTGTCTATCCCACCATGGTCATGGCCCACGAAGGACTTGCCTCACTAGCGGTAGATCTTCACGAAGTAGGCGATCTCCTTGCCCTTACAAACTCCTTGGTTCAACTCCACAATCTTGTCGGAGGCTCCCAAGTGACACCTAGCCAATCTAGGAGACACCACTCTCCAAGAAGTAACAAATGGTGCGTTGATGATGAAGTCCTTGCTCTTGTGCTTCAAATGATAGTCTCCCCAACACTCAACCCTCTCTCATAGGATTTGGATCTGGTGGAAAGAAAATTTGAGTGAAAAGCAACTTGGGGAACGCTAGAGATCAAGATTCATATGATAGGAATGGAATATCTTGGCCTCAACACATGAGTAGGTGGTTCTCTCTCAGAAATGGTAAGTTGGAAGTGTAGGTTTTGTCTGATGGCTCTCTTCATGAAAGAAAAGGAGGTGGAGGGGTATATATAGCCTCCACACAAAATCTAACCATTACACACAATTTACCAAACTCGGTGGGACCGATTCAACAGACTCGGTCAGACCGATTTAGTAAACCTAGTGACCGTTAGGATTTTCGGTGGGACTGACATGCAACTCGGTGAGACCAATTTGGTTAGGGTTAGGGCATAACGTAATCTCGATAAGACCGATTACACAAACTCGGTGAGACCGATTTTGGTAATAAGCTTTCCAGAGAGTTGGTCAGGTAAACTCGGTGGGACCAATTTGCTCTTTTCGGTGAGACCGAAATGTTACAAAAGGGAAACAGAGAGTTTACATTGCAATCTTGGTGGGACCGATCGCTCACTCCGGTTAGATCGAAACATTACGAAGGGAAACAGAGAGATTACAATCCCATCTCGGTGAGACCGAGATCCCTATCGGTAAGACCGATTTTCCTAGGGTTTGTGGCAGTGGCTATGACATTTGAAATCGGTGGTGCCGGATAGAAAGAATCGGTGTGACCAATTTTGACATTAGGTTTAGGTCATTTGTGGATGTGAGAAAGTAGCTGAGGGTTTGGGAGCATATCACTAAGCACATGTAGCAAGAGGCTCATTAAGCAACACCTCATCCCTCCTTGATAGTATTGGCTTTTCCCATAGACTCACTGTCATCTTGGATCACTAAAATATAAAATGAAGAGTCTTGAGCTTTTGAGCTTGAGCCAATCCTTTGTCATTAGTATTTTGAGGGATCCACTTTCATCATCCATGCCATGCCATTCATTGAGCTTTCCTGAAATAATAGTCTTGGAATAGCATTAGATCAATGAGCTATATGTTGTTATGAATTACCAAAACCACCTAGGGATAGTTGCACTTTCAATCTCCCCCTTTTTGGTAATTGATGACAACATATAGATCAAAGCTTGGACAAATCACAATAAGATTGAACAACATCGTCGCTTTGAGAAGTATGTGATAAGCAAGAGCTCCCCCTAAATTTGTGCATAGTTTAATATTTGCTTTGTGATGAGGACATGACTACCTTGGATATGACCAAAAATATTGCATATATGCATATTTGTCAGGTGATTTCTAGTGCAAACTATTCAATAATCTATTTATGTTATCCAGAACAAAAATACTTCACACATTTTTGTGTTTTGTCTAATTGCAGGTGTATGAAACATTTGTACAATCCACATATGAAGATAAGGAAGAAAGAGATGTTTATTTGCTGTTCAAAAAGTTCTCTCACGTCACTTTTGGCCCAAGAGAAGATAGAGTCCAAGTCTCTCACGTTCTGGATTCAGATTCGGACTGCACAGACACACTTGACTCAAAACGCACACAAGTTTTTCATACGGACTCCGAATTGGGTGATTCTTTTTTTTTTGGAAACTAGATTTCGTGCACTTTCCAACCCAATTGGAATCACCTTCAAATTCGTCCAGAGCGTTGAGTTGTGGACGAAACAATCTGATGCTGCAGCAGAATCCGAGACAAACTACAAGTCCAAAGGTGTTACATCACCTCCACTTGGGCCCATTGGCCTTGTACGACCTAGATTTAGTTTTAGGCTGCCTTGGGACGTCCTCCCACCTCCTTGGCCGCCACCCCTTGCTCCTATATAAGTAGATCCATCTAGTAGCTTTTCCTTGGGATTTGTTTAGTTAAAAGTTAGCCAACGCAACTTCGTGTACTTCGTTTGTGTCCAACGACCAGACCAAGACCGCTTTCGGATCCCCACCTTTATCAATACTTCATACATATTTGCAATATTCAGATTGCTTTTATCATATTCTTGCTCGTTCTTCGATTGCTTGCAGGAATAGACCTTCGTGGTCAGGTTGATCGTGCACCGGCGTGGTCAATAACCTCTGGAGATTGGTTTAGCGATTGCTAAGGCGCAACGTCGTGCACGTTTGTAGTCGGATCGTCAAAGTCGTCTCCACCAAATCGATAGTTACCATCTCATCGAAAGATCGGGGACCCTCGCCTCTATCAAGGGGTATCAGTTTTCAGGTTGCTCGGTGAGAATTTCCAGTTTTTCTTAGATTAGATTTATTTTCTTACCTATTGTCCAAGAAAAAGCCACAAAAAAAAGTTAGATATGTTCATCCTTTATCCAAGCCAGTCTGAGCCTTTGCAATTTTCTATTCATTGCTTGCATAGTTGAATTATCGGTTGCATCGTCGTGTCAGTTGCTGGTCTTAGTGTCTAGTTCCTTTCGAGTTTCGAGTTCTGTTCACATTAGTCACGCCGCCGCTGCATCATTACCCGTTCCGCTGTCCACCATCCCATCTATTAATTTCCACCACGTGCTATGCACTGTTCATTGTCATAATCATAGTTGAGGTCATTCACATCTTCGCCTGATCCAATCTGCATCTTATCTAGTTTGTCTTGGAAAGAGGGAGAAAAAAAAAGATAGAGAAAAAAAAGAGAAAAAAAGGAAAGAAAAAGAGAGAGAAGGAAAAAAAAGCGTGAGAAAAAAAAGAGAGAAGAAAAAAATTGGATCTATCTAGAATCAATCTCGTACCTGAATTCGGATTGGAATCTGTTTTGCGCACTATTCAGTAAAACAGGTGTATCTTCCTCATACGAAGTCCGTTTTGGCTCCGTGAGTACTCAAATTGAAGATAGCAACGAGCCGCATCTAAATAGTTGCAGAAGCTAGTTCAATATTTGACACCTCAAAATCGGCTTCTAAATAGGTCTTTTTGCCCTCCGAAGTTCGTGAACACAACTTGTTCCAATTTTTTCAGGCCAGTTTTAGAATTCTTTGACTCCTCATATCAACTCGGAATTGAGTGATTCTTTTTGCATTGGAAAGCTTGAGTTAGTAGCATTCTTTGAAAGAATTTATCAGAAAATTGTCTCAAACTTTTCAAGAGGAAAGTTGGAGAGAGAGTTGTTGTATATCCTGCTTGGCAGTTGTTTTTCATCATTATCTTCACTGCCGTTGTGATCTTCACTTATATCTTGCTGTCAAGAGCTACTTAGTATCCTTCATTGATGCTAGTTGTGTTACGCCGTGACCTCATTAGTGTTCTAGGCTCGCGTCTCTAGTACGGTCTAGCCTAGGACCAGCACAGTACCGTCGTTGAGCGTTTATTCAACATTGCATCTTTGAATTGATTATTGCTAATCTTTTGCTACCATATATAGCCAACCCAGCTCCACATATTTCTACGCCGTGTATACGTACGCTCCCCTGGCAATCGCTTTACTCAATATTCAGAGTTACTTGACACCGCTGGTTGCCGATCACCGCCTGCTGCATGGTAAGAACTTGTAAGACATTGATATTTGCTTTACTGTGAGCGTTTTACCACCACATCCTAGTAGTTATAGGAACATTATTTTTTGGTTTTGTTTCTTGTTCTACTAATCATGACAGGATCCAGAGTCAATTCATGGGCTTTGTCGATCGCGGGAGACGTGCCACCACCTTTGCAAATACCACAAGCGTCACGAGAGGTGCACAAACATCCAAATGCACATGATCAGGTTAATGTATCTATACCACCATTTAATGGCCGTTTTAAACCTGCTTTATATATTGAATGGGAGTTCGACATAAAAAATATATTTGCTTCCCATAATTTCAATGAACATAAAAAGGTTAAGGTTGCGGTTGGTTCTTTCACTGGTTATGCTTTGGTTTGGTGGAGTGAATATTGTCGGTTACACCCTGATTATATACCTACTACTTGGGATGATTTGAAACTTGCCATGCGACATACTTTCGTCCCTGCTTATTATACTCGTGACATGATTAAGAAGTTGCAACACTTAAAACAAGGTAGTGAAACTGTAACAAAATATTATGATGATTTACAAACTACCTTGTTGCATTCCTCTTTAGAAGAAAGTGAAGATGATTTTATGGATAGATTTTGGGGAGGATTAAACCGTGATATTCAAGAGATACTAATTCATGAAGAGTGTTATCCTATGTGATGAGGACATCAATACCATTGTTACACCCACAGGCCCTGCTGCTATACATACTGGACCAATTACTAGAGCTCGCGCACGCCAACTAAATTACCAGGTACTTTCGTTTCTTGGTAATGATTCTAATGTTCATGAGAATATGATGCTGCCTAAATTGGATACATTTGTTTTGCTTACAAATGAAGGGCCTAGCTTGGAGAAGGATGAACATTGGAGCAAGAACAAGCATGGAGATGATGGCATGCGCAAGGGGAACAAGAACGGAGTTACAAGTGATGATTTCAGGACTTTGAAGCCACCATAATGGGTGCATGAAGCCTTGGACGAAATATACAAGATGTCACTTCATAAATTTCGTCCCGAGGCTATTTTAGGTGCTGCGTCACCTTATTATTGGGCCAGGCCCATGTAATTTCGAAATACATAAGTATAGGTTATTTTTAGAGTCCGTATGTGTGGGGAAACAAGAGATAGGGTTGATTTCGGACCCCTCCACCAAGGGCCACGAAATTCCCCCCCTCTTCCTCCATATATACAGCCCTTAGGGCATCGTTTAGACTTTGGGTTTTGTTTAGATTAAAAGTTCGCCATAGCTGCAACTTCGCGTACTTCGTTTGTGTTCAACGACCAGACAAAGGCGTCACAGAACCCCACCTTGATCAATAAAGCTTTCATCTTATATTCGCAATATCCAGATTGCAATCTTAGTTTCTTGCTTGTTCTTCGTTTGCTCGCAGGAAACAGACCCTCGTGGTCAGGTTGATCGTGCTCCGGCGTGGTCAATAACCTCTCGGAGTTGGTTTAGCGATTGCTAAGGCGCGACGTCCTCGCACGTTCGTAGTCGGATCGTCAAAGTCGACTTCCACCAAAGCGAAATCCACCATCTCATCGAAAGACGGGACACCTTTGCCTCTATCAGTTAAGGTTGCGGTTGGTTCTTTCACTGGTTATGCTTTGGTTTGGTGGAGTGAATATTGTCGGTTACACCCTGATTATATACCTACTACTTGGGATGATTTGAAACTTGCCATGCGACATACTTTCGTCCCTGCTTATTATACTCGTGACATGATTAAGAAGTTGCAACACTTAAAACAAGGTAGTGAAACTGTAACAAAATATTATGATGATTTACAAACTACCTTGTTGCATTCCTCTTTAGAAGAAAGTGAAGATGATTTTATGGATAGATTTTGGGGAGGATTAAACCGTGATATTCAAGAGATACTAATTCATGAAGAGTGTTATCCTATGGACCATTTGTTTCATCTTGCTTGCAAAGCTGAACAGGAAATAAAACGACGTGTTGGCCACGAGGAGAACAAGCGCACGATGCACATTCCAAGAGTTGATATGATTGTTCCTTCAACTACTAGGCATACTATGACAACCACATCCGTTGTTGTCAGGACTACATCACCTCCACCATGTGACACATCGCCCCCGAGAGTGGCTACATCATCTGAGTTGATCATAAGAGGTAATGACAAAGGTACTGATGTTCCATCTCTACATGAGAATGATGAATGCCTTGTCAATTTGAATGCACCATCTGATGAGCTACCCACTACTTTGATCACACCACCTATTTTAGAGGACTACGTTGATAATTTGACTTTGCCATGTGATCAAACAACTGAAATACCAACAATTTTGAGTGCACTCATTGAATTAAATATTGATGCAAAAGAACCAATGTTTAATCATTTTGATATGACCTCTAATCTTGGTGATGATTCTGTGTTGAATGACTTATTGCATGTTTGCTTATTTAAGCATGTTGTAGCATGTAAATTTGATGCAAGTAAGGTTTATTCACCAATGTTGGGATGGTTTAATGATGAACATTGTCAATCTTTTGAAATGAATAAGAGCTTCACTTATATGTGCAAACTGAGTTGCAATATTTCATGCCTTCTACTTCTTGTGCTAATTTTTTGGCTTTAGATTTTATGAACTATGTAAGTTACTCATCTATTCATGTGTCATATATGCAAAAATCAAGGGAAGTAAAAATGGATGACATATACATATACAACATGTACACCTTGTCTCTTTTGTTAGCCACATTTCAGATTAAGCAACGCCGAGGACGGCTTTATTTTCAAGAAGGGGAGGATGATGAGGACATGACTACCTTGGATATGACCAAAAATATTGCATATATGCATATTTGTCAGGTGATTTCTAGTGCAAACTATTCAATAATCTATTTATGTTATCCAGAACAAAAATACTTCACACATTTTTGTGTTTTGTCTAATTGCAGGTGTATGGAACATTTGTACAATCCACATATGAAGATAAGGAAGAAAGAGATGTTTATTTGCTGTTCAAAAAGTTCTCTCACGTCACTTTTGGCCCAAGAGAAGATAGAGTCCAAGTCTCTCACGTTCTGGATTCAGATTCGGACTGCACAGACACACCTGACTCAAAACGCACACAAGTTTTTCATACGGACTCCGAATTGGGTGATTCTTTTTTTGTTGGAAACTAGATTTCGTGCACTTTCCAACCCAATTGGAATCACCTTCAAATTCGTCCAGAGCGGTGAGTTGTGGACGAAACAATCTGATGCTGCAGCAGAATCCGAGTCAAACTACAAGTCCAAAGGTGTTACATCACCTCCACTTGGGCCCATTGGCCTTGTACGACCTAGATTTAGTTTTAGGCTGCCTTGGGACGTCCTCCCACCTCCTTGGCCGCCACCCCTTGCTCCTATATAAGTAGATCCATCTAGTAGCTTTTCCTTGGGATTTGTTTAGTTAAAAGTTAGCCTCTGGAGATTGGTTTAGCGATTGCTAAGGCGCAACGTCGTGCACGTTTGTAGTCGGATCGTCAAAGTCGTCTCCACCAAATCGATAGTTACCATCTCATCGAAAGATCGGGACACCCCCGCCTCTATCACTTTGGACTGCAAAAGCACAAGGAATTAGGCTCATGGGTTACTCTTCCATGTCACTACATCTTGGTGGAGCGCTCATGATAGAGGCGGGGTGTCCCGATCTTTCGATGAGATGATAACTATCGATTTGGTGGAGACGACTTTGACGATCCGACTACAAATGTGCAATGACGTTGTGCCTTAGCAATCGCTAAACCAACTCCGAGAGGTTATTAACCACGCCGGAGCACGATCAACCTGACCACGAGGGTCTGTTTCCTGCGAGCAAACGAAGAACAAGCAAGAAACTAAGATTGCAATCTGGATATTGCGAATATAAGATGAAAGCTTTATTGATCAAGGTGGGGTTCTGTGACGCCTTTGTCTAGTCGTTGAACACAAACGAAGTACGCGAAGTTGCAGCTATGGCAAACTTTTAATCTAAACAAAACCCAAAGTCTAAACGATGCCCTAAGGGCTGTATATATGGAGGAAGAGGGGGGGAATTTCGTGGCCCTTGGTGGAGGGGTCCGAAATCAACCCTATCTCTTGTTTCCCCACACATACGGACTCTAAAAATAGCCTATACTTATGTATTTCGAAATTACATGGGCCTGGCCCAATAATAAGGTGACGCAGCACCTAAAATAGCCTCGGGACGAAATTTATGAAGTGGCATCTTGTATATTTCGTCCAAGGCTTCATGCACCCATTATGGTGGCTTCAAAGTCCTGAAATCATCACTTGTAACTCCGTTCTTGTTTCCCTTGCGCATGCCATCATCTCCATGCTTGTTCTTGCTCCAATGTTCATCCTTCTCCAAGCTAGGCCCTTCATTTGTAAGCAAAACAAATGTATCCAATTTAGGCAGCATCATATTCTCATAAACATTAGAATCATTACCAAGAAACGAAAGTACCTGGTAATTTATTTGGCGTGCACGAGCTCTAGTAATTGGTCCAGTATGTATAGCAGTAGGGGCTGTGGGTGTAACAATTGTATTGATGTCCTCATCACTTAATTCCCGGTGCTTCACTGCCAAACCGTGCACCATACCGTACCAATCCAGAGGAGACGAAGGAGATTATGCGTCAAGTACAAGAGCTTCTCGACAAAGGTTATATACGCGAATCCCTTAGTCCTTGTGCTGTTCCTATTATTCTAGTGCCGAAAAAGGATGGTACATCACGTATGTGTGTTGATTGTAGAGGCATTAATAATATTACTATTCGTTATCGTCATCCTATTCCTAGGCTAGATGATATGCTTGATGAATTGAGTGGCTCTACAATATTCTCCAAAGTTGATTTGCGTAGTGGCTACCATCAAATTCGTATGAAATTGGGAGATGAATGGAAAACAGCATTTAAAACTAAGTTTGGATTATATGAGTGGTTAGTCATGCCTTTTGGGTTAACTAATGCACCTAGTACTTTCATGAGATTAATGAACGAAGTTTTACGTGCTTTCATTGGACGATTTGTGGTAGTTTACTTTGATGACATATTGATTTATAGCAGATCTTTGGAAGAACATTTGGAACATTTACGTGCTGTTTTTATTGCTCTACGTTGATGAGGACATCAATACAATTGTTACACCCACAGCCCCTGCTGCTATACATACTGGACCAATTACTAGAGCTCGTGCACGCCAACTAAATTACCAGGTACTTTCGTTTCTTGGTAATGATTCTAATGTTCATGAGAATATGATGCTGCCTAAATTGGATACATTTGTTTTGCTTACAAATGAAGGGCCTAGCTTGGAGAAGGATGAACATTGGAGCAAGAACAAGCATGGAGATGATGGCATGCGCAAGGGAAACAAGAACGGAGTTACAAGTGATGATTTCAGGACTTTGAAGCCACCATAATGGGTGCATGAAGCCTTGGACGAAATATACAAGATGCCACTTCATAAATTTCGTCCCGAGGCTATTTTAGGTGCTGCGTCACCTTATTATTGGGCCAGGCCCATGTAATTTCGAAATACATAAGTATAGGCTATTTTTAGAGTCCGTATGTGTGGGGAAACAAGAGATAGGGTTGATTTCGGACCCCTCCACCAAGGGCCACGAAATTCCCCCCCTCTTCCTCCATATATACAGCCCTTAGGGCATCGTTTAGACTTTGGGTTTTGTTTAGATTAAAAGTTTGCCATAGCTGCAACTTCGCGTACTTCGTTTGTGTTCAACGACTAGACAAAGGCGTCACAGAACCCCACCTTGATCAATAAAGCTTTCATCTTATATTCGCAATATCCAGATTGCAATCTTAGTTTCTTGCTTGTTCTTCGTTTGCTCGCAGGAAACAGACCCTCGTGGTCAGGTTGATCGTGCTCCGGCGTGGTTAATAACCTCTCGGAGTTGGTTTAGCGATTGCTAAGGCACAACGTCATTGCACATTTGTAGTCGGATCGTCAAAGTCGTCTCCACCAAATCGATAGTTATCATCTCATCGAAAGATCGGGACACCCCGCCTCTATCATGAGCGCTCCACCAAGATGTAGTGACATGGAAGAGTAACCCATGAGCCTAATTCCTTGTGCTTTTGCAGTCCAAAGTGATAGAGGCGGGGGTGTCCCGATCTTTCGATGAGATGGTAACTATCGATTTGGTGGAGACGACTTTGACGATCCGACTACAAACGTGCACGACGTTGCGCCTTAGCAATCGCTAAACCAATCTCCAGAGGCTAACTTTTAACTAAACAAATCCCAAGGAAAAGCTACTAGATGGATCTACTTATATAGGAGCAAGGGGTGGCGGCCAAGGAGGTGGGAGGACGTCCCAAGGCAGCCTAAAACTAAATCTAGGTCGTACAAGGCCAATGGGCCCAAGTGGAGGTGATGTAACACCTTTGGACTTGTAGTTTGACTCGGATTCTGCTGCAGCATCAGATTGTTTCGTCCACAACTCACCGCTCTGGACGAATTTGAAGGTGATTCCAATTGGGTTGGAAAGTGCACGAAATCTAGTTTCCAACAAAAAAAGAATCACCCAATTCGGAGTCCGTATGAAAAACTTGTGTGCGTTTTGAGTCAGGTGTGTCTGTGCAGTCCGAATCTGAATCCAGAACGTGAGAGACTTGGACTCTATCTTCTCTTGGGCCAAAAGTGACGTGAGAGAACTTTTTGAACAGCAAATAAACATCTCTTTCTTCCTTATCTTCATATGTGGATTGTACAAATGTTCCATACACCTGCAATTAGACAAAACACAAAAATGTGTGAAGTATTTTTGTTCTGGATAACATAAATAGATTATTGAATAGTTTGCACTAGAAATCACCTGACAAATATGCATATATGCAATATTTTTGGTCATATCCAAGGTAGTCATGTCCTCATCATCCTCCCCTTCTTGAAAATAAAGCCGTCCTCGGCGTTGCTTAATCTGAAATGTGGCTAACAAAAGAGACAAGGTGTACATGTTGTATATGTATATGTCATCCATTTTTACTTCCCTTGATTTTTGCATATATGACACATGAATAGATGAGTAACTTGCATAGTTCATAAAATCTAAAGCCAAAAAATTAGCACAAGAAGTAGAAGGCATGAAAATATTGCAACTCAGTTTGCACATATAAGTGAAGCTCTTATTCATTTCAAAAGATTGACAATGTTCATCATTAAACCATCCCAACATTGGTGAATAAACCTTACTTGCATCAAATTTACATGCTACAACTTGCTTAAATAAGCAAACATGCAATAAGTCATTTAACACAGAATCATCACCAAGATTAGAGGTCATATCAAAATGATTAAACATTGGTTCTTTTGCAACAATAGTTAATTCAATGGGTGCACTCAAAATTGTTGGTATTTCAGTTGTTTGATCACGTGGCAAAGTCAAATTATCAACGTAGTCCTCTAAAATAGGTGGTGTGATCAAAGTAGTGGGTAGCTCATCAGATGGTGCATTCAAATTGACAAGGCATTCATCATTCTCATGTAGAGATGGAAGATCAGTACCTTTGTCATTACCTCTTATGATCAACTCAGATGATGTAGCCACTCTCGGGGGCGATGTGTCACATGGTGGAGGTGATGTAGTGATAGAGGCGGAGGTGTCCCGTCTTTCGATGAGATGGTGGATTTCGCTTTGGTGGAAGTCGACTTTGACGATCCGACTACGAACGTGCGAGGACGTCGCGCCTTAGCAATCGCTAAACCAACTCCGAGAGGTTATTGACCACGCCGGAGCACGATCAACCTGACCACGAGGGTCTGTTTCCTGCGAGCAAATGAAGAACAAGCAAGAAACTAAGATTGCAATCTGGATATTGCGAATATAAGATGAAAGCTTTATTGATCAAGGTGGGGTTCTGTGACGCCTTTGTCTGGTCGTTGAACACAAACGAAGTACGCGAAGTTGCAGCTATGGCGAACTTTTAATCTAAACAAAACCCAAAGTCTAAACGATGCCCTAAGGGCTGTATATATGGAGGAAGAGGGGGGAATTTCGTGGCCCTTGGTGGAGGGGTCCGAAATCAACCCTATCTCTTGTTTCCCCACACACACGGACTCTAAAAATAGCCTATACTTATGTATTTCGAAATTACATGGGCCTGGCCCAATAATAAGGTGACGCAGCACCTAAAATAGCCTCGGGACGAAATTTATGAAGTGGCATCTTGTATATTTCGTCCAAGGCTTCATGCACCCATTATGGTGGCTTCAAACTCCTGAAATCATCACTTGTAACTCCGTTCTTGTTCCCCTTGCGCATGCCATCATCTTCATGCTTGTTCTTGCTCCAATGTTCATCCTTCTCCAAGCTAGGCCCTTCATTTGTAAGCAAAACAAATGTATCCAATTTAGGCAGCATCATATTCTCATGAACATTAGAATCATTACCAAGAAACGAAAGTACCTGGTAATTTAGTTGGCGTGCACGAGCTCTAGTAATTGGTCCAGTATGTATAGCAGCAGGGGCTGTGGGTGTAACAATTGTATTGATGTCCTCATCAAAAGACGTCAGCAAACTCCTGCAAAATGTTAGTGACAGCAGGAGGCAAAGAGGAAGGCACGTCCTCGAATGAAAATAATGCCTCTTTGCACACAAAAGCATAGCAAACAGATTTGCTGAAATCTAGCTCATCAATATCAGATTTGGTGGCAAATAAACATGCACTTTTCAATTTAATTTCAGGAGCAACACTAGATGGTTTATTATTAGGCTTCATTTGTTGCTCAAATTCTTTTGCCACAATCTGATTTTCACTCTTATTCGTCTCCTGTTTTGCTTTATTAGCTCTATTAATATCATCTTTCAAAATGGAATCAGGAGTCATAGGAAGCAAAGTAATATTTTTATCCTTATGAACAAGAGTATAGTGATTGTTTCTACCATGGTGTACAGAATTTTTATCAAATTGCCATGGTCTACCAAGTAATAAGGAACATGCTTGCATAGGTACCACATCACAATCAACATAATCAGCATATGTAGAGATACTAAAATGCACACGAACAGTACGTGTTACCTTAACCTTGCCGCTGTTGTTGAACCATTGGATGTAGTAAGGATGTGGATGTGGTCTTGTGGTGAGAAAAAGCTTCTCCACCATCTCCATGCTAGCCAAGTTGTTGCAGCTCCCTCCGTCTATGATGACGCGCACAGAACGTTCCTTCACAACTCCCTTGGTATGGAACAAATTGTGCCTCTGATTTTGCTCAGCTTGTGTGACCTGCACACTCAAAACACGTTGAGCAACTAAACATTCATACCTGTCAGCGTCTTCAGGAGCCATGTATTGCGTCTCATGATCAGAATCATCTCCACCATGTTCTTCACGTGTAATAAGAGCCAAAGTCTCCTCATCATAGTCACTAGCGGACTCATATCCACCATCCGCGGTAGCAATCATCACACGCGGAGATTTGCATTCTCTCGCATAATGACCTCCTCCCCTACAACGACGACAAATAATATCACTTGTGTGCCCTGTTGATGCCATGGAAGAAGAAGAACGCTGTGCAGGCCCCGCAGGTGCGCTCTTGGCAGATAATGGTGGTTGTGCCTGTTTTCTTGTATCACGGCTGGAGGTGGCACCGGATGGAGGTGCTGGTGCAGTTGAAGTAGAAGATGCACGTGGTGTCCATGATGAAGGTCGGCCATTACGAATATATACCTGAGGGCGACCTGCTGGTGGTGGTACAGGTGGCTGCACGTAGTGTTGATTTTGATCAACCTCATCCTCATAGTCTCCCACATAATCATCCTCCTCCGCATCAGCAGCAGGAGCCACAGAAGTATCAACAGCAACACCAACAGTTTGGCCAAACACAAGAGGAACACGGCTTGCTCGGCGGAGGTCTGCTTCGCGACGTGAAGGTAGTCGTTGTTGTTGTTGTTGTTGGAGAGGTGCGTTAGCTGCAGCGGGTGGTGGTGGTGGAAGATGCGCGAGCAATTCATTAAACTTGTTATCGAGCTTTGTTTCGAACGTCTTCTCAAAGCCAGTGATCTTCTCCATGGCCTCTTCAAAATTGTTCAGCACATCTTGCACCTGTTCAGTCATCATTTGCTAAAACTTATCATGAAGCTCCTTGTTTGATAAATTCTCCCAGTCAATCTTGTCGGCTTGTGATCCTGGCATGGTTAGCAGCAATAGAAACACACAAGAATATGATCCTACAGACTACGAACAAGTGGTGGTGGTGGGTGTCACAAATCCGTCAAGCAAATCTCAAATTCTTACCAGTTCTTACCCAGCAGCAGGCGGTGATCGGCAACCGTTGTAGTCAAAAACTCTCAAAGCTTGGATAGAGCGATTACCAGGGAGAGTCAAACGCACGACGTAGATGTATGTGGAGCTGGGAAGGCTTATAATATGGTAGCAAAAGGGGTCAGCAATAATCAATTCAGAGATGCAAAGTTGAATAAACGCTCAACGACGGTACTGTGCTGGTCCTAGGCTAGACTGTGCTAGAGACGCGAGCCTAGAACACTAACAAAATCACGGCGCGGCACGTAAACAAGGGAAAAGCACACTCTGGAATTTTTTTTGCGCTCTTTTTTTTTGCGCTCTTTTTTTTCGCTGCTTTTTTTTTTTTGCGAAAAATCACTATAATGGCGAGTGTCTCAAAACTCTTCTTAGCTCAAACTGACAGGATGGGCACGGAATTTTTTTGACCAATTTTTTTTTTTGACTGCCCGGACCCAAAAACTGGAAACGGGTCAAAAAAAAACTTCCTATAATGGCACCTGTCTCAAAACACTCAGAAACACCTAAAAATAGGATAGCCAGAAATTTTTTCGAAAAATGCGTTTTCGAAAAATTTTGGGCCTAAACGGAGCGTGGCTACCCGACTCCGGCAAGGAAACACGAATCGGAATCTAGATGGATCTCGAAAACAACCCTAATAAGCAAGGAACTCGGATTGGTGGTGGATATATGGTGGTGGTATATGGCAGCGGTGGTGGTAGCGGTGGTAGTATATGGATATGGATCGGTGGTGGTATATGGACACGGATTGGTGGTGGTATATGGATACGGATTCGGAGCGGTGGTGGTAGATGGCAGGAGCGATGATGATGGTGCGGCGGCGGCGTGACAACTTATGACCAGAACTCGAAACTCTAAAAGACTAGACTCTAAGACCAGCAACTAGACACGACGATGCAACCGCAAATTCAACAAAGCAAAACCCTAAAAAGATTATGCAAAGGCTCAGATTGGTTCGGATATGATGAACTAACCCTAATTTTTTTTGTGGCTTTTTCGTGGACTGTAGGTATGAAGAACAGACTCGGTCTAAACTACGAAAAACTGTAAAATCTCACCGAGCAACCTGGAAATCTGATACCACTTGATAGAGGCGGGGTGTCCCAATCTTTCGATGAGATGATAACTATCGATTTGGTGGAGACGACTTTGACGATCCGACTACAAACGTGCAATGACGTTGTGCCTTAGCAATCGCTAAACCAACTCCGAGAGGTTATTGACCACGCCGGAGCACGATCAACCTGACCACGAGGGTCTGTTTCCTGCGAGCAAATGAAGAACAAGCAAGAAACTAAGATTGCAATCTGGATATTGCGAATATAAGATGAAAGCTTTATTGATCAAGGTGGGGTTCTGTGACGCCTTTGTCTGGTCGTTGAACACAAACGAAGTACGCGAAGTTGCAGCTATGGCGAACTTTTAATCTAAACAAAACCCAAAGTCTAAACGATGCCCTAAGGGCTGTATATATGGAGGAAGAGGGGGGGAATTTCGTGGCCCTTGGTGGAGGGGTCCGAAATCAACCCTATCTCTTGTTTCCCCACACATACGGACTCTAAAAATAGCCTATACTTATGTATTTCGAAATTACATGGGCCTGGCCCAATAATAAGGTGACGCAGCACCAAAAATAGCCTCGGGACGAAATTTAGGAAGTGGCATCTTGTATATTTCGTCCAAGGCTTCATGCACCCATTATGGTGGCTTCAAAGTCCTGAAATCATCACTTGTAACTCCGTTCTTGTTCCCCTTGCGCATGCCATCATCTCCATGCTTGTTCTTGCTCCAATGTTCATCCTTCTCCAAGCTAGGCCCTTCATTTGTAAGCAAAACAAATGTATCCAATTTAGGCAGCATCATATTCTCATGAACATTAGAATCATTACCAAGAAACGAAAGTACCTGGTAATTTAGTTGGCGTGCACGAGCTCTAGTAATTGGTCCAGTATGTATAGCAGCAGGGGCTGTGGGTGTAACAATTGTATTGATGTCCTCATCATGCGAGGACGTCGCGCCTTAGCAATCGCTAAACCAACTCCGAGAGGTTATTGACCACGCCGGAGCACGATCAACCTGACCACGAGGGTCTGTTTCCTGCGAGCAAACAAAGAACAAGCAAGAAACTAAGATTGCAATCTGGATATTGCGAATATAAGATGAAAGCTTTATTGATCAAGGTGGGGTTCTGTGACGCCTTTGTCTGGTCGTTGAACACAAACGAAGTACGCGAAGTTGCAGCTATGGCGAACTTTTAATCTAAACAAAACCCAAAGTCTAAACGATGCCCTAAGGGCTGTATATATGGAGGAAGAGGGGGGAATTTCGTGGCCCTTGGTGGAGGGGTCCGAAATCAACCCTATCTCTTGTTTCCCCACACATACGGACTCTAAAAATATCCTATACTTATGTATTTCGAAATTACATGGGCCTGGCCCAATAATAAGGTGACGCAGCACCTAAAATAGCCTCGGGACGAAATTTATGAAGTGGCATCTTGTATATTTCGTCCAAGGCTTCATGCACCCATTATGGTGGCTTCAAAGTCCTGAAATCATCACTTGTAACTCCGTTCTTGTTTCCCTTGCGCATGCCATCATCTCCATGCTTGTTCTTGCTCCAATGTTCATCCTTCTCCAAGCTAGGCCCTTCATTTGTAAGCAAAACAAATGTATCCAATTTAGGCAGCATCATATTCTCATGAACATTAGAATCATTACCAAGAAACGAAAGTACCTGGTAATTTAGTTGGCGTGCACGAGCTCTAGTAATTGGTCCAGTATGTATAGCAGCAGGGGCTGTGGGTGTAACAATTATATTGATGTCCTCATCAGCTCAAAATGATAAAGATTGAATACATGCACTCATCACCAAGAAAAGTGACTGATCACATAGGATAGATAAGATAATATCATCAAACATGCATAAGTGTAGCTTATGATTAAACACATGATCATCAGTGTCTCACAACATAGTATCTCAAGCAATCAAAAGCAAACAAGTTTAACCACCAAATCAAGAGAGAATAAAAGCAACACACTCTCTCTCTCTCTCGAAGCCTATGATCTATACATTTTTCTCCCCCTTTGGCAACAAGTTACCAAAAAGTTCATAAAAATGCATAGTGCTAGATCGACTCTCAGGCTTGATCTTCAGGTGGTGGTGTCCGGATAACTCCAAGGACGAAGGCTTCAGTTGAAGTAGAGGGTGCTGGAGTTGATGCTGGAGCTGGTTGCACTAGAGCTGTAGGAGCTGTAGCTGGTGCAGATGATGTGGCTCTGGTGTCTGTCACAGGCACTGTAGCTGACCTCTGAGCTCTAGGCACTCTGGCAAATACATTAGTGGTAGTCTTGCCCTGCCTCTCCTGCATGTCATCCTGTAGCTGCTCCACAACAGTCTGAATCTCAGTTACTTTGACATCTAGATCATGGAATTTTAGTTCCATGATTCTTTCCCGCTCTCTTGATTCTGAGTGAGGGTGGCCAATCCCTTCTCAATCCTCAGTGTTGATGCTATCAAGTAACCAAGCTGCTCCTGCTTGTTCTTCAAGAAATACTTAGATGCCTCCTCTTGAGTTGGCATCCTGGCAGCTTCTCCTTGCTTGCCTTCTCCTTCTTCTCTTGAGCTTGTACTGATGATGGATCATTCTCATTCATGACAACCTGATTGTCCTCAAAATCTGGATAGAGAGGAAAATGTTCCTTATCCAATTGATATTTGCCTGTGCCCATCTTTGAGTTAATCAACTCCTGAATCTGAGGGGCATATCCACAACTCCTCTTCTGATCTGCTGCAGTCCTCTTAATGGTTTCAACCATAAGGCTCATGACCTTGAATTTCTGTGGCACATCAAACAAATGCAACATGTTGATTGCATGCCCTCTGATCATGTTGTGGTCACCAGACTTAGGCAACAGAGTGTGCCTTAGGATCCAATTGATAGTTGGCAGCCCTGACAGAAGGAAGTGGACTGATCCAAACTTATGTGTCTCAACAGCTTTGTCTGGGATCTCTTTGTACATGTGTGCCATGGAATTGTGGTCCATCTTCTTCTTGGCATAAATATCCAAGTCATCTTCACTCTCCTTTGGGGCATTGATCAGATTTGCCCATTCCTCAACAGTGGACTGGTACCTTGTACCTTCAGACATCCAAACTATCCTTCCATCTGGATAAAAGTGTGCTGTGGAGTAGAATTGCATGATAAGTTCATCATTCCAGTTGGTGAGATTTTGCCCAACATAATCTGCAACTCCACAAGCAACAAAATTGTCTTGCACTCCAGGATAGTGCTCTTCATTTTCCTTCATATAGGTACAGTCGACCCACCTCATATCACACACTATGGGCTTCTTGTCCAACAAGATTGTCTCATAGAAGTCCTGCCGTTCCTTTGTATGGAACCTGTAATCAACAGTAGTTCTTCTCCTTGAGGCATATGGGTCTGTCATCCTCCATAGCCTCAACCCCGAGTCCTTTCTGATCCTCATGTCCTCAGCCACAGGATGGGCATCATTGTGGTCTGGTATCTTGGGCTTGAGCTTCCTCAGGACCTGTCCTTCTTCATCTTCCTCATCAGCAACATTAGGCACTGGGGCCTTGTTCTTCTCAGCAGCTGGAATACTCCTGGTATTCCTCTTTGGTGCAAGCTTGGCCTTGGGAGCAGCTTTGGGTGCTTCCTTGGGCTTAGATGTTGCAGCCCCTGATCTAATAGCATCACCCATAAGCTTTGGTGCCTTGGGTGCTGGTGCAGCAACCTCTTCTTCCTCTTCAGAGTCTCTTCTCATTGAGGGCTTTCCAAGAACCTGGGCAGTTGTGGTTCTTGCTCTCTTCTTCTTCTTATCCTGAGCAGCTTCATCCTCTGATTCAATGGTAAACTTCATAGTTTCTCCAGTGGGAACTTTCTTGGACTTGGAAGTTGTGACTTTCTTTGCAGGTGCCTCTTTGGGTTCTGACTGTTCTGGCACTTGAGTGGACCTTCTGACCTTGGGCATAGGTGTCCTCTTGGCTGGAACCTTCTTATTCAGTCCAGACTTTGTGCTATGTGCTGAGCCATACTCCTTTTTGAGCACTACCTTCTTAGAAGTAGCCTCATCTTCTTCAGCTCTATAATCCTCATCCTCTGAGTCTGAGGTTCTTTTCTTCCTTTGCCAGGTAGCAGCTTTGGGCAGATTACTTGGAGTGCTTCTGCTGCCTTCATCTGAAGTCCTAGAGGGACTAGTGCCCTCACTCATGTGAATCTGCTCTTCTGACCTGTTCTGGCTGTCACTCTGGTTTGACATGCTGCAAACACTGACTGCTGACCCTGTGAAGAGTTATAGATGAGATAGAATGGATGAGCATCACAAAATGTAGAGATTTTTGCAAAAGAATGATTCAAAAATTCAGTTTTAGTTTTCCACAGAAAGCATTTCGGATCAATCGATTTTCAAACTCGGTGATACCGAAGCAGTTTTGGAACCTAAACTGATGAACTCGGTTGGACCGAGTCACAGTTCGGTGGCACCGAGACTGCTAGGGTTCCACAAAGTCCTAAAATCGGTCTCACCGATTTAGCAATTCTCGGTCAGACCGAGAGTGCTGACCGAGAGTTACTAGTGCAATGGCGTAAGCCAGATCGGTGGGACCGAGTGTTTCAACTCGATGGGTCCGAGATGGTTTCGGCGGAAACCTAACCCTAAAATTTCGAATCTCATCTAATCTACGGATTGCATTGACTGGATAGGAGTGTTTCAATCGTGGCAAGAATCATTAAGAACACAATGTGCTAGGAATCGTACGAGGATAGCACAGTGATCGAGTCCATACCCTAGCTTGGCGATGAACTCGCTACAGCGGCAACGGCGGGGGCGAAATCCATTGACGGCGGCGGAGACCAGCGAGAGGAGGCGGCTGGCGACGAGGAGACGATCCGGAGACCCTGGAGGCAGAGCAAGCTATTGCGCGGGCGAAGGGGTTCGGAGGAATTTCCAGTTTTTTGCCCGTGACTATATATAGCCCGACCCTGTCGGTGTGACCGAGTGGAACAACTCGGTGGCACCGAGATGCATAACTGTATACAGTTACAGCAACTCGGTGTGACCGAAAAGTTCAAATTGGTTGCACCGAGATTGAAAACTTAGATCGACTTAATGATCTCAGTAGGACCGAAATGGAGGAATCGGTCAGACCGAGAATCACAAAGAAGTTTTGGAAGTTTAAGTCTATGACGAATCGGGGACTCCGAGTGCTCCTCACACAGAGTGGTTCGAATCTGACTTGATCAAAATTTTTGATGTAGCAAGAATAGAGTTTGAGACGAGAAAAGCATAGATAGCTAGAGAAGGTTCTTAGGCATTCTTGTCCATCCACTTGGCAAAAAGAAAAAGAGGCCAATCAATCAAAACAACAAGTGGATGTCCTTGAATGAGTAAAATATGCACCAACATACTCACACAATAAGATGGCAAATGAAATATGTGGCAGAACATCCACAACCAATTCTAGCATCTATCAAACAATTGGCGATGACTAGGTCATCTATATATGAGTATATTGACTTAGGAGTCAAATGAAAAACATTTGATCATAGGTCATACTCATCGGTTAAGTTCAAGTGGGGTTACCACTTTTACATAATGCATTGATGTGTTCACACCATTAGAGTTGCTTCGACTCATAGAGTTAAGCTCCCCCTAGATGTGAGATCCCCTTTTAGAGGGATGAACTAACCTTGGGTTTTGTCGATGATGACTTCATGTAGGTGTTGAAGATGTGGATGCTCAATGTTGATGTAGATCATTTGGAGCAGTCCTTTGGAGTGAGTTGCACTTTCAACTTACCTACATGGGTTAGTCTGATGAGGACATCAATACAATTGTTACACCCACAGCCCCTGCTGCTATACATACTGGACCAATTACTAGAGCTCGTGCACGCCAACTAAATTACCAGGTACTTTCGTTTCTTGGTAATGATTCTAATGTTCATGAGAATATGATGCTGCCTAAATTGGATACATTTGTTTTGCTTACAAATGAAGGGCCTAGCTTGGAGAAGGATGAACATTGGAGCAAGAACAAGCATGGAGATGATGGCATGCGCAAGGGGAACAAGAACGGAGTTACAAGTGATGATTTCAGGACTTTGAAGCCACCATAATGGGTGCATGAAGCCTTGGACGAAATATACAAGATGCCACTTCCTAAATTTCGTCCCGAGGCTATTTTAGGTGCTGCGTCACCTTATTATTGGGCCAGGCCCATGTAATTTCGAAATACATAAGTATAGGCTATTTTTAGAGTCCGTATGTGTGGGGAAACAAGAGATAGGGTTGATTTCGGACTCCTCCACCAAGGGCCACGAAATTCCCCCCTCTTCCTCCATATATACAGCCCTTAGGGCATCGTTTAGACTTTGGGTTTTGTTTAGATTAAAAGTTCGCCATAGCTGCAACTTCGCGTACTTCGTTTGTGTTCAACGACCAGACAAAGGCGTCACAGAACCCCACCTTGATCAATAAAGCTTTCATCTTATATTCGCAATATCCAGATTGCAATCTCAGTTTCTTGCTTGTTCTTCGTTTGCTCGCAGGAAACAGACCCTCGTGGTCAGGTTGATCGTGCTCCGGCGTGGTCAATAACCTCTCGGAGTTGGTTTAGCGATTGCTAAGGCGCGACGTCCTCGCACGTTCGTAGTCGGATCGTCAAAGTCGACTTCCGCCAAAGCGAAATCCACCATCTCATCGAAAGACGGGACACCTTTGCCTCTATCAAGTGGTATCAGATTTCCAGGTTGCTCGGTGAGATTTTACAGTTTTTTGTAGTTTAGATCGAGTCTGTTCTTCATACCTACAGTCCACGAAAAAGCCACAAAAAAAATTAGGGTTAGTTCATCATATCCGAACCAATCTGAGCCTTTGCATAATCTTTTTAGGGTTTTGCTTTGTTGAATTTGCGGTTGCATCGTCGTGTCTAGTTGCTGGTCTTAGAGTCTAGTCTTTTAGAGTTTCGAGTTCTGGTCATAAGTTGTCACGCCGCCGCCGCACCATCATCATCACCCCTGCCATCTACCACCACCGCTTATCCGCCACCGCTTCGAATCCGTATCCATATACCACCACAGCTGTCATATACCACCATCGCTGCCATCTACCACCATATATCCACCACAATCCGAGTTCTTGTCATATTAGGTTTGCTTTCAAGATCCATCTAGATTCCGATTCGTGTTTCCTTGCCGGAGTAGGTTTCGGAAAAAAAAAGAGCGCTATCGTGTTTCCTTGCCGGAGTCGGGTAGCCACGCTCCGTTTAGGCCCAAAATTTTTCAAAAACGCATTTTTCGAAAATTTTTCTGGCTATCCTATTTTTAGGTGTTCCTGAGTGTTTTGAGACAGGTGCCATTATAGGAAGTTTTTTTTGACCCGTTTCCAGTTTTTGGGTCCGGGCAGTCAAAAAAAAAATTGGTCAAAAAAATTTCGTGCCCATCCTGTCAGTTTGAGCTAAGAAGAGATTTGAGACACTCGCCATTATAGTGATTTTTCGCAAAAAAAAAGCAGCGCAAAAAAAAAAGAGCGCAAAAAGAAAAGAGCGAAAGAAAATTCCAGAGTGTGCTTTTCCCTTGTTTACGTGCCGCGCCGTGATTTTGTTAGTGTTCTAGGCTCGCGTCTCTAGCACAGTCTAGCCTAGGACCAGCACAGTACCGTCGTTGAGCGTTTATTCAACTTTGCATCTCTGAATTGATTATTGCTGACCCTTTTTGCTACCATATTATAAGCCTTCCCAGCTCCACATACATCTACGTCGTGCGTTTGACTCTCCCTGGTAATCGCTCTATCCAAGCTTTGAGAGTTTTTGACTACAACGGTTGCCGATCACCGCCTGCTGCTGGGTAAGAACTGGTAAGAATTTGAGATTTGCTTGACGGATTTGTGACACCCACCACCACCACTTGTTCGTAGTCTGTAGGATCATATTCTTGTGTGTTTCTATTGCTGCTAACCATGCCAGGATCACAAGCCGACGAGATTGACTGGGAGAATTTATCGAACAAGGAGTTTCATGATAAGTTTCAGCAAATGATGACTGAACAGGTGCAAGATGTGCTGAACAATTTTGAAGAGGCCATGGAGAAGATCACTGGCCTTGAGAAGACGTTCGAAACAAAGCTCGATAACAAGTTTAATGAATTGCTCGCGCGTCTTCCACCACCACCACCCGCTGCACCTAACGCACCTCTCCAACAACAACAACAACGACTACCTCCACGTCGCGAAGCAGACCTCCGCCGAGCAAGCCGTGTTCCTCTTGCGTTTGGCCAAACTGTTGGTGCTGCTGTTGATACTTCTGTGGCTCCTGCTGCTGATGCGGAGGAGGATGATTATGTGGGAGATTATGAGGATGAGGTTGATCAAAATCAACACTACGTGCAGCCACCTGTACCGCCACCAGCAGGTCGACCTCAGGTATATATTCGTAATGGTAGGCCTGCACCACCACCTCAGGTACTGATGAGGACATCAATACAATTGTTACACCCACAGCCCCTGCTGCTATACATACTGGACCAATTACTAGAGCTCGTGCACGCCAACTAAATTACCAGGTACTTTCGTTTCTTGGTAATGATTCTAATGTTCATGAGAATATGATGCTGCCTAAATTGGATACATTTGTTTTGCTTACAAATGAAGGGCCTAGCTTGGAGAAGGATGAACATTGGAGCAAGAACAAGCATGGAGATGATGGCATGCGCAAGGGGAACAAGAACGGAGTTACAAGTGATGATTTCAGGACTTTGAAGCCACCATAATGGGTGCATGAAGCCTTGGACGAAATATACAAGATGCCACTTCATAAATTTCCTCCCGAGGCTATTTTAGGTGCTGCGTCACCTTATTATTGGGCCAGGCCCATGTAATTTCGAAATACATAAGTATAGGCTATTTTTAGAGTCCGTATGTGTGGGGAAACAAGAGATAGGGTTGATTTCGGACCCCTCCACCAAGGGCCACGAAATTCCCCCCTCTTCCTCCATATATACAGCCCTTAGGGCATCGTTTAGACTTTGGGGGGTTTTGTTTAGATTAAAAGTTCGCCATAGCTGCAACTTCGCGTACTTCGTTTGTGTTCAACGACCAGACAAAGGCGTCACAGAACCCCACCTTGATCAATAAAGCTTTCATCTTATATTCGCAATATCCAGATTGCAATCTTAGTTTCTTGCTTGTTCTTCGTTTGCTCGCAGGAAACAGACCCTCGTGGTCAGGTTGATCGTGCTCCGGCGTGGTCAATAACCTCTCGGAGTTGGTTTAGCGATTGCTAAGGCGCGACGTCCTCACACGTTCGTAGTCGGATCGTCAAAGTCGACTTCCACCAAAGCGAAATCCACCATCTCATCGAAAGACGGGACACCTTTGCCTCTATCATAGTCCCACAAGGAACAAACGAGAATATCCATAGACATAGAGTGATGCACACACAAGATGATGTCCATGAAATCATTAGGTTACCTTGTCCCTTGCCTTACCAACATGAGGGTTTGTGACTCCTTGAACTAGTGCAAGATGTAGAAGTTGATTGCACTTGTTCTTGCCATAATGCTATGAGTGAAGAATGTTGGCGGAGTCACCGTCAAGAACTCTCTAGTTCTTCTTCTTCGGGATCCACATCATCTTGATGGGAATCCTTGGAGTTGTAGTTGTACTTGATGAAGTAGAACTTGACGTAGTCTTGGGAACCCACTTGAACGAGGCCTTAGGTGCTTCTTCAAATGCATCAATCTCTTCTTGAAGCTTGTCCTTGCCTTTGTTCTTGTGGTCTTGTGGTGGAAGATCATCTTGTGCTTGTGTTCCCTTGAAAGAAGTAGGATCATACTTCTCTTGTCGAGGAACAAACTTCGTCTTGGGGTATTGATCTTCTTCCCACTCAACTCCATTGGCATTGAACTTTCATTCAAATCCAACACCTTGATTCTTCCGGTGCCTTCCTTGCTTGCGTACAATTTCCTCGAATTGCTTACTCTCGGCAAGGCTCTTGTAAACACCTTTCTCTATAATTCCCTTCAATAAGCTGTTTTCTTGCTCAAGTGTAACTTGGCTAAGAGGATCATTAGTGGAATCAAGAGAACTAATAGAAGCAATAATATTGGATTTGACATTATTATTGTTACTACTAGAGGAAGTATCTTTCTTGTACTTCTTACTAGACTTGACTTGAGGCATGTAAGTAGATAAGAGTACATGCTTGGCAATGTAAGAAGAACTTTTCTTACGGAGATCATCATTGATTGCTTTTAAGAACTCATGCTCTTGCTCAAGATTGAGCTTTTCAAAGCGTAACTTCTCATGAGCCCTGATGAAGACATGACTACCTTGGATATGACCAAAAATATTGCATATATGCATATTTGTCAGGTGATTTCTAGTGCAAACTATTCAATAATCTATTTATGTTATCCAGAACAAAAATACTTCACACACTTTTGTGTTTTGTCTAATTGCAGGTGTATGGGACATTTGTACAATCCACATATGAAGATAAGGAAGAAAGAGATGTTTATTTGCTGTCCAAAAAGTTCTCTCACGTCACTTTTGGCCCAAGAGAAGATAGAGTCCAAGTCTCTCACGTTCTGGATTCAGATTCGGACTACACAGACATACCTGACTCAAAACACACACAAGTTTTTCATACGGACTCCGAATTGGGTGATTCTTTTTTTGTTGGAAACTAGATTTCGTGCACTTTCCAACCCAATTGGAATCACCTTCAAATTCGTCCGGAGCGTTGAGTTGTGGACGAAACAATCTGATGCTGCAGCAGAATCCGAGTCAAACTACAAGTCCAAAGGTGTTACATCACCTCCACTTGGGCCCATTGGCATTGTACGACCTAGATTTAGTTTTAGGCTGCCTTGGGACGTCCTCCCACCTCCTTGGCCGCCACCCCTTGCTCCTATATAAGTAGATCCATCTAGTAGCTTTTCCTTGGGATTTGTTTAGTTAAAAGTTAGCCATTGCAACTTCGTGTACTTCGTTTGTGTCCAACGACCAGACCAAGACCGCTTCCGGATCCCCACCATTATCAATACCTCATATATATTTGCAATATTCAGATTGCTTTATCATATTCTTGCTCGTTCTTCGATTGCTTGCAGGAATAGACCTTTGTGGTCAGGCTGACCGTGCTTCGGACATCGTCAGTAACCTCAGGAGATTGGTTTAGCGATTGCTAAGGCGCAACGTCGTGCACGTTTGTAGTCGGATCGTCAAAGTCGTCTCCACCAAATCGATAGTTATCATCTCATCGAAAGATCGGGACACCCTCGCCTCTATCAAGTGGTATCAGTTTTCAGGTTGCTCGGTGAGAATTTCCAGTTTTCCTAGATTAGATTTATTTTCTTACCTATTGTCCAAGAAAAAGGCACAAAACAAAAGTTAGATCTATTCATCCTTGGTCCAAGCCAGTCTGAGCCTTTGCAATTTTCTTTTCATTGCTTGCATAGTTGAATTATCGGTTGCATCGTCGTGTCGAGTTGCTGGTCTTAGTGTCTAGTTCCTTTAGAGTTTCGAGTTCTGTTCACATTAGTCGCGCAGCCGCTGCATCATTATCCCATCCGCTGTCCACCATCCCATCCACCAATTTCCACCACGTGCTACGCACTGTTTATTGTCATAATCATAGTTGAGGTCACTCACATCTTCGCCAGATCGAATCTGCATCTTATCTAGTTTGTCTTGGAAAGAGGGAGAAAAAGAAGATAAAGAAAAAAAAAGAGAAAAAAGGAAAGAAAAAAAAAGAAAAAGAGGGAGAAGAAAAAGAAAAAAAAAGCGTGAGAAAAAAAAGAGAGAAGAAAAAAATTGGATCTATCTAGAATCAATCTCGTACCTGAATTCGGATTGAAATCTGTTTTGCGCACTGTTCAGTAAAACAGGTGTATCTTCCTCATACGAAGTCCGTTTTGGCTCCGTGAGTACTCAAATTGAAGATAGCGACGAGCCGCATCTAAATAGTTGCAGAAGCTAGTTCAATATTTGACACCTCAAAATCGGCTTCTAAATAGGTCGTTTTGCCCTCCGAAGTTCGTGAACATAGCTTGTTGCAATTTTTTAGGCCAGTTTTAGAATTCTTTGACTCCTCATATCAACTCGGAATTGAGTGATTCTTTTTGCATTGGAAAGGTTGAGTTAGTAGCATTATTTGAAAGAATTTATCAGAAAATTGTCTCAAACTTTTCAAGAGGAAAGTTGGAGAGAGAGTTGTTGTATATCCTGCTTGGCAGTTGTTTTTCATCATTATCTTCACTGCCGTTGTGATCTTCACTTATATCTTACTGTCAAGAGCTACTTAGTATCCTTCATTGATGCTATTTGTGCTACGCCGTGACCTCATTAGTGTTCTAGGCTCGCGTCTCTAGTCCGGTCTAGCCTAGGACCAGCACAGTACCGTCGTTGAGCGTTTATTCAACATTGCATCTTTGAATTGATTATTGCTAATCTTTTGCTACCATATATAGCCAACCCAGCTCCACATATTTCTACACCGTGTATACGTACGCTCCCCTGGCAATCGCTTTACTCAATATTCGGAGTTACTTGACACCGCTGGTTGCCGATCACCGCCTGCTTCATGGTAAGAACTTGTAAGACATTGATATTTGCTTTACTGTGAGCGTTTTACCACCACATCCTAGTAGTTATAGGAACATTATTTTTGGGTTTTGTTTCTTGTTCTACTAATCATGACAGGATCCAGAGTCAATTCATGGGCTTTGTCGATCGCGGGAGACGTGCCACCACCTTTGCAAATACCACAACCGTCACGAGAGGTGCACAAACATCCAAATGCACATGATCAGTTTAATGTATGTATACCACCATTTAATGGCCGTTTTAAACCTGCTTTATATATTGAATGGGAGTTCGACATAAAAAATATATTTGCTTCCCATAATTTCAATGAACATAAAAAGGTTAAGGTTGCGGTTGGTTCTTTCACTGGTTATGCTTTGGTTTGGTGGAGTGAATATTGTCGGTTACACCCTGATTATATACCTACTACTTGGGATGATTTGAAACTTGCCATGCGACATACTTTTGTCCCTGCTTATTATACTCGTGACATGATTAAGAAGTTGCAACACTTAAAACAAGGTAGTGAAACTGTAACAAAATATTATGATGATTTACAAACTACCTTGTTGCATTCCTCTTTAGAAGAAAGTGAAGATGATTTTATGGTTAGATTTTGGGGAGGATTAAACCGTGATATTCAAGAGATACTAATTCATGAAGAGTGTTATCCTATGGACCATTTGTTTCATCTTGCTTGCAAAGCTGAACAGGAAATAAAACGACGTGTTGGCCACGAGGAGAACAAGCGCACGGTGCACATTCCAAGAGTTGATATGATTGTTCCTTCAACTACTAAGCATACTATGACAACCACATCCGTTGTTGTCAGGACTACATCACCTCCACCATGTGACACATCGCCCCCGAGAGTGGCTACATCATCTGAGTTGATCATAAGAGGTAATGACAAAGGTACTGATCTTCCATCTCTACATGAGAATGATGAATGCCTTGTCAATTTGAATGCACCATCTGATGAGCTACCCACTACTTTGATCACACCACCTATTTTAGAGGACTACGTTGATAATTTGACTTTGCCATGTGATCAAACAACTGAGATACCAACAATTTTGAGTGCACCCATTGAATTAACTATTGATGCAAAAGAACCAATGTTTAATCATTTTGATATGACCTCTAATCTTGGTGATGATTCTGTGTTGAATGACTTATTGCATGTTTGCTTATTTAAGCATGTTGTAGCATGTAAATTTGAAGCAAGTAAGGTTTATTCACCAATGTTTGGATGGTTTAATGATGAATATTGTCAATCTTTTGAAATGAATAAGAGCTTCACTTATATGTGCAAACTGAGTTGCAATATTTTCATGCCTTCTACTTCTTGTGCTAATTTTTTGGCTTTAGATTTTATGAACTATGCAAGTTACTCATCTATTCATGTGTCATATATGCAAAAATCAAGGGAAGTAAAAATGGATGACATATACATATACAACATGTACACCTTGTCTTTTTTGTTAGCCACATTTCAGATTAAGCAACGCCGAGGACGGCTTTATTTTCAAGAAGGGGAGGATGATGAAGACATGACTACCTTGGATATGACCAAAAATATTGCATATATGCATATTTGTCAGATGATTTCTAGTGCAAACTATTCAATAATCTATTTATGTTATCCAGAACAAAAATACTTCACACACTTTTGTGTTTTGTCTAATTGCAGGTGTATGGGACATTTGTACAATCCACATATGAAGATAAGGAAGAAAGAGATGTTTATTTGCTGTCCGAAAAGTTCTCTCACGTCACTTTTGGCCCAAGAGAAGATAGAGTCCAAGTCTCTCACGTTCTGGATTCAGATTCGGACTACACAGACATACCTGACTCAAAACACACACAAGTTTTTCATACGGACTCCGAATTGGGTGATTCTTTTTTTGTTGGAAACTAGATTTCGTGCACTTTCCAACCCAATTGGAATCACCTTCAAATTCGTCCGGAGCGTTGAGTTGTGGACGAAACAATCTGATGCTGCAGCAGAATCCGAGTCAAACTACAAGTCCAAAGGTGTTACATCACCTCCACTTGGGCCCATTGGCATTGTACGACCTAGATTTAGTTTTAGGCTGCCTTGGGACGTCCTCCCACCTCCTTGGCCGCCACCCCTTGCTCCTATATAAGTAGATCCATCTAGTAGCTTTTCCTTGGGATTTGTTTAGTTAAAAGTTAGCCATTGCAACTTCGTGTACTTCGTTTGTGTCCAACGACCAGACCAAGACCGCTTCCGGATCCCCACCATTATCAATACCTCATATATATTTGCAATATTCAGATTGCTTTATCATATTCTTGCTCGTTCTTCGATTGCTTGCAGGAATAGACCTTCGTGGTCAGGCTGACCGTGCTTCCGGCATCGTCAGTAACCTCAGGAGATTGGTTTAGCGATTGCTAAGGCGCAACGTCGTGCACGTTTGTAGTCGGATCGTCAAAGTCGTCTCCACCAAATCGATAGTTATCATCTCATCGAAAGATCGGGACACCCTCGCCTCTATCATACAAGGCCAATGGGCCCAAGTGGAGGTGATGTAACACCTTTGGACTTGTAGTTTGACTCGGATTCTGCTGCAGCATCAGATTGTTTCATCCACAACTCAACGCTCCGGACGAATTTGAAGGTGATTCCACTTGGGTTGGAAAGTGCACGAAATCTAGTTTCCAACAAAAAAAGAATCACCCAATTCGGAGTCCGTATGAAAAACTTGTGTGCGTTTTGAGTCAGGTATGTCTGTGCAGTCCGAATCTGAATCCAGAACGTGAGAGACTTGGACTCTATCTTCTCTTGGGCCAAAAGTGACGTGAGAGAACTTTTTGGACAGCAAATAAACATCTCTTTATTCCTTATCTTCATATGTGGATTGTACAAATGTCCCATACACCTGCAATTAGACAAAACACAAAAGTGTGTGAAGTATTTTTGTTCTGGATAACACAAATAGATTATTGAATAGTTTGCACTAGAAATCACCTGACAAATATGCATATATGCAATATTTTTGGTCATATCCAAGGTAGTCATGTCCTCATCAGACATGGTTGCTTGTTGATATGCTTGAGTATCTAAATTATTATGTCAAAACTAGACTATTGCTTTGAATCACATAAAAGTCCAAATGTCCATGCTATAAAGAAAAGAATATGATATGACATGATAAACATCACTCCAAAAATTCTGTTTTATCACTTACCTACTCAAGGACGAGTAGGAGTTAAGCTTGGGGATGCTGATACGTCTCCAACGTATCTATAATTTTTGATTATTCCATGCTGTTTTATTACCAATCTTGGATGTTTTATAATCATTATATAGTCATTTTATATCATTTTTTGGTACTAACCTATTGACATAGTGCCAAGTGCCAGTTGTTGTTTTCTATATCAGATGGAGTCCAAATGCCACACCAATTTACAATGATTTTTTATGGGCCAGAAGGAACACAACGGGCCATGGTTGCACCTGGGGGAGTCCCAAGGAGGGGACAACCCACCAGGGCGCGCCAGGAGGCCTAGGCACGCCCAGGTGGGTTGTGCCCACCTCGGGTGCCCCCTGGACCTACTCTTTGTTCTATAAATACCCCAATATTCCAGAAACCCTAGAGGAGTAGACGAAATTTTCATCCAGCCGCCACAGAGTCCAAAACCACAAGATCCAATCTAGACACCATCACGGAGGGGTTCACCACTTCCATAGGTGCCTCTCCGATGATGCATGCGTATTTCTTTGTAGACCTTCAGGTCTATAGTTAGTAGCTAGATGGCTTCCTCTCTCTTTCAATACAATGGTCTCTTGGAGATCCATATGATGTAAGTCTTTTGGCAGTGTGTTTGTTGGGATCTGATGAACATCGAGTTTATGATCAGATCAGTTATATCTTTTTATATCCATGAAAGTTATTTGAGTTTCTGTGATCTCTTATATGCGTGATCTCTTATAGCCTCGTATTTCTGCTCCGATATTTGGGTTTTGTTACGGAATTGTTACGGCAGATGTCCTAGTGTGAGGACTTAGTCATGAGGCCAATGCATCTATGTAGTAGCTTGAGAGGGGTTGGTCGGGATGAGAGACGCGAGGCAGATCAACAGACAAGACAAGGATTTAGACAGCTTCGGACCCCAAGAAACATCATCCGGTAATAACCCTACATGCTGTTTGTGGCTAGGTCTCATTATGATCATGAGAGAGTTGCCAGTAAGCCGACTCTTTGTGTATAGCCCTAGAGATTGTTTCTTCTTGGTTGTCCCTCTTGGGGTGCCCTGCCCCTCCTTATATAGGTTGGAGGGGCGGGTTACATATGGAGTCCTAGTAGGACTTGGACTATTCTATAACAAGTGGTATCCTAGTCTGCCCCCTTAAGGGAAAACTCCTTATATGTATTTCCTCGTAAACTGGCCCACCATAGCATGAGCCTCCCTTCTGGGCCTTGGGCCTTGTCATCCGTCTGACCCGCCCGCCGGGTCACTAGTGAGTCGCAATGTTCAGGCGGGTTGCCCGTAAACCGCCAAGTCCGGGCAGGTCGCCAGTGAGTCGCCAAGCTCTAGCCAGGTCATACATTCGGCGTGTTACATCGCGGGGTATATCCCCGACATTAGACCCCTGTTTAATTTGGATTTATCCATGTTAAACTGATCTTGTAAAATAAACACAAGAACAAACTTGATAGGTTGTGCTCCGGGTTAAATATTTTCGGCACCTGATCATCCTTAAGTCCTTGTCATTTCCTCCTGGGTGTATGTCTATGATCTTATAGCAAATCTCCTTTAACAGACATGTCCTAACTTTGCCAATGCAAAAAATCCAGGCACTTCTTCTGAAAAATCCGGGTCAATAGGCCAGCTTCATAATCAATTTGCTGACATTGGCTCTTGGGGAGAGATATTATAAGAAATAATTCATTTGAGTCGGCATTCAAAGCTCCGACTTTGATAAAAATATTGGTCTTTGAAATATTCAACTGATATTCAGCCGGCTTAAAGATGTAGATTTTGCCGGTTTATCATTGCCAAAATCGCCGGGTTATAAATAAATGTTGCCGGGTCATGTAATTGTTGCTAATGCCGGGTTAATCTTATGATGACGCCGGGTCATAAACTTTGCAGATTTCTCCGATAATAATATAATACCTGATTTACTAAAAACGGAGAATTTGAAGTTATTCCTCCCTTATATGCATATCACCTGTAGCCCCCAAGTGTCGGGTTGTCATGCTTGCAGCAACCTGGAACTTGTAATTGACTTATGGTCATAAAAGTTTCAACTAGTGTAGCCCCCAAGGGCCGGGTCATTATGCAATAATGAGCAGGGACTTTGTAGATAATTCATTGATAATAACCTCATATGATGTAATCTCCACGATGGGGCTTGAACCCATGTCCACAAGGTTAAGAGCTTTGTACTCTGCCAACTCAGTAGTAAACCTTTCAATATAATGGATTAAAGCTTGTGTACCTTGAATTTTTGACAGAAGCAATTGGTAGCCCCAAGGGCCGGCTCATTACAATGTGATGAGCCAGGTCTTCTTCAATAAGTTGATCAAAAATGACTTTACATTAGCCCCCAAGTACCATGGTGCATGCTGGCAGTGACATGGGACTTGTATATTTGATGTAATCTCAATTTGAATAATGTAGGCCCCAAGTGCCGGGTCGTAAGCCTGCAGTGACTCGGGACTATTCCCTCCATTGTAAAAAGAAATCAGGTCCATTAATAAAATAATAACCATTGCGCTGAAGCGAATTTGAAGACCTCCATCATAATAGTGGCTATTGATAACCATAATAAAAATCCAGCCATGTTGGCTATTGAAGATTTGAATAACATAACCCGGTTTGAAAAACCTCAATCATTCAATATTCAATATCATCATGAAAATCCAGCCAAGTTTGGCTATTAGATTTGAATACCTTATCGGTTGACAAGTAAATCTGGAGTTTAAATACCGACGGCTCTTGGCCGATGGCGACTCAATAACTGATAACCCTTTTGCACTTATGATGACATTGATTTGTGTAGATGAGATTTAGAATTATCCTGCACACAAGTAGATCACAAGAGCTCTTGGCGGTTCACCGTAGTGCGGGTCATAATATCTCACATATAACCATTGATGTGTGAAAAGGAGTCACAAATAAGCCTATTATGAATCATAACTTTGAAACATAACTATAATAATAATATCATACCTGTGATATTGAATTTTCACTGCCGGTTTATGTAACCTGTGCAGTAAGGGTGATAACCCAATCTTTAGAAGCCAAGACTTTCAAATGCTTGATGATTGTCATATGCTGGCGACTTATCGTCCAAAGTTAAGCCAGGTTAAATAGAAACCACATATATACTTAGATCTGAACAAAAAGTCTCAAGGCAAAACCAAAGATTGCTTTCAAAAAAATCAAGCCAAATAGAAAAAAAATCGAGGCTTCTGATTCGAATACGACCAGTAAACCGTTCCAAAGGGGTTAAGCTATGATTCGAATACGATCATGTAGCCCCCAGTGGCTTTGGCATTGTGCCGATCAAGAGGGTAAAGACAGCTATGTTCTCTTTGGTTCGAATACGACCTATGTTTGAACAGGAAGCCCCCAAATGACCTTGAGAGTTTTTTAACGACTTTGATTGGAATACGATCAAAGTCGGACCCAAAAGGGGTTAAGCTATGATTTGAATACGATCAAGAAGCCCCCTAGTGGGTTTGGCATTGCGCCGATCAAGAGAGTACCGACAGCTATGTTCTCTTTGGTTCGAATACGACCTATGTTTGAAAAGGAAGCCCCCAAGTGACCTTGAGAATATTTAACGACTCTGATTCTAATATGATCAGGGTCGGACCAAAAGGGGTTAAGCTAGATTCAAATATGATCAGCCCCCAATGGTCATTGAAGCGGGGTACCTATGTTTGAGTTGTGCTTTGCAACAGACTCTCTTTGGTCCCTTTAATTTTTTCTGAGAACTCGAGCTTTGCAAGATATAAATTCTTCTTGAGCCAGATTTTTAAACTGGATATTGAGAGCTTTCAAAGCTTTGTGAGAGACAAATTTCTCTTGAACCGGATTTTGAACCGGAATTCTTCATTTTGAGCCAGAAATTTTCCGACGGCCTTTAAACTGGCAACATTTATTCAGTCATGTCCATGTAGCCCCCGAGTCTCAAGGCGGCTCAAGGAGTTGTCTTTAAGATTCTCCAGTATTTGACCATAGCAGAAGGTGTATATCATTGGTGTTGATAGCGCGATGTGAATCCACAGAATGTTGAGGTGACTACGGCGGGTTATAAATGATCTCGTATGAGCCGTGTCGGCAACTCAGCCAATGGTTCCTTCCAACTGGATGTTTGAAGTTAACCGAACTGTAGTGGCGGTGATGAGGACATCAATACCATTGTTACACCCACAGCCCCTACTGCTACATATACGGGACCAATTGCTAGAGCTCGTGCACGCCAACTAAATTACCAGGTACTTCCGTTTCTTGGTAATGATTCTAATGTTCATGAGAATATGATGTTGCCTAAATTGGATACATTTGTTTTGCTTACAAATGAAGGGCCTAGCTTGGAGAAGGATGAACATTGGAGCAAGAACAAGCATGGAGATGATGGCATGCGCAAGGGGAACAAGAACGGAGTTACAAGTGATGATTTCAGGACTTTGAAGCCACCATAATGGGTGCATGAAGCCTTGGACGAAATATACAAGATGCCACTTCATAAATTTCGTCCCGAGGCTATTTTAGGTGCTGCGTCACCTTATTATTGGGCCAGGCCCATGTAATTTCGAAATACATAAGTATAGGCTATTTTTAGAGTCCGTATGTGTGGGGAAACAAGAGATAGGGTTGATTTCGGACCCCTCCACCAAGGGCCACGAAATCCCCCCCTCTTCCTCCCTATATACAGCCCTTAGGGCATCGTTTAGACTTTGAGTTTTGTTTAGATTAAAAGTTCGCCATAGCTGCAACTTCGCGTACTTCGTTTGTGTTCAACGACCAAACAAAGGCGTCACAGAACCCCACCTGATGAGGACATGACTACCTTTGATAGAGGCAAAGGTGTCCCGTCTTTCGATGAGATGATGGATATCGCTTTGGTGGAAGTCGACTTTGACGATCCGACTACGAACGTGCGAGGACGTCGCGCCTTAGCAATCGCTAAACCAACTCCGAGAGGTTATTGACCACGCCAGAGCACGATCAACCTGACCACGAGGGTCTGTTTCCTGCGAGCAAACGAAGAACAAGCAAGAAACTAAGATTGCAATCTGGATATTGCGAATATAAGATGAAAGCTTTATTGATCAAGGTGGGGTTCTGTGACGCCTTTGTCTGGTCGTTGAACACAAACGAAGTACGCGAAGTTGCAGCTATGGCGAACTTTTAATCTAAACAAAACCCAAAGTCTAAACGATGCCCTAAGGGCTGTATATATGGAGGAAGAGGGGGGAATTTCGTGGCCCTTGGTGGAGGGGTCCGAAATCAACCCTATCTCTTGTTTCCCCACAC
>NC_041381.1:273611456-273642115 GCF_002162155.2 Triticum dicoccoides
AAACGCTCAACGACGGTACTGTGCTGGTCCTAGGCTAGACTGTGCTAGAGACGCGAGCCTAGAACACTAACAAAATCACGGCGCGGCACGTAAACAAGGGTAAAGCACACTCTGAAATTTTTTTTTCGCTCTTTTTTTTTTTGCGCTCTTTTTTTTTTTGCGCTGCTTTTTTTTTGCGAAAAATCACTATAATGGCGAGTGTCTCAAAACTCTTCCTAGCTCAAACTGACAGGATGGGCACGAAATTTTTTCGACCAAATTTTTTTTTTTTCGACTGCCCGGACCCAAAAACTGGAAACGGGTCAAAAAAAACTTCCTATAATGGCACCTGTCTCAAAACACTCAGAAACACCTAAAAATAGGATAGCCAGAAATTTTTTCGAAAAATGCGTTTTCGAAAAATTTTGGGCCTAAACGGAGCAGGGGCGATGATGATGGTGCGGCGGCGGCGTGACAACTTATGACCAGAACTCGAAACTCTAAAAGACTAGACTCTAAGACCAGCAACTAGACACGACGATGCAACCGCAAATTCAACAAAGCAAAACCCTAAAAAGATTATGCAAGGCTCAGATTGGTTCGGATATGATGAACTAACCCTAATTTTTTTTTGTGGTTTTTTCGTGGACTATAGGTATGAAGACAGACTCGATCTAAACTACGAAAAACTGTAAAATCTCACCGAGCAACCAGAAAATCTGATACCACTTGATAGAGGCAAAGGTGTCCCGTCTTTCGATGAGATGATGGATATCGCTTTGGTGGAAGTCGACTTTGACGATCCGACTACGAACGTGCGAGGACGTCGCGCCTTAGCAATCGCTAAACCAACTCCGAGAGGTTATTGACCACGCCGGAGCACGATCAACCTGACCACGAGGGTCTGTTTCCTGCGAGCAAACGAAGAACAAGCAAGAAACTAAGATTGCAATCTGGATATTGCGAATATAAGATGAAAGCTTTATTGATCAAGGTGGGGTTCTGTGACGCCTTTGTCTGGTCGTTGAACACAAACGAAGTACGCGAAGTTGCAGCTATGGCGAACTTTCAATCTAAACAAAACCCAAAGTCTAAACGATGCCCTAAGGGCTGTATATATGGAGGAAGAGGGGGGAATTTCGTGGCCCTTGGTGGAGGGGTCCGAAATCAACCCTATCTCTTGTTTCCCCACACATACGGACTCTAAAAATAGCCTATACTTATGTATTTCGAAATTACATGGGCCTGGCCCAATAATAAGGTGACGCAGCACCTAAAATAGCCTCGGGACAAAATTTAGGAAGTGGCATCTTGTATATTTCGTCCAAGGCTTCATGCACCCATTATGGTGGCTTCAAAGTCCTGAAATCATCACTTGTAACTCCGTTCTTGTTCCCCTTGCGCATGCCATCATCTCCATGCTTGTTCTTGCTCCAATGTTCATCCTTCTCCAAGCTAGGCCCTTCATTTGTAAGCAAAACAAATGTATCCAATTTAGGCAGCATCATATTCTCATGAACATTAGAATCATTACCAAGAAACGAAAGTACCTGGTAATTTAGTTGGCGTGCACGAGCTCTAGTAATTGGTCCAGTATGTATAGCAGCAGGGGCTGTGGGTGTAACAATTGTATTGATGTCCTCATCAACCTTGGATATGACCAAAAATATTGCATATATGCATATTTGTCAGGTGATTTCTAGTGCAAACTATTCAATAATCTATTTATGTTATCCAGAACAAAAATACTTCACACACTTTTGTGTTTTGTCTAATTGCAGGTGTATGGGACATTTGTACAATCCACATATGAAGATAAGGAAGAAAAAGATGTTTATTTGCTGTCCAAAAAGTTCTCTCACGTCACTTTTGGCCCAAGAGAAGATAGAGTCCAAGTCTCTCACGTTCTGGATTCAGATTCGGACTGCACAGACATACCTGACTCAAAACGCACACAAGTTTTTCATACGGACTCCGAATTGGGTGATTCTTTTTTTGTTGGAAACTAGATTTCGTGCACTTTCCAACCCAATTGGAATCACCTTCAAATTCGTCTGGAGCGTTGAGTTGTGGACGAAACAATCTGATGTTGCAGCAGAATCCGAGTCAAACTACAAGTCCAAAGGTGTTACATCACCTCCACTTGGGCCCATTGGCCTTGTACGACCTAAATTTAGTTTTAGGCTGCCTTGGGACGTCCTCCCACCTCCTTGGCCGCCACCCCTTGCTCCTATATAAGTAGATCCATCTAGTAGCTTTTCCTGGGGGATTTGTTTAGTTAAAAGTTAGCCATTGCAACTTCGTGTACTTCGTTTGTGTCCAACGACCAGACCAAGACCGCTTACGGATCCCCACCATTATCAATACTTCATATATATTCGCAATATTCAGATTGCTTTATCATATTCTTGCTCGTTCTTCGATTGCTTGCAGGAATAGACCTTCGTGGTCAGGTTGATCGTGCTCCAGTGTGGTCAATAACCTCTCGGAGTTGGTTTAGCGATTGCTAAGGCGCAACGTCGTGCACGTTTGTAGTCGGATCGTCAAAGTCGTCTCCACCAAATCGATAGTTATCATCTCATCGAAAGATCGGGACACCCTCGTGATGAGGACATGACTACCTTGGATATGACCAAAAATATTGCATATATGCATATTTGTCAGGTGATTTCTAGTGCAATCTATTCAATAATCTATTTATGTTATCCAGAACAAAAATATTTCACACACTTTTGTGTTTTGTCTAATTGCAGGTGTATGGGACATTTGTACAATCCACATATGAAGATAAGGAAGAAAGAGATGTTTATTTGCTGTCCAAAAAGTTCTCTCACGTCACTTTTGGCCCAAGAGAAGATAGAGTCCAAGTCTCTCACGTTCTGGATTCAGATTCGGACTGCACAGACATACCTGACTCAAAACGCACACAAGTTTTTCATACGGACTTCGAATTGGGTGATTCTTTTTGCATTGGAAACTAGATTTCGTGCACTTTCCAACCCAATTGGGATCACCTTCAAATTCGTCCGGAGCGTTGAGTTGTGGACGAAACAATCTGATGCTGCAGCAGAATCCGAGTCAAACTACAAGTCCAAAGGTGTTACATCACCTCCACTTGGGCCCATTGGCCTTGTACGACCGAGATTTAGTTTTAGGCTGCCTTGGGACGTCCTCCCACCTCCTTGGCCGCCACCCCTTGCTCCTATATAAGTAGATCCATCTAGTAGCTTTTCCTTGGGATTTGTTTAGTTAAAAGTTAGCCATTGCAACTTCGTGTACTTCGTTTGTGTCCAACGACCAGACCAAGACCGCTTCCGGATCCCCACCTTTATCAATACTTCATATATACTCGCAATATTCAGATTGCTTTTATCATATTCTTGCTTGTTCTTCGATTGCTTGCAGGAATAGACCTTCGTGGTCAGGTTGATTGTGCTCCGGCGTGGTCAATAACCTCTCGGAGTTGGTTTAGCGATTGCTAAGGCGCAACGTCGTGCACGTTTGTAGTCGGATCGTCAAAGTCGTCTCCACCAAATCGTTAGTTATCATCTCATCGAAAGATCGGGACACCCCGCCTCTATCAAGTGGTATCAGTTTTCAGGTTGCTCGGTGAGAATTTCCAGTTTTCCTAGATTAGATTTACTTTCTTACCTATTGTCCAAGAAAAAGCCACAAAAAAGAGTTAGATCTATTCATCCTTGGTCCAAGCCAGTCTGAGCCTTTGTAATTTTCTTTTCATTGATTGCATAGTTGAATTATCGATTGCATTGTCGTGTCGAGTTGCTGGTCTTAGTGTCTAGTTCGTTTAGAGTTTCGAGTTCTGTTCACATTAGTCACGCCACCGCTGCATCATTATCTCTTCCGCTGTCCACCACCCATACATCAATTTCCACCACGTGCTACCCACCATTCATTGTCATAATAATAGTTGAGATCGTTCACATCTTCACTTGATCCAATCTGCATCTTATCTAGTTTGTTTTGGAAAGAGGGAGAAAAAAAGAGAGAAAAAAGGAAAAAAAAAGTCAGAGAAAAAAAAGGAGAGAAAGAAAAAAAGTGTGAGGAAAAAAAAGAGAGAAGAAAAAAAAACAAAAAAATCGGCACAAACTTTTTCAGAGGAAAGTTGGAGACAAAGTTGTTGATATATCCTGCTTGGCTGTTGTTTCACCTCATTATCTTCACTGCTATTGTGATCTTCACTTATATCTTGCTGTCAAGAGATACTTAGTATCCTTCATTGATGCTAGTTGTGCTACGCCGTGACCTCATTAGTGTTCTAGGCTCGCGTCTCTAGTCCAGTCTAGCCTAGGACCAGCACAGTACCGTCGTTGAGCGTTTATTCAACATTGCATCTTTGAATTGATTATTGCTAATCTTTTGCTACCATATATAGCCAGCCCAGCTCCACATATTTCTACACCGTGTATACGTACGCTCCCCTGGCAATCGCTTTACTCAATATTCGGAGTTACTTGACACCGCTGGTTGCCGATCACCGCCTGCTGCATGGTAAGAACTTGTAAGACATTGATATTTGCTTTACTGTGAGCGTTTTACCACCACATCCTAGTAGTTATAGGAACATTATTTTTGGGTTTTGTTTCTTGTTCTACTAATCATGACAGGATCCAGAGTCAATTCATGGGCTTTGTCGATCGCGGGAGACGTGCCACCACCTTTGCAAATACCACAACCGTCACGAGAGGTGCATAAACATCCAAATGCACATGATCAGGTTAATGTATCTATACCACCATTTAATGGCCGTTTTAAACCTGCTTTATATATTGAATGGGAGTTCAACATAAAAAATATATTTGCTTCCCATAATTTCGATGAACATAAAAAGGTTAAGATTGCGGTTGGTTCTTTCACTGGTTATGCTTTGGTTTGGTGGAGTGAATATTGTCGGTTACACCCTGATTATATACCTACTACTTGGGATGATTTGAAACTTACCATGCGACATACTTTCATCCCTGCTTATTATACTCGTGACATGATTAAGAAGTTGCAACACTTAAAACAAGGTAGTAAAACTGTAACAAAATATTATGATGATTTACAAACTACCTTGTTGCATTCCTCTTTAGAAGAAAGTGAAGATGATTTTATGGATAGATTTTGGGGAGTATTAAACCGTGATATTCAAGAGATACTAATCCATGAAGAGTGTTATCCTATGGACCATTTGTTTCATCTTGCTTGCAAAGCTGAGCAGGAAATAAAACGACGTGTTGGCCACGAGGAGAACAAGCGCACGGTGCACATTCCAAGAGTTGATATGATTGTTCCTTCAACTACTAGGCATACTATGACAACCACATCCGTTGTTGTCAGGACTACATCATCTCCACCATGTGACACATCGCCCCCGAGAGTGGCTACATCATCTGAGTTGATCATAAGAGGTAACGACAAAGGTACTGATCTTCCATCTCTACATGAGAATGGTGATTGCCTTGTCAATTTGAATGCACCATCTGATGAGCTACCCACTACTTTGATCACACCACCTATTTTAGAGGACTACGTTGATAATTTGACTTTGCCATGTGATCAAACAACTGAAATACCAACAATTTTAAGTGCACCCATTGAATTAACTATTGATGCAAAAGAACCAATGTTTAATCATTTTGATATGACCTCTAATCTTGGTGATGATTCTGTGTTGAATGACTTATTGCATGTTTGCTTATTTAAGCATGTTGTAGCATGTAAATTTGATGCAAGTAAGGTTTATTCACCAATGTTGGGATGGTTTAATGATGAACATTGTCAATCTTTTGAAATGAATAAGAGCTTCACTTATATGTGCAAACTGAGTTGCAATATTTTCATGCCTTCTACTTCTTGTGCTAATTTTTTGGCTTTAGATTTTATGAACTATGCAAGTTACTCATCTATTCATGTGTCATATATGCAAAAATCAAGGGAAGTAAAAATGGATGGCATATACATATACAACATGTACACCTTGTCTCTTTTGTTAGCCACATTTCAGATTAAGCAACACCGAGGACGGCTTTATTTTCAAGAAGGGGAGGATGATGAGGACATGACTACCTTGGATATGACCAAAAATATTGCATATATGCATATTTGTCAGGTGATTTCTAGTGCAAACTATTCAATAATCTATTTATGTTATCCAGAACAAAAATACTTCACACACTTTTGTGTTTTGTCTAATTGCAGGTGTATGGGACATTTGTACAATCCACATATGAAGATAAGGAAGAAAGAGATGTTTATTTGCTGTCCAAAAAGTTCTCTCACGTTACTTTTGGCCCAAGAGAAGATAGAGTCCAAGTCTCTCACGTTCTGGATTCAGATTCGGACTGCACAGACATACCTGACTCAAAACGCACACAAGTTTTTCATACGGACTTCGAATTGGGTGATTCTTTTTGCATTGGAAACTAGATTTCGTGCACTTTCCAACCCAATTGGGATCACCTTCAAATTCGTCCGGAGCATTGAGTTGTGGACGAAACAATATGATGCTGCAGCAGAATCCGAGTCAAACTACAAGTCCAAAGGTGTTACATCACCTCCACTTGGGCCCATTGGCCTTGTACGACCTAGATTTAGTTTTAGGCTGCCTTGGGACGTCCTCCCACCTCCTTGGCCGCCACCCCTTGCTCCTATATAAGTAGATCCATCTAGTAGCTTTTCCTTGGGATTTGTTTAGTTAAAAGTTAGCCATTGCAACTTCGTGTACTTCGTTTGTGTCCAACGACCAGACCAAGACCGCTTCCGGATCCCCACCTTTATCAATACTTCATATATACTCGCAATATTCAGATTGCTTTTATCATATTCTTGCTTGTTCTTCGATTGCTTGCAGGAATAGACCTTCGTGGTCAGGTTGATTGTGCTCCGGCGTGGTCAATAACCTCTCGGAGTTGGTTTAGCGATTGCTAAGGCGCAACGTCGTGCACGTTTGTAGTCGGATCGTCAAAGTCGTCTCCACCAAATCGTTAGTTATCATCTCATCGAAAGATCGGGACACCCCGCCTCTATCACCTCGCCTCTATCACCACCTTGATTAATAAAGCTTTCATCTTATATTCGCAATATCCAGATTGCAATCTCAGTTTCTTGCTTGTTCTTCGTTTGCTCGCAGGAAACAGACCCTCGTGGTCAGGTTGATCGTGCTCCGGCGTGGTCAATAACCTCTCGGAGTTGGTTTAGCGATTGCTAAGGCGCGACGTCCTCGCATGTTCGTAGTCGGATCATCAAAGTCGACTGCCACCAAAGCGATATCCATCATCTCATCGAAAGACGGGACACCTTTGCCTCTATCAAGTGGTATCAGATTTCCAGGTTGCTCGGTGAGATTTTATAGTTTTTCGTAGTTTAGATCGAGTCTGTTCTTCATACCTATAGTCCACGAAAAAGCCACAAAAAAAATTAGGGTTAGTTCATCATATCCGAACCAATCTGAGCCTTTGCATAATCTTTTTAGGGTTTTGCTTTGTTGAATTTGCGGTTGCATCGTCGTGTCTAGTTGCTGATCTTAGAGTCTAGTCTTTTAGAGTTTCGAGTTCTGGTCATAAGTTGTCATGCCGCCGCCGCACCATCATCATCACCCCTGCCATCTACCACCACCGCTTATCCGCCACCGCTTCGAATCCGTATCCATATACCACCACAGCTGTCATATACCACCACCGCTGCCATCTACCACCATATATCCACCACCAATCCGAGTTCTTGTCATATTAGGTTTGTTTTCGAGATCCATCTAGATTCCGATTCGTGTTTCCTTGCCGGAGTAGGTTTCGGAAAAAAAAGAGTCTGGAAACCACGCTCCGTTTAGGCCCAAAATTTTTCGAAAACGCATTTTTCGAAAAAAATTCTGGCTATCCTATTTTTAGGTGTTTCTGAGTGTTTTGAGACAGGTGCCATTATAGAAAGTTTCTTTTGACCCGTTTCTAGTTTTTGGGTCCGGGCAGTCGAAAAAAAAATTGGTCGAAAAAATTTCGTGCCCATCCTGTCAGTTTGAGCTAGGAAGAGTTTTGAGGCACTCGCCATTATAGTGATTTTTCGCAAAAAAAAAGCAGCGCAAAAAAAAGAAAGAGCGCAAAAAAAAGAGCGAAAAGAAAAATTCCAAAGTGTGCTTTTCCCTTGTTTACGTGCCGCGCCGTGATTTTGTTGGTGTTCTACGCTTGCGTCTCTAGCACAGTCTAGCCTAGGACCAGCACAGTACCGTCGTTGAGCGTTTATTCAACTTTGCATCTCTGAATTGATTATTGCTGACCCTTTTTGCTACCATATTATAAGCCTTCCCAGCTCCACGTACATCTACGTCGTGCGTTTGACTCTCCCTGGTAATCGCTCTATCTAAGCTTTGAGAGTTTTTGACTACAACGGTTGCCGATCACCGCCTGCTGCTGGGTAAGAACTGGTAAGAATTTGAGATTTGCTTGACGGATTTGTGACACCCACCACCACCTCTTGTTAGTAGTCTATAGGATCATATTCTTGTGTGTTTCTATTGCTGCTAACCATGCCAGGATCACAAGCCGACGAGACTAACTGGGAGAACATGACAAATAAGGATTTGCATGATAAATTTCAGCAAATGATGAGTGGACAGGTGCAAGACGTGCTAAACAGATTTGAAGAGGCCATGGAGAAGATAGATGGCATGGAGAAGACATTCGAAACAAAGCTCGATAACAAGTTTAATGAATTGCTCGCGCGTCTTCCACCACCACCACCCGCTGCACCTAACGCACCTCTCCAACAACAACAACAACAACGACTACCTCCACGTCGCGAAATAGACCTCCGCCGAGCGAGCCGTGTTCCTCTTGCGTTTCGCCAAACTGTTGGTGCTGCTGTTGATACTTCTATGGCTCCTGCTGCTGATGCGGAGGAGGATGATTATGTGGGAGATTATGAGGATGAGGTTGCTCAAAACCAGAACTACGTGCAACCACCAGCACCACCACCAGCAGGTCGACCTCAGGTATATATTCGTAATGGTAGGCCTGCACCACCACCTCAGGTACGAGATGATGTCCATATTCCTAAACTGAAATTGAATATTCCACCATTTGAGGGTAGATATGTTCCTGATATATATTTTACTTGGGAGTTAGAAACTGAACAACGTTTTACATGTTTACAATATCCCGACGAGAGACGGGTTGCTGCTGCTGTTTGTGCTTTCACTAGTTTTGCATGTGTCTGGTGGTCTGAACATTGTAGATTATATCCTATTCCAACTACTTGGGCTGCTTTGAAAACTGCTATGCGTACGCGTTGGGTTCCACCATATTATCAACGTGAATTGCTTCAAAAATTGCAGCGTTTAAGACAAGGAAAAAATTATGTAGAAGAATATTATCAGGAATTACAAACTGGCATGATTCGATGTGGTATTGTTGAGGAGAATGAAGCTATGCTTGCACGTTTTCTGGGTGGATTAAATAGAGAGATTCAGACCATTCTAGACTATAAGGAGTATACTAATATCACTCGTTTATTCCATCTTGCTTGTAAAGCTGAACGTGAAGTGCAGGATCGACAAGCATTGGCGCGAACTAACTTTTCTGCAGGCCGACCTTCATCATGGACACCGCGTGCATCTTCTACTTCAACTGCACCAGCACCTCAATCAGGTGCCTCCTATAGCCGTGATACAAGAAAACAGTAACAACCACCATTATCTGCCAAGAGCGCACCTGCCGGGCCTGCACAGAGTTCTTCTTCTTCCAGGGCATCAACAAGGCACACAAGTGATATTATTTGTCATCGTTGTAAGGGAGGAGGTCATTATGCGAGAGAATGCAAATCTCCGCGTGTGATGATTGCTACCGCGGATGGTGGATATGAGTCCGCTAGTGACTATGATGAGGAGACATTGGCTCTTATTACACGTGAAAAACATGGTGGAGATGATTCTGATCATGAGACGCAATACATGGCTCCTGAAGACGCTGACAGGTATGAATGTTTAGTTGCTCAACGTGTTTTGAGTGTGCAGGTCACACAAGCTGAGCAAAATCAGAGGCACAATTTGTTCCATACCAAGGGAGTTGTGAAGGAACGTTCTATGCGCGTCATAATAGACGGAGGGAGCTGCAACAACTTGGCTAGCATGGAGATGGTGGAGAAGCTTTCTCTCACCACAAGACCACATCCACATCCTTACTACATCCAATGGTTCAACAACAGCGGCAAGGTTAAGGTAACACGTACTGTTCGTGTGTATTTTAGTATCTCTACATATGCTGATTATGTTGATTGTGATGTGGTACCTATGCAAGCATGTTCCTTATTACTTGGTAGACCATGGCAATTTGATAAAAATTCTGTACACCATGGTAGAAACAATCACTATACTCTTGTTCATAAGGATAAAAATATTACTTTGCTTCCTATGACTCCTGATTCCATTTTGAAAGATGATATTAATAGAGCTAATAAAGCAAAACAGGAGAAGAATAAGAGTGAAAATCAGATTGTGGCAAAAGAATTTGAGCAACAAATGAAGCCTAATAACAAACCATCTAGTGTTGCTTCTGAAATTAAATTGAAAAGTGCATGTTTATTTGCCACCAAATCTGATATTGATGAGCTAGATTTCAGCAAATCTGTTTGCTATGCTTTTGTGTGCAAAGAGGCATTATTTTCATTCGAGGACGTGCCTTCCTCTTTGCCTCCTGCTGTCACTAACATTTTGCAGGAGTTCGCTGACGTCTTTCCACAAGACGTGCCACCGGGATTACCGCCTATTCGAGGGATTGAGCATCAGATTGACTTAATTCCCGGTGCTTCACTGCCAAACCGTGCACCATACCGTACCAATCCAGAGGAGACGAAGGAGATTATGCGTCAAGTACAAGAGCTTCTCGACAAAGGTTATATACGTGAATCCCTTAGTCCTTGTGCTGTTCCTATTATTCTAGTGCCGAAAAAGGATGGTACATCACGTATGTGTGTTGGTTGTAGAGGCATTAATAATATTACTATTCGTTATCGTCATCCTATTCCTAGGCTAGATGATATGCTTGATGAATTGAGTGGCTCTACAATATTCTCCAAAGTTGATTTGCGTAGTGGCTACCATCAAATTCGTATGAAATTGGGAGATGAATGGAAAACAGCATTTAAAACTAAGTTTGGATTATATGAGTGGTTAGTCATGCCTTTTGGGTTAACTAATGCACCTAGTACTTTCATGAGATTAATGAACGAAGTTTTACGTGCTTTCATTGGACGATTTGTGGTAGTTTACTTTGATGACATATTGATTTATAGCAGATCTTTGGAAGAACATTTGGAACATTTACGTGTTGTTTTTATTGCTCTACGTGATGCACGTTTGTTTGGTAACCTTGGGAAGTGCACCTTTTGCACCGACCGAGTATCTTTTCTTGGCTATGTTGTTACTCCACAGGGAATTGAAGTTGATAAAGCCAAGATTGAAGCTATTGAGAGTTGGCCGCAGCCCAAAATGGTCTCACAAGTGAGGAGTTTTCTTGGCCTCGCTGGATTCTATAGGCGTTTTGTGAGAGATTTCAGCACCATTGCTGCACCTCTCAATGAGCTTACAAAGAAAGATGTGCCTTTTCTTTGGGGTACTGATGAGGACATCAATACAATTGTTACACCCACAGCCCCTGCTGCTATACATACTGGACCAATTACTAGAGCTCGTGCACGCCAACTAAATTACCAGGTACTTTCGTTTCTTGGTAATGATTCTAATGTTCATGAGAATATGATGCTGCCTAAATTGGATACATTTGTTTTGCTTACAAATGAAGGGCCTAGCTTGGAGAAGGATGAACATTGGAGCAAGAACAAGCATGGAGATGATGGCATGCGCAAGGGGAACAAGAACGGAGTTACAAGTGATGATTTCAGGAGTTTGAAGCCACCATAATGGGTGCATGAAGCCTTGGACGAAATATACAAGATGCCACTTCATAAATTTCGTCCCGAGGCTATTTTAGGTGCTGCGTCACCTTATTATTGGGCCAGGCCCATGTAATTTCGAAATACATAAGTATAGGCTATTTTTAGAGTCCGTATGTGTGGGGAAACAAGAGATAGGGTTGATTTCGGACTCCTCCACCAAGGGCCACGAAATTCCCCCCTCTTTCTCCATATATACAGCCCTTAGGGCATCGTTTAGACTTTGGGTTTTGTTTAGATTAAAAGTTCGCCATAGCTGCAACTTCGCGTACTTCGTTTGTGTTCAACGACCAGACAAAGGCGTCACAGAACCCCACCTTGATCAATAAAGCTTTCATCTTATATTCGCAATATCCAGATTGCAATCTTAGTTTCTTGCTTGTTCTTCGTTTGCTCGCAGGAAACAGACCCTCGTGGTCAGGTTGATCGTGCTCCGGCGTGGTCAATAACCTCTCGGAGTTGGTTTAGCGGTTGCTAAGGCGCGACGTCCTCGCACGTTCGTAGTCGGATCGTCAAAGTCGACTTCCACCAAAGCGATATCCATCATCTCATCGAAAGATCGGGACCCTCGCCTCTATCAAGTGGTATCAGATTTCCAGGTTGCTCGGTGAGATTTTACAGTTTTTCGTAGTTTAGATCGAGTCTGTTCTTCATACCTACAGTCCACGAAAAAGCCACACAAAAAAAAATTAGGGTTAGTTCATCATATCCGAACCAATCTGAGCCTTTGCATAATCTTTTTAGGGTTTTGCTTTGTTGAATTTGCGGTTGCATCGTCGGTCTAGTTGCTGGTCTTAGCGTCTAGTCTTTTAGAGTTTCGAGTTCTGGTCATAAGTTGTCACGCCGCCGCCGCACCATCATCATCGCCCCTGCCATCTACCACCACCGCTTATCCGCCACCGCTCCGAATCCGTATCCATATACCACCACCAATCCGTGCCCATATACCACCACCGATCCATATCCATATACTACCACCGCTACCACCACCGCTGCCATATACCACCACCAATCCGAGTTCCTTGCTTATTAGGGTTGTTTTCGAGATCCATCTAGATTCCGATTCGTGTTTCCTTGCCGGAGTAGGTTTCGGAAAAAAAAAAGAGTCGGGTAGCCACGCTCCGTTTAGGCCCAAAATTTTTCGAAAACGCATTTTTCGAAAAAATTTCTGGCTATCCTATTTTTAGGTGTTTCTGAGTGTTTTGAGACAGGTGCCATTATAGGAAGTTTTTTTTGGCCCGTTTCCAGTTTTTGGGTCCGGGCAGTCGAAAAAAAAAAATTGGTCGAAAAATTTCGTGCCCATCCTGTCAGTTTGAGCTAGGAAGAGTTTTGAGACACTCGCCATTATAGTGATTTTTCGCAAAAAAAAAACAGCGCAAAAATAAAAGAGCGCAAAAAAAAAAGAGCGAAAAAAAATTTCAGAGTGTGCTTTTCCCTTGTTTACGTGCCGCGCCGTGATTTTGTTGGTGTTCTAGGCTCGCGTCTCTAGCACAGTCTAGCCTAGGACCAGCACAGTACCGTCGTTGAGCGTTTATTCAACTTTGCATCTCTGAATTGATTATTGCTGACCCTTTTTGCTACCATATTATAAGCCTTCCCAGCTCCACATACATCTACGTCGTGTGTTCGACTCTCCCTGGTAATCGCTCTATCCAAGCTTTGAGAGTTTTTGACTACAACGGTTGCCGATCACCGCCTGCTGCTGGGTAAGAACTGGTAAGAATTTGAGATTTGCTTGACGGATTTGTGATACACCACCACCACTTCTTAGTAGTCTGTAGGATCATATTCTTGTGTGTTTCTATTGCTGCTAACCATGCCAGGATCACAAGCCGACGAGATTGATTGGGAGAACTTATCGAACAAGGAGCTTCATGATAAGTTTCAGCAAATGATGACTGAACAGGTACAAGATGTGCTGAACAATTTTGAAGAGGCCATGGAGAAGATCACTGGCCTTGAGAAGACATTCGAAACAAAGCTCGATAACAGATTCAATGAACTGCTTGCGCGTCTTCCACCACCGGCTGCACCTGTCGCACCTCTGCAACAACAACAACTACGCCCCCTTCCGAATCAGTATGGACGAGCACAGCGTGTTCCAATTGAGACAGGACAAACTTCTGGTGCCGCTGCTACTGCTGTTGGTGCTTCTTTGGCTCCTGCTACTGCTCCTGCTGGTACCCAGGAGGATGATGAGTATGCGGGTGATTATGAGGATGAGGTTGATCAAAATCAGATCTACGAGCAGCCATCAGCACCACCACCAGCAGGTCGACCTCAGGTATATATTCGTCATGGTAGGCCTGCACCACCACCTCAGGTACGAGATGATGTCCATATTCCTAAACTGAAATTGAATATTCCACCATTTGAGGGTAGATATGTTCCTGATATATATCTTACTTGGGAGTTAGAAACTGAACAACGATTTACATGTTTACAATATCCAGAGGAGAGACGAGTTGCTGCTGCTGTTTGTGCTTTCACTAGTTTTGCATGTGTATGGTGGTCTGAACATTGTAGATTATATCCTATTCCAACTACTTGGGCTGCTTTGAAAACTGCTATGCGTACGCGTTGGGTTCCACCATATTATCAACGTGAATTGCTTCAAAAATTGCAGCGTTTAAGACAAGGAAAAAATTCTGTAGAACAATATTATCAGGAATTACAAACTGGCATGATTAGATGTGGTATTGTTGAGGAGAATGAAGCTATGCTTGCACGTTTTCTGGGTGGATTAAATAGAGAGATTCAGACCATTCTAGACTATAAGGAGTATACTAATATCACTCGTTTATTCCATCTTGCTTGTAAAGCTGAACGTGAAGTGCAGGATCGACAAGCATTGGGGCGAACTAACTTTTCTGCAAGCCGACCTTCATCATGGACACCACGTGCATCTTCTACTTCAACTGCACCAGCACTTCCATCAGGTGCCACCTCCAGCCGTGATACAAGAAAACAGGCACAACCACCATTATCTGCCAAGAGCGCACCTGCGGGGCCTACACAGCGTTCTTCTTCTTCCATAGCATCAACAGGGCACACAAGTGATATTATTTGTCGTCGTTGTAAGGGAGGAGGTCATTATGCGAGAGAATGCAAATCTCCGCGTGTGATGATTGCTACCGCGGATGGTGGATATGAGTCCGCTAGTGACTATGATGAGGAGACATTCGCTCTTATTACACGTGAAGAACATGGTGGAGATGATTCTGATCATGAGACGCAATACATGGCTCCTGAAGACGCTGACAGGTATGAATGTTTAGTTGCTCAACGTGTTTTGAGTGTGCAGGTCACACAAGCTGAGCAAAATCAGAGGCACAATTTGTTCCATACCAAGGGAGTTGTGAAGGAACGTTCTGTGCGCGTCATAATAGACGGAGGGAGCTGCAACAACTTGGCTAGCATGGAGATGGTGGAGAAGCTTTCTCTCACCACAAGACCACATCCACATCCTTACTACATCCAATGGTTCAACAACAGCGGCAAGGTTAAGGTAACACGTACTGTTCGTGTGCATTTTAGTATCTCTACATATGCTGATTATGTTGATTGTGATGTGGTACCTATGCAAGCATGTTCCTTATTACTTGGTAGACCATGGCAATTTGATAAAAATTCTGTACACCATGGTAGAAACAATCACTATACTCTTGTTCATAAGGATAAAAATATTACTTTGCTTCTATGACTCCTGATTCCATTTTGAAAGATGATATTAATAGAGCTAATAAAGCACAACAGGAGAAGAATAAGAGTGAAAATCAGATTGTGGCAAAAGAATTTGAGCAACAAATGAAGCCTAATAATAAACCATCTAGTGTTGTTTCTGAAATTAAATTGAAAAGTGCATGTTTATTTGCCACCAAATCTGATATTGATGAGCTAGATTTCAGCAAATCTGTTTGCTATGCTTTTGTGTGCAAAGAGGCATTATTTTCATTCGAGGACGTGCCTTCCTCTTTGCCTCCTGCTGACACTAACATTTTGCAGGAGTTCGCTGACGTTTTTCCACAAGACGTGCCACCGGGATTACCGCCTATTCGAGGGATTGAGCATCAGATTGACTTAATTCCCGGTGCTTCACTGCCAAACCGTGCACCATACCGTACCAATCCAGAGGAGACGAAGGAGATTATGCGTCAAGTACAAGAGCTTCTCGACAAAGGTTATATACGCGAATCCCTTAGTCCTTGTGCTATTCCTATTATTCTAGTGCCGAAAAAGGATGGTACATCACGTATGTGTGTTGATTGTAGAGGCATTAATAATATTACTATTCGTTATCGTCATCCTATTCCTAGGCTAGATGATATGCTTGATGAATTGAGTGGCTCTACAATATTCTCCAAAGTTGATTTGCGTAGTGGCTACCATCAAATTCGTATGAAATTGGGAGATGAATGGAAAACAGCATTTAAAACTAAGTTTTGATTATATGAGTGGTTAGTCATGCCTTTTGGATTAACTAATGCACCTAGTACTTTCATGAGATTAATGAACGAAGTTTTACGTGCTTTCATTGGACGATTTGTGGTAGTTTACTTTGATGACATATTGATTTATAGCAGATCTTTGGAGGAACATTTGGAACATTTACGTGTTGTTTTTATTGCTCTACGTGATGCACGTTTGTTTGGTAACCTTGGGAAGTGCACCTTTTGCACCGACCGAGTATCTTTTCTTGGCTATGTTGTTACTCCACAGGGAATTGAAGTTGATAAAGCCAAGATTGAAGCTATTGAGAGTTGGCCGCAGCCCAAAACGGTCACACAAGTGAGGAGTTTTCTTGGCCTCGCTGGATTCTATAGGCGTTTTGTGAGAGATTTCAGCACCATTGCTGCACCTCTCAATGAGCTTACAAAGAAAGATGTGCCTTTTCTTTGGGGTACCGCACAGGAAGAAGCCTTCACGGTATTGAAAGATAAGTTGACACATGCTCCTTTACTCCAACTTCCTGATTTTAATAAGACTTTTGAGCTTGAATGTGATGCTAGTGGAATTGCATTAGGAGGTGTGTTATTACAAGATGGCAAACCTGTTGCATACTTTTCTGAAAAATTGAGTGGGCCTAGTCTGAATTATTCTACTTATGATAAAGAATTATATGCTCTTGTTCGGACTTTAGAAACATGGCAACATTATTTATGGCCCAAAGAATTTGTTATACATTCTGATCATGAATCTTTGAAACATATTAAAAGTCAAGCTAAACTGAACCGTAGACATGCTAAATGGGTTGAATTCATTGAGACTTTTCCTTATGTCATTAAACACAAGAAGGGAAAAGAAAATGTTATTGCTGATGCATTGTCTCGCCGCTATACTATGCTTTCACAACTTGACTTCAAAATATTTGGTTTGGAAACCATCAAAGATCAATATGTGCATGATGCTGATTTTAAAGATGTAATGCAGAATTGTAAAGAAGGAAGAATGTGGAACAAGTTTGTTGTTAACGATGGATTTGTGTTTCGAGCTAACAAGCTATGCATTCCAGCTAGCTCCGTTCGTCTTTTGTTGTTGCAGGAGGCGCATGGAGGAGGATTAATGGGACACTTTGGCGTGAAGAAGACGGAGGACGTACTTGCTACACATTTCTTTTGGCCAAAGATGAGACGGGATGTTGAGCGTTTTATTGCTCGCTGCACTACATGTCAAAAAGCTAAGTCACGACTCAATCCTCATGGTTTATATATGCCTTTGCCTGTACCTAGTGTTCCTTGGGAGGATATATCTATGGACTTTGTTTTAGGTTTACCTCGAACAAAGAAGGGGAGGGATAGCATATTTGTTGTCGTGGATAGATTCTCGAAAATGGCACACTTTATACCATGTCATAAAAGCGATGATGCTGTTAATGTTGCTGATTTGTTCTTTCGTGAAATTATTCGCTTGCATGGTGTGCCAAATACTATTGTTTCAGATCGTGATACTAAATTTCTTAGCCACTTTTGGAGATGTTTATGGGCTAAGTTGGGGACTAAACTGCTTTTTAGTACTACTTGTCACCCCCAAACTGATGGACAAACTGAAGTAGTCAATAGAACGTTGTCTACTATGCTTAGGGCTGTTTTGAAGAATAATAAGAAAATGTGGGAGGAATGCTTGTGATAGAGGCGGGGTGTCCCGATCTTTCGATGAGATGGTAACTATCGATTTGGTGGAGACGACTTTGACGATCCGACTACAAACGTGCACGACGTTGCGCCTTAGCAATCGCTAAACCAATCTCCAGAGGTTATTAACCACGCCGGTGCACGATCAACCTGACCACGAAGGTCTATTCCTGCAAGCAATCGAAGAACGAGCAAGAATATGATAAAAGCAATCTGAATATTGCAAATATGTATGAAGTATTGATAAAGGTGGGGATCCGAAAGCGGTCTTGGTCTGGTCGTTGGACACAAACGAAGTACACGAAGTTGCGTTGGCTAACTTTTAACTAAACAAATCCCAAGGAAAAGCTACTAGATGGATCTACTTATATAGGAGCAAGGGGTGGCGGCCAAGGAGGTGGGAGGACGTCCCAAGGCAGCCTAAAACTAAATCTAGGTCGTACAAGGCCAATGGGCCCAAGTGGAGGTGATGTAACACCTTTGGACTTGTAGTTTGACTCGGATTCTGCTGCAGCATCAGATTGTTTCGTCCACAACTCAACGCTCCGGACGAATTTGAAGGTGATTCCAATTGGGTTGGAAAGTGCACGAAATCTAGTTTCCCACAAAAAAAGAATCACCCAATTCGGAGTCCGTATGAAAAACTTGTGTGCGATTTGAGTCAGGTATGTCTGTGCAGTCCGAATCTGAATCCAGAACGTGAGAGACTTGGACTCTATCTTCTCTTGGGCCAAAAGTGACGTGAGAGAACTTTTTGGACAGCAAATAAACATCTCTTTCTTCCTTATCTTCATATGTGGATTGTACAAATGTCCCATACACCTGCAATTAGACAAAACACAAAAGTGTGTGAAGTATTTTTGTTCTGGATAACATAAATAGATTATTGAATAGTTTGCACTAGAAATCACCTGACAAATATGCATATATGCAATATTTTTGGTCATATCCAAGGTAGTCATGTCCTCATCAAGGTTGATCAAAATCAGCACTACGTGCAGCCACCTGTACCACCACCAGCAGGTCGACCTCAGGTATATATTCGTAATGGTAGGCCTGCACCACCACCTCAGGTACGAGATGATGTCCATATTCCTAAACTGAAATTGAATATTCCACCATTTGAGGGTAGATATGTTCCTGATATATATCTTACTTGGGAGTTAGAAACTGAACAACGGTTTACATGTTTACAATATCCTGAGGAGAGACGAGTTGCTGCTGCCGTTTGTGCTTTCACTAGTTTTGCATGTGTATGGTGGTCTGAACATTGTAGATTATATCCTATTCCAACTACTTGGGCTGCTTTGAAAACTGCTATGCGTACGCGTTGGGTTCCACCATATTATCAACGTGAATTGCTTCAAAAATTGCAGCGTTTAAGACAAGGGAAAAATTCTGTAGAAGAATATTATCAGGAATTACAAATTGGCATGATTAGATGTGGTATTGTTGAGGAGAATGAAGCTATGCTTGCACGTTTTCTGGGTGGATTAAATAGAGAGATTCAGACCATTCTAGACTATAAGGAGTATACTAATATCACTCGTTTATTCCATCTTGCTTGTAAAGCTGAACGTGAAGTGCAGGATCGACAAGCATTGGGGCGAACTAACTTTTCTGCAGGCCGACCTTCATCATGGACACCACGTGCATCTTCTACTTCAACTGCACCAGCACCTCCATCCGGTGCCACCTCCAGCCGTGATACAAGAAAACAGGCACAACCACCATTATCTTCCAAGAGCGCACCTGCGGGTCCTGCATAGCGTTCTTCTTCTTCCATGGCATCAACAGGGCACACAAGTGATATTATTTGTCGTCGTTGTAAGGGAGGAGGTCATTATGCGAGGGAATGCAAATCTCCGCGTGTGATGATTGCTACCGCGGATGGTGGATATGAGTCCGCTAGTGACTATGATGAGGAGACATTGGCTCTTATTACACGTGAAGAACATGGTGGAGATGATTCTGATCATGAGACGCAATACATGGCTCCTGAAGACGCTGACAGGTATGAATGTTTAGTTGCTCAACGTGTTTTGAGTGTGCAGGTCACACAAGCTGAGCAAAATCAGAGGCACAATTTGTTCCATACCAAGGGAGTTGTGAAGGAACGTTCGGTGCGCGTCATAATAGACGGAGGGAGCTGCAACAACTTGGCTAGCATGGAGATGGTGGAGAAGCTTTCTCTCACCACAAGACCACATCCACATCCTTACTACATCCAATGGTTCAACAACAGCGGCAAGGTTAAGGTAACACGTACTGTTCGTGTGCATTTTAGTATCTCTACATATGCTGATTATGTTGATTGTGATGTGGTACCTATGCAAGCATGTTCCTTATTACTTGGTAGACCATGGCAATTTGATAAAAATTCTGTACACCATGGTAGAAACAATCACTATACTCTTGTTCATAAGGATAAAAATATTACTTTGCTTCCTATGACTCCTGATTCCATTTTGAAAGATGATATTAATAGAGCTAATAAAACAAAACAGGAGACGAATAAGAGTGAAAATCAGATTGTGGCAAAAGAATTTGAGCAACAAATGAAGCCTAATAATAAACCATCTAGTGTTGCTTCTGAAATTAAATTGAAAAGTGCATGTTTATTTGCCACCAAATCTGATATTGATGAGCTAGATTTCACCAAATCTGTTTGCTATGCTTTTGTGTGCAAAGAGGCATTATTTTCATTCGAGGACGTGCCTTCCTCTTTGCCTCCTGCTGTCACTAACATTTTGCAGGAGTTCGCTGACGTCTTTCCACAAGACGTGCCACCGGGATTACCGCCTATTCTGATGAGGACATCAATACAATTGTTACACCCACAGCCCCTGCTGCTATACATACTGGACCAATTACTAGAGCTCGTGCACGCCAACTAAATTACCAGGTACTTTCGTTTCTTGGTAATGATTCTAATGTTCATGAGAATATGATGCTGCCTAAATTGGATACATTTGTTTTGCTTACAAATGAAGGGCCTAGCTTGGAGAAGGATGAACATTGGAGCAAGAACAAGCATGGAGATGATGGCATGCGCAAGGGGAACAAGAACGGAGTTACAAGTGATGATTTCAGGACTTTGAAGCCACCATAATGGGTGCATGAAGCCTTGGACGAAATATACAAGATGCCACTTCATAAATTTCGTCCCGAGGCTATTTTAGGTGCTGCGTCACCTTATTATTGGGCCAGGCACATGTAATTTCGAAATACATAAGTATAGGCTATTTTTAGAGTCCGTATGTGTGGGGAAACAAGAGATAGGGTTGATTTCGGACCCCTCCACCAAGGGCCACGAAATTCCCCCCTCTTCCTCCATATATACAGCCCTTAGGGCATCGTTTAGACTTTGGGTTTTGTTTAGATTAAAAGTTCGCCATAGCTGCAACTTCGCGTACTTCGTTTGTGTTCAACGACCAGACAAAGGCGTCACAGAACCCCACCTTGATCAATAAAGCTTTCATCTTATATTCGCAATATCCAGATTGCAATCTTAGTTTCTTGCTTGTTCTTCGTTTGCTCGCAGGAAACAGACCCTCGTGGTCAGGTTGATCGTGCTCCGGCGTGGTCAATAACCTCTCGGAGTTGGTTTAGCGGTTGCTAAGGCGCGACGTCCTCGCACGTTCGTAGTCGGATCGTCAAAGTCGACTTCCACCAAAGCGATATCCATCATCTCATCGAAAGATCGGGACCCTCGCCTCTATCAGGTACCGCACAGGAAGAAGCCTTCACGGTATTGAAAGATAAGTTGACACATGCTCCTTTACTCCAATTTCCTGATTTTAATAAGACTTTTGAGCTTGAATGTGATGCTAGTGGAATTGGATTAGGAGGTGTGTTATTACAAGATGGCAAACCTGTTGCATACTTTTCTGAAAAATTGAGTGGGCCTAGTCTGAATTATTCTACTTATGATAAAGAATTATATGCTCTTGTTCGGACTTTAGAAACATGGCAACATTATTTATGGCCCGAAGAATTTGTTATACATTCTGATCATGAATCTTTGAAACATATTAAAAGTCAAGCTAAACTGAATCGTAGACATGCTAAATGGGTTGAATTCATTGAGACTTTCCCTTATGTCATTAAACACAAGAAGGGAAAAGAAAATGTTATTGCTGATGCATTGTCTCGTCGCTATACTATGCTTTCACAACTTGACTTCAAAATATTTGGTTTGGAGACCATCAAAGATCAATATGTGCATGATGCTGATTTTAAAGATGTAATGCAGAATTGTAAAGAAGGAAGAATGTGGAACAAGTTTGTTGTTAATGATGGATTTGTGTTTCGTGCTAACAAGCTATGCATTCCAGCTAGCTCCGTTCGTCTTTTGTTGTTGCAGGAGGCGCATGGAGGAGGATTAATGGGACACTTTGGCGTGAAGAAGACGGAGGGCGTACTTGCTACACATTTCTTTTGGCCAAAGATGAGACGGGATGTTGAGCGTTTTATTGCTCGCTGCACTACATGTCAAAAAGCTAAGTCACGACTCAATCCTCATGGTTTATAGATGCCTTTGCCTGTACCTAGTGTTCCTTGGGAGGATATATCTATGGACTTTGTTTTAGGTTTACCTCGAACAAAGAAGGGGAGGGATAGCATATTTGTTGTCGTGGATAGATTCTCGAAAATGGCACACTTTATACCATGTCATAAAAGCGATGATGCTGTTAATGTTGCTGATTTGTTCTTTCATGAAATTATTCGCTTGCATGGTGTGCCAAATACTATTGTTTTAGATCGTGATACTAAATTTCTTAGCCACTTTTGGAGATGTTTATGGGCTAAGTTGGGGACTAAACTGCTTTTTAGTACTACTTGTCACCCCCAAACTGATGGACAAACTGAAGTAGTCAATAGAACATTGTCTACTATGCTTAGGGCTGTTTTGAAGAATAATAAGAAAATGTGGGAGGAATGCTTGCCTCATATTGAATTTGCTTATAACATTGCATTCTACTACTAAGATGTGCCCTTTTGAAGTTGTGTATGGTTTCCTACCTCGTGCACCTATTGATTTGTTGCCTCTTCCATCTTCGGAGAAGGTTAATTTTGATGCTAAACAACGTGCTGAATTTATTTTAAAAATGCATGAGTTAACTAAGGAAAACATTGAGCGTATGAATGTTAAATATAAACTTGCTGGAGATAAGGGTAGAAAACATATTGTGTTTGCACCTGGAGATCTTGTTTGGTTACATTTGCGTAAGGATAGATTTCCTGATTTGCGCAAATCAAAGTTAATGCCACGTGCTGATGGTCCCTTTAAGGTGTTAGAGAAAATAAATGATAATGCATATAAACTGGAGCTGCCTGCAGATTTTGGGGTTAGTCCCACTTTTAACATTGCAGATTTGAAGCCTTATTTGGCTGAGGAAGATGAACTTCCGTCGAGGACGACTTCATTTCAAGAAGGGGAGGATGATGAGGACATCAATACAATTGTTACACCCACAGCCCCTGCTGCTATACATACTGGACCAATTACTAGAGCTCGTGCACGCCAACTAAATTACCAGGTACTTCCATTTCTTGGTAATGATTCTAATGTTCATGAGAATATGGTGCTGCCTAAATTGGATACATTTGTTTTGCTTACAAATGAAGGGCCTAGCTTGGAGAAGGATGAACATTGGAGCAAGAACAAGCATGGAGATGATGGCATGCGCAAGGTGATAGAGGCGAGGGTGTCCCGATCTTTCGATGAGATGATAACTATCGATTTGGTGGAGACGACTTTGACGATCCGACTACAAACGTGCACGACGTTGCGCCTTAGCAATCGCTAAACCAATCTCCTGAGGTTACTGACGATGCCGGAAGCACGGTCAGCCTGACCACGAAGGTCTATTCCTGCAAGCAATCGAAGAACGAGCAAGAATATGATAAAGCAATCTGAATATTGCAAATATATATGAGGTATTGATAATGGTGGGGATCCGTAAGCGGTCTTGGTCTGGTCGTTGGACACGAACGAAGTACACGGAGTTGCAACGGCTAACTTTTAACTAAACAAATCCCAAGGAAAAGCTACTAGATGGATCTACTTATATAGGAGCAAGGGGTGGCGGCCAAGGAGGTGGGAGGACGTCCCAAGGCAGCCTAAAACTAAATCTAGGTCGTACAAGGCCAATGGGCCCAAGTGGAGGTGATGTAACACCTTTGGACTTGTAGTTTGACTCGGATTCTGCTGCAGCATCAGATTGTTTCCTCCACAACTCAACGCTCTGGACGAATTTGAAGGTGATTCCAATTGGGTTGGAAAGTGCACGAAATCTAGTTTCCAACAAAAAAAGAATCACCCAATTCGGAGTCCGTATGAAAAACTTGTGTGCGTTTTGAGTCAGGTGTGTCTGTGCAGTCCGAATCTGAATCCAGAACGTGAGAGACTTGGACTCTATCTTCTCTTGGGCCAAAAGTGACGTGAGAGAACTTTTTGGACAGCAAATAAACATCTCTTTTTTCCTTATCTTCATATGTGGATTGTACAAATGTCCCATACACCTGCAATTAGACAAAACACAAAAGTGTGTGAAGTATTTTTGTTCTGGATAACATAAATAGATTATTGAATAGTTTGCACTAGAAATCACCTGACAAATATGCATATATGCAATATTTTTGGTCATATCCAAGGTAGTCATGTCCTCATCATCCTCCCCTTCTTGAAAATAAAGCCATCCTCGGTATTGCTTAATCTGAAATGTGGCTAACAAAAGAGACAAGGTGTACATGTTGTATATGTATATGTCATCCATTTTTACTTCCCTTGATTTTTGCATATATGACACATGAATAGATGAGTAACTTGCATAGTTCATAAAATCTAAAGCCAAAAAATTAGCACAAGAAGTAAAAGGCATGAAAATATTGCAACTCAGTTTGCACATATAAGTGAAGCTCTTATTCATTTCAAAAGATTGACAATGTTCATCATTAAACCATCCCAACATTGGTGAATAAACCTTACTTGCATCAAATTTACATGCTACAACATGCTTAAATAAGCAAACATGCAATAAGTCATTCAACACAGAATCATCACCAAGATTAGAGGTCATATCAAAATGATTAAACATTGGTTCTTTTGCATCAATTGTTAATTCAATGGGTGCACTCAAAATTGTTGGTATTTCAGTTGTTTGATCACATGGCAAAGTCAAATTATCAACGTAGTCCTCTAAAATAGGTGGTGTGATCAAAGTAGTGGGTAGCTCATCAGATGGTGCATTCAAATTGACAAGGCATTCATCATTCTCATGTAGAGATGGAAGATCAGTACCTTTGTCATTACCTCTTATGATCAACTCAGATGATGTAGCCACTCTCGGGGGCGATGTGTCACATGGTGGAGGTGATGTAGTCCTGACAACAACGGATGTGGTTGTCATAGTATGCCTAGTAGTTGAAGGAACAATCATATCAACTCTTGGAATGTGCACCGTGCGCTTGTTCTCCTCGTGGCCAACACGTCGTTTTATTTCCTGTTCAGCTTTGCAAGCAAGATGAAACAAATGGTTCATAGGATAACACTCTTCATGAATTAGTATCTCTTGAATATCACGGTTTAATCCTCCCCAAAATCTATCCATAAAAGCATCTCTTGAACGAGCAAGAATATGATAAAGCAATCTGAATATTGCAAATATATATGAGGTATTGATAATGGTGGGGATCCGTAAGCGGTCTTGGTCTGGTCGTTGGACACAAACGAAGTACACGAAGTTGCGTTGGCTAACTTTTAACTAAACAAATCCCAAGGAAAAGCTACTAGATGGATCTACTTATATAGGAGCAAGGGGTGGCGGCCAAGGAGGTGGGAGGACGTCCCAAGGCAGCCTAAAACTAAATCTAGGTCGTACAAGGCCAATGGGCCCAAGTGGAGGTGATGTAACACCTTTGGACTTGTAGTTTGACTCGGATTCTGCTGCAGCATCAGATTGTTTCGTCCACAACTCAACGCTCCGGACGAATTTGAAGGTGATTCCAATTGGGTTGGAAAGTGCACGAAATCTAGTTTCCAACAGAAAAAGAATCACCCAATTCGGAGTCCGTATGAAAAACTTGTGTGCGTTTTGAGTCAGGTGTGTCTGTGCAGTCCGAATCTGAATCCAGAACGTGAGAGACTTGGACTCTATCTTCTCTTGGGCCAAAAGTGACGTGAGAGAACTTTTTGGACAGCAAATAAACATCTCTTTCTTCCTTATCTTCATATGTGGATTGTACAAATGTCCCATACACCTGACAAATATGCATATATGCAATATTTTTTGTCATATCCAAGGTAGTCATGTCCTCATCATCCTCCCCTTCTTGAAAATAAAGCCGTCCTCGGCGTTGCTTAATCTGAAATGTGGCTAACAAAAGAGACAAGGTGTACATGTTGTATATGTATATGTCATCCATTTTTACTTCCCTTGATTTTTGCATATATGACACATGAATAGATGAGTAACTTGCATAGTTCATAAAATCTAAAGCCAAGAAATTAGCACAAGAAGTAGAAGGCATGAAAATATTGCAACTCAGTTTGCACATATAAGTGAAGCTCTTATTCATTTCAAAAGATTGACAATGTTCATCATTAAACCATCCCAACATTGGTGAATAAACCTTACTTGCATCAAATTTACATGCTACAACATGCTTAAATAAGCAAACATGCAATAAGTCATTCAACACAGAATCATCACCAAGATTAGAGGTCATATCAAAATGATTAAACATTGGTTCTTTTGCATCAATAGTTAATTCAATGGGTGCACTCAAAATTATTGGTATTTCAGTTGTTTGATCACATGGCAAAGTCAAATTATCAACGTAGTCCTCTAAAATAGGTGGTGTGATCAAAGTAGTGGGTAGCTCATCAGATGGTGCATTCAAATTGACAAGGCATTCATCATTCTCATGTAGAGATGGAAGATCAGTACCTTTGTCATTACCTCTTATGATCAACTCAGATGATGTAGCCACTCTCGGGGGCGATGTGTCACATGGTGAAGGTGATGTAGTCCTGACAACAACGGATGTGGTTGTCATAGTATGCCTAGTAGTTGAAGGAACAATCATATCAACTCTTGGAATATGCACCGTGCGCTTGTTCTCCTCGTGGCCAACACGTCGTTTTATTTCCTGTTCAGCTTTGCAAGCAAGATGAAACAAATGGTCCATAGGATAACACTCTTCATGAATTAGTATCTCTTGAATATCACGGTTTAATCCTCCCCAAAATCTATCCATAAAATCATCTTCACTTTCTTCTAAAGAGGAATGCAACAAGGTAGTTTGTAAATCATCATAATATTTTGTTACAGTTTCACTACCTTGTTTTAAGTGTTGCAACTTCTTAATCATGTCATGAGTATAATAAGCAGGGACGAAAGTATGTCGCATGGCAAGTTTCAAATCATCCCAAGTAGTAGGTATATAATCAGGGTGTAACCGACAATATTCACTCCACCAAACCAAAGCATAACCAGTGAAAGAACCAACCGCAACCTTAACCTTTTTATGTTCATTGAAATTATGGGAAGCAAATATATTTTTTATGTCGAACTCCCATTCAATATATAAAGCAGGTTTGAAACGGCCATTAAATGGTGGTATAGATATATTAACCTGATCATGTGCATTTGGATGTTTGTGCACCTCTCGTGACGGTTGTGGTATTTGCAAAGGTGGTGGCACGTCTCCCGCGATCGACAAAGCCCATGAATTGACTCTGGATCCTGTCATGATTAGTAGAACAAGAAACAAAACCCAAAAATAATGTTCCTATAACTACTAGGATGTGGTGGTAAAACGCTCACAATAAAGCAAATATCAATGTCTTACAAGTTCTTACCATGCAGCAGGCGGTGATCGGCAACCAGCGGTGTCAAGTAACTCCGAATATTGAGTAAAGCGATTGCCAGGGGAGCGTACGTATACACGGTGTAGAAATATGTGGAGCTGGGTTGGCTATATATGGTAGCAAAAGATTAGCAATAATAAATTCAAAGATGCAATGTTGAATAAACGCTCAACGACGGTACTGAGCTGGTCCTAGGCTAGACCGGACTAGAGACGCGAGCCTAGAACACTAATGAGGTCACGGCGTAGCACAACTAGCATCAATGAAGGATACTAAGTAGCTCTTGACAGCAAGATATAAGTGAAGATCACAACGGCAGTGAAGATAATGATGAAAAACAACTGCCAAGCAGGATATACAACAACTCTCTCTCAAACTTTCCTCTTGAAAAGTTTGAGACAATTTTCTGATAAATTCTTTCAAAGAATGCTACTAACTCAAGCTTTCCAATGCAAAAAGAATCACTCAATTCCGAGTTGATATGAGGAGTCAAAGATTTCTAAAACTGGCCTGAAAAATTGGAACAAGTTGTGTTCACGAACTTCGGAGGGCAAAAAGACCTATTTAGAAGCCGATTTTGAGGTGCAAATATTGAACTAGCTTCTGCAACTATTTAGATGCGGCTCGTCGCTATCTTCAATTTGAATACTCACGGAGCCAAAACTGACTTCGTATGAGGAAGATACACCTATTTTACTGAACAGTGCGCAAAACAGATTCCAATCCGAATTCAGGTACGAGATTGATTCTAGATAGATCCAATTTTTTTTCTTCTCTCTTTTTTTTCTCACGCCTTTTTTTTCTTTTTCTTCTCCCTCTTTTTCTTTTTTTTCTTTCCTTTTTTCTCTTTTTTTTTCTTTATCTTCTTTTTCTCCCTCTTTCCAAGACAAACTAGATAAGATGCAGATTCGATCAGGCGAAGATGTGAGTGACCTCAACTATGATTATGACAATAAACAGTGCGTAGCACATGGTGGAAATTGGTGGATGGGATGGTGGACAGCGGATGGGATAATGATGCAGCGACTGCGTAACTAATGTGAACAGAACTCGAAACTCTAAAGGAACTAGACACTAAGACCAGCAACTCGACACGGCGATGCAACCGATAATTCAATAATGCAAACAATGAAAAGAAAATTGCAAAGGCTCAGTCTGGCTAGGACAAAGGATGAATAGATCTAACTTTTGTTTTATGGCTTTTTCTTGGATAATAGGTAAGAAAATAAATCTAATCTAGGAAAAACTAGAAATTCTCACCGAGCAACCTGAAAACTGATACCACTTGATAGAGGCGAGGGTGTCCCGATCTTTCGATGAGATGATAACTATCGATTTGGTGGAGACGACTTTGACGATCCGACTACAAACGTGCACGACGTTGCGCCTTAGCAATCGCTAAACCAATCTCCTGAGGTTACTGACGATGCCGGAAGCACGGTCAGCCTGACCACGAAGGTCTATTCCTGCAAGCAATCGAAGAACGAGCAAGAATATGATAAAGCAATCTGAATATTGCAAATATATATGAGGTATTGATAATGGTGGGGATCCGTAAGCGGTCTTGGTCTGGTCGTTGGACACAAACGAAATACACGAAGTTGCAACGGCTAACTTTTAACTAAACAAATCCCAAGGAAAAGCTACTAGATGGATCTACTTATATAGGAGCAAGGGGTGGCGGCCAAGGAGGTGGGAGGACGTCCCAAGGCAGCCTAAAACTAAATCTAGGTCGTACAAGGCCAATGGGCCCAAGTGGAGGTGATGTAACACCTTTGGACTTGTAGTTTGACTCGGATTCTGCTGCAGCATCAGATTGTTTCGTCCACAACTCAACGCTCTGGACGAATTTGAAGGTGATTCCAATTGGGTTGGAAAGTGCACGAAATCTAGTTTCCAACAAAAAAAGAATCACCCAATTCGGAGTCCGTATGAAAAACTTGTGTGCGTTTTGAGTCAGGTGTGTCTGTGCAGTCCGAATCTGAATCCAGAACGTGAGAGACTTGGACTCTATCTTCTCTTGGGCCAAAAGTGACGTGAGAGAACTTTTTGGACAGCAAATAAACATCTCTTTTTTCCTTATCTTCATATGTGGATTGTACAAATGTCCCATACACCTGCAATTAGACAAAACACAAAAGTGTGTGAAGTATTTTTGTTCTGGATAACATAAATAGATTATTGAATAGTTTGCACTAGAAATCACCTAACAAATATGCATATATGCAATATTTTTGGTCATATCCAAGGTAGTCATGTCCTCATCACAAGGGGAACAAGAACGGAGTTACAAGTGATGATTTCAGGACTTTGAAGCCACCATAATGGGTGCATGAAGCCTTGGACGAAATATACAAGATGCCACTTCATAAATTTCGTCCCGATGCTATTTTAGGTGCTACGTCACCTTATTATTGGGCCAGGCCCATGTAATTTCGAAATACATAAGTATAGGCTATTTTTAGAGTCCGTATGTGTGGGGAAACAAGAGATAGGGTTGATTTCGGACCCCTCCACCAAGGGCCACGAAATTCCCCCCCCCCCCCTCTTCCTCCATATATACAGCCCTTAGGGCATCGTTTAGACTTTGGGTTTTGTTTAGATTAAAAGTTCGCCATAGCTGCAACTTCGCGTACTTCGTTTGTGTTCAACGACCAGACAAAGGCGTCACAGAACCCCACCTTGATCAATAAAGCTTTCATCTTATATTCGCAATATCCAGATTGCAATCT
>NC_041381.1:273642163-273655908 GCF_002162155.2 Triticum dicoccoides
CTCTTCCTCCATATATACAGCCCTTAGGGCATCGTTTAGACTTTGGGTTTTGTTTAGATTAAAAGTTCGCCATAGCTGCAACTTCGCGTACTTCGTTTGTGTTCAACGACCAGACAAAGGCGTCACAGAACCCCGCCTTGATCAATAAAGCTTTCGTCTTATATTCGCAATATCCAGATTGCAATCTCAGTTTCTTGCTTGTTCTTCGTTTGCTCGCAGGAAACAGACCCTCGTGGTCAGGTTGATCGTGCTCCGGCGTGGTCAATAACCTCTCGGAGTTGGTTTAGCGATTGCTAAGGCGCGACGTCCTCGCACGTTCGTAGTCGGATCGTCAAAGTCGACTGCCACCAAAGCGATATCCATCATCTCATCGAAAGACGGGACACCTTTGCCTCTATCATAACCTTTCAGAGCAGGAAGAGGAGAAATTATTGAAAACTCTGAAGAAGCACTGTGCTGCTATTGGATATACTCTTGATGATCTTAAGGGCATTAGTCCCACTCTATGCCAACACAAAATAAAATTGGAGAAAGACGCCAAACCAGTTGTTGATCACCAACTATGGTTAAATCCTAAGATGAAATAAGTGGTAAGAAAAGAAATACTAAAGCTCCTGGAGGCAGGTATAATTTATCCTGTTGCTGATAGTCAGTGGGTCATTAAGGAGGGCCCTTGGGAGGAAGGAGGGGATGTAGACAATGTGTGGATGAAGATGGCGACTTGCATTCGTAAGGTGGCCTCGGAGGAGTTTGGAGTGTCCAGGGGAAGGAGAAGCGAAGATAAGGATACCTGGTGGTGGAATGATGATGTCCAAGAGGCGATTAAAGAGAAGAAAGATTGCTTCAGACGCCTATACCTGGATAGGAGTGCAGACAACATTGAGAAGTACAAGATGGCAAAGAAGGCCGCAAAGCGAGCTGTTGGTGAAGCAAGGGGTCGGACATATGAGGACCTCTACCAACGGTTAGGCACGAAGGAAGGCGAAAGGGACATCTATAAGATGGCCAAGATCCGAGAGAGGAAGACGAGGGTTATTGGCCAAGTCAATTGCATCAAGGACGGAGCAGGCCAACTCTTGGTGAAGGACGAGGAGATTAAGCATAGATGGCGGGAGTACTTTGACAAGCTGTTCAATGGGGATAATGAGAGTTCTACCATTGAGCTGGACGACTCCTTTGATGAGACCAACATGCGTTTTGTGCGGCGAATCCAGGAGTCTGAGGTCAAGGAGGCTTTAAAAAGGATGAAAGGAGGCAAGGCGATGGGCCATGATTGTATCCCCATTGAGGTGTGGAAAGGTCTCGGGGACATAGTGATAGTATGGCTACCCAAGCTTTTCAACCTCATTTTTTGGCAAACAAGATGCCAGACGAATGGAGACGGAGTATATTAGTACCAATCTTCAAGAACAAGGGGGGTGTTCAGAGTTGTACTAATTACCGTGGAATTAAGCTGATGAGCCATACAATGAAGCTATGGGAGAGAGTCATTGAGCACCGCTTAAGAAGAATGACAAGCGTGACCAAAAATCAGTTTGGTTTCATGCCTGGGAGGTCGACCATGGAAGCCATTTTCTTGGTACGACAACTTATGAAGATATATAGGGAGCAAAAGAAGGACTTGCATATGGTGTTCATTGACTTGGACAAGGCCTATGATAAGATACTGCGGAATGTCATGTGGTGGGCCTTGGAGAAACACAAAGTCCCAACAAAGTACATTACCCTCATCAAGGACATGTACGATAATGTTGTGACAAGTGTTCGAACAAGTGATGTTGACACTGATGACTTCCCGATTAAGATAGGACTGCATCAGGGGTCAGCTTTGAGCCCTTATCTTTTTGCATTGGTGATGGATGAGGTCACAAGGGATATACAAGGAGATATCCCATGGTGTATGCTCTTTGTGGATGATGTGGTGCTAGTTGACGATAGTCGGACAGGGGTAAATAGGAAGTTAGAGTTATGGAGACAAACCTTGGAATCGAAAGGGTTTAGGCTTAGTAGAACTAAAACCGAGTACCTGATGTGCGGTTTCAGTACTACTAGGTGTGAGGAGGAGGAGGTTAGCCTTGATGGCCAGGTGGTACCTCAGAAGGACACCTTTCGGTACTTGGGGTCAATGCTGCAGCAGGATGGGGGTATTGATGAAGATGTGAACCATTGAATTAAAGCCGGGTGGATGAAGTGGCGCCAAGCTTCTGGCATTCTATCTGACAAGAGAGTGCCACAAAAGCTAAAATGCAAGTTCTACAAGACGGCGGTTCGACCCGCAATGTTGTATGGCGCTGAGTGTTGGCCGACTAAAAGGCGACATGTTCAACAGTTAGGTGTGGCGGAGATGCATATGTTGAGATGGATGTGTGGCCACACAAGGAAGGATCGAGTCCGGAATGATGATATACGAGATAGAGTTGGGGTAGCACCAATTGAAGAGAAGCTTGTCCAACATCGTCTGAGATGGTTTGGGCATATTCAGCGCAGGCCTCCAGAAGCTCCAGTGCATAGCGGACGGCTAAAGCGTGCGGAGAATGTCAAGAGAGGGCGGGGTAGACCGAATTTGACATGGGAGGAGTCCGTTAAGAGAGATGATAGAGGCTAAAGTGTCCCGTCTTTCGATGAGATGATGGATATCGCTTTGTTGGAAGTCGACTTTGACGATCCGACTACGAACGTGCGAGGACGTCGCGCCTTAGCAATCGCTAAACCAACTCCGAGAGGTTATTGACCACGCCGGAGCACGATCAACCTGACCACGAGGGTCTGTTTCCTGCGGGCAAACGAAGAACAAGCAAGAAACTGAGATTGCAATCTGGATATTGCGAATATGAGATGAAAGCTTTATTGATCAAGGTGGGGTTCTGTGACGCCTTTGTCTGGTCGTTGAACACAAACGAAGTACGCGAAGTTGCAGCTATGGCGAACTTTTAATCTAAACAAAACCCAAAGTCTAAACGATGCCCTAAGGGCTGTATATATGGAGGAAGAGGGGGGAATTTCGTGGCCCTTGGTGGAGGGGTCCGAAATCAACCCTATCTCTTGTTTCCCCACACATACGGACTCTAAAAATAGCCTATACTTATGTATTTCGAAATTACATGGGCCTGGCCCAATAATAAGGTGACACAGCACCTAAAATAGCCTCGGGACGAAATTTATGAAGTAGCATCTTGTATATTTCGTCCAAGGCTTCATGCACCCATTATGGTGGCTTCAAAGTCCTGAAATCATCACTTGTAACTCCGTTCTTGTTCCCCTTGCGCATGCCATCATCTCCATGCTTGTTCTTGCTCCAATGTTCATCCTTCTCCAAGCTAGGCCCTTCATTTGTAAGCAAAACAAATGTATCCAATTTAGGCAGCATCATATTCTCATGAACATTAGAATCATTACCAAGAAACGAAAGTACCTGGTAATTTAGTTGGCGTGCACAAGCTCTAGTAATTGGTCCAGTATGTATAGCAGCAGGGGCTGTGGGTGTAACAATTGTATTGATGTCCTCATCATCCTCCCCTTCTTGAAATGAAGTCGTCCTCGACGGAAGTTCATCTTCCTCACCCAAATAAGGCTTCAAATCTGCAATGTTAAAAGTGGGACTAACCCCAAATTCTGCAGGCAGCTCAAGTTTATATGCATTATCATTTATTTTCTCTAACACCTTAAAGGGACCATCAGCACGTGGCATTAACTTTGATTTGCGCAAATCAGGAAATCTATCCTTACGCAAATGTAACCAAACAAGATCTCCAGGTGCAAACACAACATGTTTTCTACCCTTATCTCCAGCAAGTTTATATTTAGCATTCATGCGCTCAATGTTTTCCTTAGTTAACTCATGCATTTTTAAAATCAATTCAGCATGTTGTTTAGCATCAAAATTAACCTTCTCCGAAGATGGAAGAGGCAACAAATCAATAGGTGCACGAGGTAGGAAACCATACACAACTTCAAAAGGGCACATCTTAGTAGTAGAATGCAATGAACGATTATAAGCAAATTCAATATGAGGCAAGCATTCCTCCCACATTTTCTTATTATTATTCAAAACAGCCCTAAGCATAGTAGACAACGTTCTATTGACTACTTCAGTTTGTCCATCAGTTTGGGGGTGACAAGTAGTACTAAAAAGCAGTTTAGTCCCCAACTTAGCCCATAAACATCTCCAAAAGTGGCTAAGAAATTTAGTATCACGATCTGAAACAATAGTATTTGGCACACCATGCAAGCGAATAATTTCACGAAAGAACAAATCAGCAACATTAACAGCATCATCGCTTTTATGACATGGTATAAAGTGTGACATTTTCGAGAATCTATCCACGACAACAAATATGCTATCCCTCCCCTTCTTTGTTCGAGGTAAACCTAAAACAAAGTCCATAGATATATCCTCCCAAGGAACACTAGGTACAGGCAAAGACATATATAAACCATGAGGATTGAGTCGTGACTTAGCTTTTTGACATGTAGTGCATCGAGCAATAAAACGCTCAACAACCCGTCTCATCTTTGGCCAAAAGAAATGTGTAGCAAGTACGTCCTCCGTCTTCTTCACGCCAAAGTGTCCCATTAATCCTCCTCCATGCGCCTCCTGCAACAACAAAAGACGAACGGAGCTAGCTGGAATGCATAGCTTGTTAGCACGAAACACAAATCCATCGTTAATGACAAACTTGTTCCACATTCTTCCTTCTTTACAATTCTGCATTACATCTTTAAAATCAGCATCATGCACATATTGATCTTTGATGGTCTCCAAACCAAATATTTTGAAGTCAAGTTGTGAAAGCATAGTATAGCGGCGAGAGAATGCATCAGCAATAACATTTTCTTTTCCCTTCTTGTGTTTAATGACATAAGGAAAAGTCTCAATGAATTCAACCCATTTAGCATGTCTATGATTCAGTTTAGCTTGACTTTTAATATGTTTCAAAGATTCATGATCAGAATGTATAACAAATTCTTTGGGCCATAAATAATGTTGCCATGTTTCTAAAGTCCGAACAAGAGCATATAATTCTTTATCATAAGTAGAATAATTCAGACTAGGCCCACTCAATTTTTCAGAAAAGTATGCAACAGGTTTGCCATCTTGTAATAACACACCTCCTAATCCAATTCCACTAGCATCACATTCAAGCTCAAAAGTCTTATTAAAATCAGGAAGTTGGAGTAAAGGAGCATGTGTCAACTTATCTTTCAATACCGTGAAGGCTTCTTCCTGTGCGGTACCCCAAAGAAAAGGCACATCTTTCTTTGTAAGCTCATTGAGAGGTGTAGCAATGGTGCTGAAATCTCTCACAAAACGCCTATAAAATCCAGCGAGGCCAAGAAAACTCCTCACTTGTGTGACCGTTTTGGGTTGCGGCCAACTCTCAATAGCTTCAATCTTGGCTTTATCAACTTCAATTCCCTGTGGAGTAACAAGATAGCCAAGAAAAGATACTCGGTCGGTGCAAAAGGTGCACTTCCCAAGGTTACCAAACAAACGTGCATCACGTAGAGCAATAAAAACAACACGTAAATGTTCCAAATGTTCTTCCAAAGATCTGCTATAAATCAATATGTCATCAAAGTAAACTACCACAAATCGTCCAATGAAAGCACGTAAAACTTCGTTCATTAATCTCATGAAAGTACTAGGTGCATTAGTTAACCCAAAAGGCATGACTAACCACTCATATAATCCAAACTAAGTTTTGAATGCTGTTTTCCATTCATCTCCCAATTTCATACGAATTTGATGGTATCCACTACGTAAATCAACTTTGGAGAATATTGTAGAGCCACTCAATTCATCAAGCATATCATCTAGCCTAGGAATAGGATGACGATAACGAATAGTAATATTATTAATGCCTCTACAATCAACACACATACGTGATGTACCATCCTTTTTCGGCACTAGAATAATAGGAACAACACAAGGACTAAGGGATTCGCGTATATAACCTTTGTCGAGAAGCTCTTGTACTTGACGCATAATCTCCTTCGTCTCCTCTGGATTGGTACGGTATGGTGCACGGTTTGGCAGTGAAGCACCGGGAATTAAGTCAATCTGATGCTCAATCCCTCGAGTAGGCGGTAATCCCGGTGGCACGTCTTGTGGAAAGACGTCAGCGAACTCCTGCAAAATGTTAGTGACAGCAGGAGGCAAAGAGGAAGGCACGTCCTCGAATGAAAATAATGCCTCTTTGCACACAAAAGCATAGCAAACAGATTTGCTGAAATCTAGCTCATCAATATCAGATTTGGTGGCAAATAAACATGCACTTTTCAATTTAATTTCAGAAGCAACACTAGATGGTTCATTATTAGGCTTCATTTGTTGCTCAAATTCTTTTGCCACAATCTGATTTTCACTCTTATTCTTCTCCTGTTTTGCTTTATTAGCTCTATTAATATCATCTTTCAAAATGGAATCAGGAGTCATAGGAAGCAAAGTAATATTTTTATCCTTATGAACAAGAGTATAGTGATTGTTTCTACCATGGTGTACAGAGTTTTTATCAAATTGCCATGGTCTACCAAGTAATAAGGAACATGCTTGCATAGGTACCACATCACAATCAACATAATCAGCATATGTAGAGATACTAAATGCACACGAACAGTACGTGTTACCTTAACCTTGCCGCTGTTGTTGAACCATTGGATGTAGTAAGGATGTGGATGTGGTCTTGTGGTGAGAGAAAGCTTCTCCACCATCTCCATGCTAGCCAAGTTGTTGCAGCTCCCTCCGTCTATTATGACGCGCACAGAACGTTCCTTCACAACTCCCTTGGTATGGAACAAATTGTGCCTCTGATTTTGCTCAGCTTGTGTGATCTGCACACTCAAAACACGTTGAGCAACTAAACATTCATACCTGTCAGCGTCTTCAGGAGCCATGTATTGCGTCTCATTATCAGAATCATCTCCACCATGTTCTTCACGTGTAATAAGAGCCAAAGTCTCCTCATCATAGTCACTAGCGGACTCATATCCACCATCCGCGGTAGCAATCATCACACGCGGAGATTTGCATTCTCTCGCATAATGACCTCCTCCCTTACAACGACGACAAATAATATCACTTGTGTGCCCTGTTGATGCTATGGAAGAAGAAGAACGCTGTGTAGGCCCCGCAAGTGCGCTCTTGGCAGATAATGGTGGTTGTGCCTGTTTTCTTGTATCACGGCTGGAGGTGGCACCTGATGGAGGTGCTGGTGCAGTTGAAGTAGAAGATGCACGTGGTGTCCATGATGAAGGTCGGCCTGCAGAAAAGTTAGTTCGCCCCAATGCTTGTCGATCCTGCACTTCACGTTCAGCTTTACAAGCAAGATGGAATAAACGAGTGATATTAGTATACTCCTTATAGTCTAGAATGGTCTGAATCTCTCTATTTAATCCACCCAGAAAACATGCAAGCATAGCTTCATTCTCCTCAACAATACCACATCTAATCATGCCAGTTTGTAATTCCTGATAATATTCTTCTACAGAATTTTTTCCTTGTCTCAAACGCTGCAATTTTTGAAGCAATTCATGTTGATAATATGGTGGAACCCAACGCGTACGCATAGTAGTTTTCAAAGCAGCCCAACTAGTTGGAATAGGATATAATCTACAATGTTCAGACCACCATACACATGCAAAACTAGTGAAAGCACAAACAGCAGCAGCAACTCGTCTCTCCTCAGGATATTGTAAACATGTAAATCGTTGTTCAGTTTCTAACTCCCAAGTAAGATATATATCAGGAACATATCTACCCTCAAATGGTGGAATATTCAATTTCAGTTTAGGAATATGGACATCATCTCGTACCTGAGGTGGTGGTGCAGGCCTACCATTACGAATATATACCTGAGGTCGACCTGCTGGTGGTGGTGCTGGTGGCTGCTCGTAGATCTGATTTTGATCAACCTCATCCTCATAATCGCCCGCATACTCATCATCCTCCTGGGTACCAGCAACAGCAGTAGCAGGAGCCACAGAAGTATCAACAGCAGCACCAGCAGTTTGGCCAAACGCAAGAGGAACACGACTCGCTCGGCGAAGGTCTATTTCGCGACGTGGAGGTAGTCGTTGTTGTTGTTGTTGGAGAGGTGCGTTAGGTGCAGCGGGTGGTGGTGGTGGAAGACGCGCGAGCAATTCATTAAATCGGTTATCGAGCTTTGTTTCGAACGTCTTCTCAAGGCCAGTGATCTTCTCCATGGCCTCTTCAAAATTGTTCAGCACATCTTGCACCTGTTCAGTCATCATTTGCTGAAACTTATCATGAAGCTCCTTGTTTGATAAATTCTCCCAGTCAATCTCGTCGGCTTGTGATCCTGGCATGGTTAGCAGCAATAGAAACACACAAGAATATGATCCTACAGACTACGAACAAGTGGTGGTGGTGGGTGTCACAAATCCGTCAAGCAAAACTCAAATTCTTACCAGTTCTTACCCAGCAACAGGCGGTGATCGGCAACCGTTGTAGTCAAAACTCTCAAAGCTTGGATAGAGCGATTACCAGGGAGAGTCAAACGCACGACATAGATGTATGTGGAGCTGGGAAGGCTTATACTATGGTAGCAAAAAGGGTCAGCAATAATCAATTCAGAGATGCAAAGTTGAATAAACGCTCAACGACGGTACTGTGCTGGTCCTAGGCTAGACTGTGCTAGAGACGCGAGCCTAGAACACCAACAAAATCACGGCGCGGCACGTAAACAAGGGAAAAGCACACTCTGAATTTTTTTCGCTCTTTTTTTTTGCGCTCTTTTTTTTGCGCTGCTTTTTTTTTTGCGAAAAATCACTATAATGGCGAGTGTCTCAAAACTCTTCCTAGCTCAAACTGACAGGATGGGCACGAAATTTTTCGACCAATTTTTTTTTTCGACTGCCCGGACCCAAAAACTGGAAACGGGTCAAAAAAAACTTCCTATAATGGCACCTGTCTCAAAACACTTAGAAACACCTAAAAATAGGATAGCCAGAATTTTTTTCGAAAAATGCGTTTTCGAAATTTTTTGGGCCTAAACGGAGCGTGGCTACCCGACCAATTTTTTTTTCCGAAACCTACTCCGGCAAGGAAACACGAATCGGAATCTGGTTGGATCCCGAATACAAACCTAATAAGCAAGGAACTCGGATTGGTGGTGGATATATGGTGGTGGTATATGGCAGCGGTGGTGGTAGCGGTGGTAGTATATGGATATGGATCGGTGGTGGTATATCGGCACGGATTGGTGGTGGTATATGGATACGGATTCGGAGCGGTGGTGGTAGATGGCAGGGACGATGATGATGGTGCGGCGGCGGCGTGACAACTTATGACCAGAACTCGAAACTCTAAAAGACTAGACGCTAAGACCAGCAACTAGACCGACGATGCAACCGCAAATTCAACAAAGCAAAACCCTAAAAAGATTATGCAAAGGCTCAGATTGGTTCGGATATGATGAACTAACCCTAATTTTTTTTGTGTGGCTTTTTCGTGGATTGTAGATATGAAGAACAGACTCGATCTAAACTACGAAAAACTGTAAAATCTCACCGAGCAACCTGGAAATCTGATACCACTTGATAGTGGCTAAAGTGTCCCGTCTTTCGATGAGATGATGGATATCGCTTTGTTGGAAGTCGACTTTGACGATCCGACTACGAACGTGCGAGGACGTCGCGCCTTAGCAATCGCTAAACCAACTCCGAGAGGTTATTGACCACGCCGGAGCACGATCAACCTGACCACGAGGGTCTGTTTCCTGCGGGCAAACGAAGAACAAGCAAGAAACTGAGATTGCAATCTGGATATTGCGAATATAAGATGAAAGCTTTATTGATCAAGGTGGGGTTCTGTGACGCCTTTGTCTGGTCGTTGAACACAAACGAAGTACGCGAAGTTGCAGCTATGGCGAACTTTTAATCTAAACAAAACCCAAAGTCTAAACGATGCCCTAAGGGCTGTATATATGGAGGAAGAGGGGGGAATTTCGTGGCCCTTGGTGGAGGGGTCCGAAATCAACCCTATCTCTTGTTTCCCCACACATACGGACTCTAAAAATAGCCTATACTTATGTATTTCGAAATTACATGGGCCTGGCCCAATAATAAGGTGACACAACACCTAAAATAGCCTCGGGACGAAATTTATGAAGTGGCATCTTGTATATTTCGTCCAAGGCTTCATGCACCCATTATGGTGGCTTCAAAGTCCTGAAATCATCACTTGTAACTCCGTTCTTGTTCCCCTTGCGCATGCCATCATCTCCATGCTTGTTCTTGCTCCAATGTTCATCCTTCTAGGCCCTTCATTTGTAAGCAAAACAAATGTATCCAATTTAGGCAGCATCATATTCTCATGAACATTAGAATCATTACCAAGAAACGAAAGTACCTGATAATTTAGTTGGCGTGCACGAGCTCTAGTAATTGGTCCAGTATGTATAGCAGCAGGGGCTGTGGGTGTAACAATTGTATTGATGTCCTCATCAAGAGACCTGAAGGATTGGAGTATTACCAAAGAGCTAGCTGTGGACAGGGGTGCATGGAGCTTGCTATCCATGTGCCAGAGCCATGAGTTGGTTGCGAGATCTTATGGGTTTCACCTCTAACCTATCCCAACTTGTTTGGGACTAAAGGCTTTGTTGTTGTTGTTGTTGTTGTTGTTGTTGTTGCTGATAGTCAGTGGGTAAGTCCTGTCCATTGTGTCCCTAAGAAGGGAGGTATTACTATCGTTCCTAATGATAAAGATGAATTGATCCCGCAAAGAATTGTTATGGTAATTGGTTTCTACAAATTAAATAAAGCTAATAAAAAGGATCATTACCCTTTGTCTTTTATTGATCAAATGCTAGAAAGATTATCCAAACATACACATTTTTGCTTTCTAGATGGTTACTCTAGTTTCTCTCAAATACCTGTGTCAAAAGAGGATCAGGATAAGACCACTTTTACTTGTCCTTTTGATACTTTTGCTTAGAGACGTATACCTTTTGGTTTATGTAATGCACCTGCTACCTTTCAAAGATGTATGACAGCTATATTCTCTGACTTTTGTGAAAAGATTGTTGAGGTTTTCATGGATGATTTCACCGTGTATGGATCTTCTTTTGATGATTGCTTGAGAAACCTTGATCGAGTTTTGCAGAAATGTGAAGAAACTAGTCTTGTCTTGAATTGGGAGAAAAGTGCCACTTTATGGTTAATGAAGGTATTGTCTTGGGGCATAAATTTTTTTAAAGAGGTATTGAAGTTGACAAAGCTAAAGTCGATGCTATTGAAAAGATGCCGTGTCCCAAGGACATCAATGGTATAAGAAGTTTTCTTGGTCATGCCAGTTTTTATAGGAGGTTCATTAAAGACTTCTCTAAAATTTCTAGGCCTCTGACTAATCTCTTACAAAAAGATGTTCCTTTGGTCTTTGATGATGATTGTGTAGAAGCATTTGAAATACTTAAGAAAGCCTTGATTTCTGCACCTATTGTTCAGCCACCTGATTGGAATTTACCCTTTGAAATCATGTGTGATGCTAGTGATTATGCTGTAGGTGCTGTTCTAGGACAAAGAGTTGATAAGAAATTAAATGTTATCCAATATTCTAGTAAAACTCTAGACAGTGCCTAGAGAAATTATGCTACTACCGAAAAAGAATTTTTAGCAGTTGTGTTTGCTTGTGATAAGTTCAGACCTTATATTGTTGATTCCAAAGTAAGTGTTCACACTGATCATGCTGCTATTAAATACCTTATGGAAAAGAAAGATGCTAAACCTAGACCTATTAGATGGGTTCTCTTGTTACAAGAATTTGATTTGCATATTATTGATAGAAAGGGAGCTGAGAACCCCGTTGTAGACAACTTGTCAAGGTTAGAGAATGTTCTTGATGACCCACTACCTACTGATGATAGCTTTCCTGATGAACAATTAGCTGTCATAAATGCTTCTCGTACTGCTCCATGGTATGCTGATTATGCTAATTACATTGTTGCTAAATTTATACCACCTAGTTTCACGTACTAGCAAAAGAAAAAGTTCTTCTATGATTTAAGACATTACTTTTGGGATGACCCACACCTTTATAAAGAAGGAGTAGATGGTGTTATTAGACGTTGTGTACCTGAGCATGAACATGAACATATCCTACACAAGTGTCACTCCGAGGCTTATGGAGGACACCACGCTGGAGATAAAACTGCGCATAAGGTATTGATCCGGTTTCTATTGGCCACTCTCTTCAAGGATGCCCGTAAGTTTGTATTGTCTTGTGATGAATGCCAAAGAATTGGTAATATTAGTAGATGTCAAGAAATGCCTATGAACTATTCACTTGTTATTGAACCATTTGATGTTTGGAGCTTTGATTTTATGGGACCCTTTCCTTCCTCTAATGGATATACACATATTTTAGTTGTTGTTGATTACGTTACTAAGTGGGTAGAAGCTATTCCAACTAGTAGTGCTGATCATAAACTTCTATTAAGATGCTTAAAGAAGTTATTTTTACGAGGTTTGGAGTCCCTAGATATTTAATGACTGATGGTGGTTCACATTTTATTCATGGTGCTTTTTGTAAAATGCTTGCTAAGTATGGCATTAATCATAGAATTGCATCTCCATATCATCCATAGTCTAGCGGTCAAGTAGAATTGAGTAATAAAGAGCTTAAATTAATTTTGCAAAAGACTATTAACAGATCTAGAAAGAATTGGTCCAAGAAACTCGATGATGCATTATGGGCCTATAGAACTGCATATAAAAATCCTATGGCTATGTCTCCGTATAAAATGGTCTATGGAAAAGCATGTCACTTACGTCTCGAACTAGAACATAAGGCATATTGGGCTATTAAAGAGCTCAATTATGATTTCAAACTTGCCGGTGAGAAGAGGCTATTTGACATAAGCTCACTGATGAATGGAGAACCCAGGCCTATGAGAATGCCAAACTATTTAAAGAAAAAGTTAAAAGATGGCATGACAAAAGGATACAAAAGCGTGAGTTTAGTGTAGGTGATTATGTTTTGCTATACAACTCTTGTTTAAGATTTTTTGCAGGAAAATTTCTTTCTAAATGGGAAGGTCCTTACGTTATCGAAGAGGTCTATCGTTCCGGTGCCATAAAAATCAACAACTTTGAAGGCATAAACCCAAAGGTGGTGAATGGTCAAAGAATCAAACATTATATCTCAGGCAATCCCATAAATGTTGAAACCAATGTTCTTGACACCGTGACCCCGGAGGAGTACATAAGGGACACTTTCCAGAATGTTTCATACTCCGAAAAGGAATAGGTATGTGATGAGGACATCAATACAATTGTTACACCCACAGCCCCTGCTGCTACACATACTGGACCAATTACTAGAGCTCGTGCACGCCTACTAAATTACCAGGTACTTTCGTTTCTTGGTAATGATTCTAATGTTCATGAGAATATGATGCTGCCTAAATTGGATACATTTGTTTTGCTTACAAATGAAGGGCCTAGCTTGGAGAAGGATGAACATTGGAGCAAGAACAAGCATGGAGATGATGGCATGCGCAAGGGGAACAAGAACGGAGTTACAAGTGATGATTTCAGGAGTTTGAAGCCACCATAATGGGTGCATGAAGCCTTGGACGAAATATACAAGATGCCACTTCATAAATTTCGTCCCGAGGCTATTTTAGGTGCTGCGTCACCTTATTATTGGGCCAGGCCCATGTAATTTCGAAATACATAAGTATAGGCTATTTTTAGAGTCCGTATGTGTGGGGAAACAAGAGATAGGG
>NC_041381.1:273656793-273714861 GCF_002162155.2 Triticum dicoccoides
GTTTCTAAGTGTTTTGAGACAGGTGCCATTATAGGAAGTTTTTTTGACCTGTTTCCAGTTTTTGGGTCCGGGCAGTCGAAAAAAAAAAATTGGTCGAATTTTTTTTCCGTGCCCATCCTGTCAGTTTGACCTAGGAAGAGTTTTGAGACACTCGCCATTATAGTGATTTTTCGCAAAAAAAAAACAGCGCAAAAAAAAAAGAGCGCGCAAAAAAAAAAGAGCGAAAAAAATAATTCAGAGTGTGCTTTTCCCTTGTTTACGTGCCGCGCCGTGATTTTGTTGGTGTTCTAGGCTCGCGTCTCTAGCACAGTCTAGCCTAGGACCAGCACAGTACCGTCGTTGAGCGTTTATTCAACTTTGCATCTTTGAATTGATTATTGCTGACCCTTTTTGCTACCATACTATAAGCCTTCCCAGCTCCACATACATCTACGTCGTGTGTTTGACTCTCCCTGGTAATCGCTCTATCCAAGCTTTGAGAGTTTTTGACTATAACGGTTGCCGATCACCGCCTGCTGCTGGGTAAGAACTGGTAAGAATTTGAGATTTGCTTGATGGATTTGTGATACACCACCACCACTTCTTAGTAGTCTGTAGGATCATATTCTTGTGTGTTTCTATTGCTGCTAACCATGCCAGGATCACAAGCCGACGAGATTGACTGGGAGAACTTATCGAACAAGGAGCTTCATGATAAGTTTCAGCAAATGATGACTGAACAGGTACAAGATGTGCTGAACAATTTTGAAGAGGCCATGGAGAAGATCACTGGCCTTGAGAAGACGTTCGAAACAAAGCTCGATAACAGATTTAATGAACTGCTTGCGCGTCTTCCACCACCGGCTGCACCTGTCGCACCTCTGCAACAACAACAACTACGCCCCCTTCCGAATCAGTATGGACGAGCACAGCATGTTCCTATTGTGCCAGGACAAAATTCTGGTGCCGCTGTTACTGTTGTTGGTGCTTCTTTGGCTCCTGCTACTGCTCCTGCTGGTAGCCAGGAGGATGATGAGTATGCGGGCGATTATGAGGATGAGGTTGATCAAAATCAGATCTACGAGCAGCCACCAGCACCACCACCAGCAGGTCGACCTCAGGTATATATTCGTAATGGTAGGCCTGCACCACCACCTCAGGTACGAGATGATGTCCATATTCCTAAACTGAAATTGAATATTCCACCATTTGAGGGTAGATATGTTCATGATATATATCTTACTTGGGAGTTAGAAACTGAACAATGATTTACATGTTTACAATATCCCGAGGAGAGACGGGTTGCTGCTGCTGTTTGTGCTTTCACTAGTTTTGCATGTGTATGGTGGTCTGAACATTGTAGATTATATCCTATTCCCGCTACTTGGGCTGCTTTGAAAACTGCTATGCGTACTCGTTGGGTTCCACCATATTATCAACGTGAATTGCTTCAAAAATTGCAGCGTTTAAGACAAGGAAAAAATTCTGTAGAAGAATATTATCAGGAATTACAAACTGGCATGATTCGATGTGGTATTGTTGAGGAGAATGAAGCTATGCTTGCACGTTTTCTGGGTGGATTAAATAGAGAGATTCAGACCATTCTAGACTATAAGGAGTATACTAATATCACTCGTTTATTCCATCTTGCTTGTAAAGCTGAACGTGAAGTGCAGGATCGACAAGCATTGGGGCGAACTAACTTTTCTGCAGGCCGATCTTCATCATGGACACCACGTGCATCTTCTACTTCAACTGCACCAGCACCTCCATCCGGTGCCACCTCCAGCCGTGATACAAGAAAACAGGCACAACCACCATTATCTGCCAAGAGCGCACCTGCGGGTCCTGCACATCGTTCTTCTTCTTCCATGGCATCAACAGGGCACACAAGTGATATTATTTGTCGTCGTTGTAAGGGAGGAGGTCATTATGCGAGGGAATGCAAATCTCCGCGTGTGATGATTGCTACCGCGGATGGTGGATATGAGTCCGCTAGTGACTATGATGAGGAGACATTGGCTCTTATTACACGTGAAGAACATGGTGGAGATGATTCTGATCATGAGACGCAATACATGGCTCCTGAAGACGCTGACAGGTATGAATGTTTAGTTGCTCAACGTGTTTTGAGTGTGCAGGTCACACAAGCTGAGCAAAATCAGAGGCACAATTTGTTCCATACCAAGGGAGTTGTGAAGGAACGTTCTGTGCGCGTCATAATAGACGGAGGGAGCTGCAACAACTTGGCTAGCATGGAGATGGTGGAGAAGCATTCTCTCACCACAAGACCACATCCACATCCTTACTACATCCAATGGTTCAACAACAGCGGCAAGGTTAAGGTAACACGTACTGTTCGTGTGCATTTTAGTATCTCTACATATGCTGATTATGTTGATTGTGATGTGGTACCTATGCAAGCATGTTCCTTATTACTTGGTAGACCATGGCAATTTGATAAAAATTCTGTACACCATGGTAGAAACAATCACTATACTCTTGTTCATAAGGATAAAAATATTACTTTGCTTCCTATGACTCCTGATTCCATTTTGAAAGATGATATTAATAGAGCTAATAAAGCACAACAGGAGAAGAATAAGAGTGAAAATCAGATTGTGGCAAAAGAATTTGAGCAACAAATGGAGCCTAATAATAAACCATCTAGTGTTGCTTCTGAAATTAAATTGAAAAGTGCATGTTTATTTGCCACCAAATCTGATATTGATGAGCTAGATTTTAGCAAATCTATTTGCTATGCTTTTTTGTGCAAAGAGGCATTATTTTCATTCGAGGACGTGCCTTCCTCTTTGCCTCCTGCTGTCACTAACATTTTGCAGGAGTTCGCTGACGTTTTTCCACAAGACGTGCCACCGGGATTACCGCCTATTCGAGGGATTGAGCATCAGATTGACTTAATTCCCGGTGCTTCACTGCCAAACCGTGCACCATACCGTACCAATCCAGAGGAGACGAAGGAGATTTTGCGTCAAGTACAAGAGCTTCTCGACAAAGGTTATATACGCGAATCCCTTAGTCCTTGTGCTGTTCCTATTATTCTAGTGCCGAAAAAGGATGGTACATCACGTATGTGTGTTGATTGTAGAGGCATTAATAATATTACTATTCGTTATTGTCATCCTATTCCTAGGCTAGATGATATGCTTGATGAATTGAGTGGCTCTACAATATTCTCCAAAGTTGATTTGCGTAGTGGCTACCATCAAATTCGTATGAAATTGGGAGATGAATGGAAAACAGCATTTAAAACTAAGTTTGGATTATATGAGTGGTTAGTCATGCCTTTTGGGTTAACTAATGCACCTAGTACTTTCATGAGATTAATGAACGAAGTTTTACGTGCTTTCATTGGACGATTTGTGGTAGTTTACTTTGATGACATATTGATTTATAGCAGATCTTTGGAAGAACATTTGGAACATTTACGTGCTGTTTTTATTGCTCTACGTGATGCACGTTTGTTTGGTAACCTTCGGAAGTGCACCTTTTGCAGCGACCGAGTATCTTTTCTTGGCTATGTTGTTACTCCACAGGGAATTGAAGTTGATAAAGCCAAGATTGAAGCTATTGAGAGTTGGCCGCAGGCCAAAACGGTCACACAAGTGAGGAGTTTTCTTGGCCTCGCTGGATTCTATAGGCGTTTTGTGAGAGATTTTAGCACCATTGCTGCACCTCTCAATGAGCTTACAAAGAAAGATGTGCCTTTTCTTTGGGGTACCACACAGGAAGAAGCCTTCACGGTATTGAAAGATAAGTTGACACATGCTCCTTTACTCCAACTTCCTGATTTTAATAAGACTTTTGAGCTTGAATGTGATGCTAGTGGAATTGGATTAGGAGGTGTGTTATTACAAGATGGCAAACCTGTTGCATACTTTTCTGAAAAATTGAGTGGGCCTAGTCTGAATTATTCTACTTATGATAAAGAATTATATGCTCTTGTTCGGACTTTAGAAACATGGCAACATTATTTATGGCCCAAAGAATTTGTTATACATTCTGATCATGAATCTTTGAAACATATTAAAAGTCAAGCTAAACTGAATCGTAGACATGCTAAATGGGTTGAATTCATTGAGACTTTCCCTTATGTCATTAAACACAAGAAGGGAAAAGAAAATGTTATTGCTGATGCATTGTCTCGTCGGTATACTATGCTTTCACAACTTGACTGCAAAATATTTGGTTTGGAGACCATCAAAGATCAATATGTGCATGATGCTGATTTTAAAGATGTAATGCAGAATTGTAAAGAAGGAAGAATGTGGAACAAGTTTGTTGTTAACGATGGATTTGTGTTTCGTGCTAACAAGCTATGCATTCCAGCTAGCTCCGTTCGTCTTTTGTTGTTGCAGGAGGCGCATGGAGGAGGATTAATGGGACACTTTGGCGTGAAGAAGATGGAGGACGTACTTGCTACACATTTCTTTTGGCCAAAGATGAGACGGGATGTTGAGCGTTTTATTGCTCGCTGCACTACATGTCAAAAAGCTAAGTCACGACTCAATCCTCATGGTTTATATATGCCTTTGCCTGTACCTAGTGTTCCTTGGGAGGATATATCTATGGACTTTGTTTTAGGTTTACCTCGAACAAAGAAGGGGAGGGATAGCATATTTTTTGTAGTGGATAGATTCTCGAAAATGGCACACTTTATACCATGTCATAAAAGCGATGATGCTGTTAATGTTGCTGATTTGTTCTTTCGTGAAATTATTCGCTTGCATGGTGTGCCAAATACTATTGTTTCAGATCGTGATACTAAATTTCTTAGCCACTTTTGGAGATGTTTATGCGCTAAGTTGGGGACTAAACTGCTTTTTAGTACTACTTGTCACCCCCAAACTGATGGACAAACTGAAGTAGTCAATAGAACGTTGTCTACTATGCTTAGGGCTGTTTTGAAGAATAATAAGAAAATGTGGGAGGAATGCTTGCCTCATATTGAATTTGCTTATAATCGTTCATTGCATTCTACTACTAAGATGTGCCCTTTTGAAGTTGTGTATGGTTTCCTACCTCGTGCACCTATTGATTTGTTGCCTCTTCCATCTTCGGAGAAGGTTAATTTTGATGCTAAACAACGTGCTGAATTGATTTTAAAAATGCATGAATTAACTAAGGAAAACATTGAGCGTATGAATGCCAAATATAAACTTGCTGGAGATAAGGGTAGAAAACATGTTGTGTTTGCACCTGGAGATCTTGTTTGGTTACATTTGCGTAAGGATAGATTTCCTGATTTGCGCAAATCAAAGCTAATGCCACGTGCTGATTGTCCCTTTAAGGTGTTAGAGAAAATAAATGATAATGCAGCATATAAACTTGAGCTGCCTGCAGATTTTGGGGTTAGTCCCACTTTTAACATTGCAGATTTGAAGCCTTATTTGGGTGAGGAAGATGAACTTCCGTCGAGGACGACTTCATTTCAAGAAGGGGAGGATGATGAGGACATCAATACAATTGTTACACCCACAGCCCCTGCTGCTATACATACTGGACCAATTACTAGAGCTCGTGCACGCCAACTAAATTACCAGGTACTTTAGTTTCTTGGTAATGATTCTAATGTTCATGAGAATATGATGCTGCCTAAATTGGATACATTTGTTTTGCTTACAAATGAAGGGCCTAGCTTGGAGAAGGATGAATATTGGAGCAAGAACAAGCATGGAGATGATGGCATGCGCAAGGGGAACAAGAACGGAGTTACAAGTGATGATTTCAGGACTTTGAAGCCACCATAATGGGTGCATGAAGCCTTGGACGAAATATACAAGATGCCACTTCATAAATTTCGTCCCGAGGCTATTTTAGGTGCTGCGTCACCTTATTATTGGGCCAGGCCCATGTAATTTCGAAATACATAAGTATAGGCTATTTTTAGAGTCCGTATGTGTGGGGAAACAAGAGATAGGGTTGATTTCGGACCCCTCCACCAAGGGCCACGAAATTCCCCCCTCTTCCTCCATATATACAGCCCTTAGGGCATCGTTTAGACTTTGGGTTTTGTTTAGATTAAAAGTTCGCCATAGCTGCAACTTCGCGTACTTCGTTTGTGTTCAACAACCAGACAAAGGCGTCACAGAACCCCACCTTGATCAATAAAGCTTTCATCTTATATTCGCAATATCCAGATTGCAATCTTAGTTTCTTGCTTGTTCTTCGTTTGCTCGCAGGAAACAGACCCTCATGGTCAGGTTGATCGTGCTCCGGCGTGGTCAATAACCTCTCGGAGTTGGTTTAGCGATTGCTAAGGCGCGACGTCCTCGCACGTTCGTAGTCGGATCGTCAAAGTCGACTGCCACCAAAGCGATATCCATCATCTCATCGAAAGACGGGACACCTCCGCCTCTATCAGTATGTGGTACGGTAGGTAAACCGACTCCAAAATAGTTCTAATAGCAATTTTTCTCTGTTTTGGAATATTTAAGAAAATAGGAAAATAAGAAGTAGTACGGGAAGGACATGAGGCATCCATGAGGGTGGAGGGCGTGCCCTACCCCCTGGGCGCGCCCCCCTGCCTGTGGGCACCTCGTGTGCCATCCGGACTCCGTTTTCTTGCATGATACTTCTTTTGGTCGGTAAAAATTCATTATATAATCTCCCGAAGGTTTTGACCATCGTACCATGACGATATCTTCTGTTTTTGTTTTGAGCTGTTTCTGCCGCAGATTAGAGCAAGATGTCTTCTCAAGAGTTAGTCGGAGAGAGTCGGTTATCTAATCCAACACCAGGGCCAAGAGGAAATAGCAATGCTGACCGCTTTGGGCCATCAACGGAGGAAGAGATGGAGGCCGACTTAAAAAGGATAGATGCTATGGAGGAGGATCAAGAAGTTACTTCTCGTCTCCAAGCCAGATTTATGATGGAGGAACTTCTGAGCTCAACAATTCCAAATTCGGTCATCACTCCCAGTGCTAGATTTCTTTCTTATGAAAATCTGAAAAATAGTGTTCTTTGTTCTCCCGCAGCTATGCAACATCCATGGGTGAAAGAAGCTTTAACCATCGTTGATTAACTCTAGAAGGTGATAGAGGCGAGGGTGTCCCGATCTTTCGATGAGATGATAACTATCGATTTGGTGGAGACGACTTTGACGATCCGACTACAAACGTGCACGACGTTGCACCTTAGCAATCGCTAAACCAATCCCCTGAGGTTACTGACGATGCCGGAAGCACGGTCAACCTGACCACGAAGGTCTATTCCTGCAAGCAATCGAAGAACGAGCAAGAATATGATAAAGCAATCTGAATATTGCAAATATATATGAGGTATTGATAATGGTGGGGATCCGTAAGCGGTCTTGGTCTGGTCGTTGGACACAAACGAAGTACACGAAGTTGCAGTGGCTAACTTTTAACTAAACAAATCCCCAGGAAAAACTACTAGATGGATCTACTTATATAGGAGCTAGGGGTGGCGGCCAAGGAGGTGGGAGGACGTCCCAAGGCAGCCTAAAACTAAATCTAGGTCGTACAAGGCCAATGGGCCCAAGTGGAGGTGATGTAACACCTTTGGAATTGTAGTTTGACTCGGATTCTGCTGCAGCATCAGATTATTTCGTCCACAACTCAACGCTCCGGACGAATTTGAAGGTGATTCCAATTGGGTTGGAAAGTGCACGAACTCTAGTTTCTAACAAAAAATAATCACCCAATTCGGAGTCCGTATGAAAAACTTGTGTGCGTTTTGAGTCAGGTATGTCTGTGCAGTCCGAATCTGAATCCAGAACGTGAGAGACTTGGACTCTATCTTCTCTTGGGCCAAAAGTGACGTGAGAGAACTTTTTGGACAGCAAATAAACATCTCTTTCTTCCTTATCTTCATATGTGGATTGTACAAATGTCCCATACACCTGCAATTAGACAAAACACAAAAGTGTGTGAAGTATTTTTGTTCTGGATAACATAAATAGATTATTGAATAGTTTGCACTAGAAATCACCTGACAAATATGCATATATGCAATATTTTTGGTCATATCCAAGGTAGTCATGTCCTCATCATCCTCCCCTTCTTGAAAATAAAGCCGTCCTCGGCGTTGCTTAATCTGAAATGTGGCTAACAAAAGAGACAAGGTGTACATGTTGTATATGTATTTGTCATCCATTTTTACTTCCCTTGATTTTTGCATATATGACACATGAATAGATGAGTAACTTGCATAGTTCATAAAATCTAAAGCCAAAAAATTAGCACAAGAAGTAGAAGGCATGAAAATATTGCAACTCAGTTTGCACATATAAGTGAAGCTCTTATTCATTTCAAAAGATTGACAATGTTCATCATTAAACCATCCCAACATTGGTGAATAAACCTTACTTGCATCAAATTTACATGCTACAACATGCTTAAATAAGCAAACATGCAATAAGTCATTCAACACAGAATCATCACCAAGATTAGTGGTCATATCAAAATGATTAAACATTGGTTCTTTTGCATCAATAGTTAATTCAATGGGTGCACTCAAAATTGTTGGTATTTCAGTTGTTTGATCACATGGCAAAGTCAAATTATCAACGTAGTCCTCTAAAATAGGTGGTGTGATCAAAGTAGTGGGTAGCTCATCAGATGGTGCATTCAAATTGACAAAGCATTCATCATTCTCATGTAGAGATGGAAGATCAGTACCTTTGTCATTACCTCTTATGATCAACTCAGATGATGTAGCCACTCTCGGGGGCGATGTGTCACATGGTGGAGATGATGTAGTCCTGACAACAACGGATGTGGTTGTCATAGTATGCCTAGTAGTTGAAGGAACAATCATATCAACTCTTGGAATGTGCACCGTGCGCTTGTTCTCCTCGTGGCTAACACGTCGTTTTATTTCCTGTTCAGCTTTGCAAGCAAGATGAAACAAATGGTCCATAGGATAACACTCTTCATGAATTAGTATCTCTTGAATATCACGGTTTAATCCTCCCCAAAATCTATCCATAAAATCATCTTCACTTTCTTCTAAAGAGGAATGCAACAAGGTAGTTTGTAAATCATCATAATATTTTGTTATAGTTTCACTACCTTGTTTTAAGTGTTGCAACTTCTTAATCATGTCACGAGTATAATAAGCAGGGACAAAAGTATGTCGCATGGCAAGTTTCAAATCATCCCAAGTAGTAGGTATATAATCAGGGTGTAACCGACAATATTCACTCCACCAAACCAAAGCATAACCAGTGAAAGAACCAACCGCAACCTTAACCTTTTTATGTTCATCGAAATTATGGGAAGCAAATATATTTTTTATGTCGAACTCCCATTCAATATATAAAGCAGGTTTAAAACGGCCATTAAATGGTGGTATAGATACATTAACCTGATCATGTGCATTTGGATGTTTGTGCACCTCTCGTGACGGTTGTGGTATTTGCAAAGGTGGTGGCACGTCTCCCGCGATCGACAAAGCCCATGAATTGACTCTGGATCCTATCATGATTAGTAGAACAAGAAACAAAATCCAAAAATAATGTTCCTATAACTACTAGGATGTGGTGGTAAAACGCTCACAGTAAAGCAAATATCAATGTCTTACAAGTTCTTACCATGCAGCAGGCGGTGATCGGCAACCTGCGGTGTCAAGTAACTCCGAATATTGAGTAAAGCGATTGCCAGGGGAGCGTACGTATACACGGTGTAGAAATATGTGGAGCTGGGTTGGCTATATATGGTAGCAAAAGATTAGCAATAATCAATTCAGAGATGCAATGTTGAATAAACGCTCAACGACGGTACTGTGCTGGTCCTAGGCTAGACCGGACTAGAGACGCGAGCCTAGAACACTAATGAGGTCACAGCGTAGCACAACTAGAATCAATCAAGGATACTAAGTAGCTCTGGACAGCAAGATATAAGTGAAGATCACAACGATAGTGAAGGTAATGATGAAAAACAACTGCCAAGCAGGATATAGAACAACTCTCTCCAACTTTCCTCTTGAAAAGTTTGAGCCAATTTTCTGATAAATTCTTTCAAATAATGCTACTAACTCAAGCTTTCCAATGCAACAAGAATCACTCAATTCCGAGTTGATAGAGGTGAGGGTGTCCCGATCTTTCGATGAGATGATAACTATCGATTTGGTGGAGACGACTTTGACGATCCGACTACAAACGTGCACGACGTTGCGCCTTAGCAATTGCTAAACCAATCTCCTGAGGTTACTGACGATGCCGGAAGCACGGTCAACCTGACCACGAAGGTCTATTCCTGCAAGCAATCGAAGAACGAGCAAGAATATGATAAAGCAATCTGAATATTGCAAATATATATGAGGTATTGATAATGGTGGGGATCCGTAAGCGGTCTTGGTCTGGTCGTTGGACACAAACGAAGTACACGAAGTTGCAGTGGCTAACTTTTAACTAAACAAATCCCCAGGAAAAACTACTAGATGGATCTACTTATATAGGAGCTAGGGGTGGCGGCCAAGGAGGTGGGAGGACGTCCCAAGGCAGCCTAAAACTAAATCTAGGTCGTACAAGGCCAATGGGCCCAAGTGGAGGTGATGTAACACCTTTGGACTTGTAATTTGACTCGGATTCTGCTGCAGCATCAGATTATTTCGTCCACAACTCAACGCTCCGGACGAATTTGAAGGTGATTCCAATTGGGTTGGAAAGTGCACGAAATCTAGTTTCTAACAAAAAAATAATCACCCAATTCGGAGTCCGTATGAAAAACTTGTGTGCGTTTTGAGTCAGGTATGTCTGTGCAGTCCGAATCTGAATCCAGAACGTGAGAGACTTGGACTCTATCTTCTCTTGGGCCAAAAGTGACGTGAGAGAACTTTTTGGACAGCAAATAAACATCTCTTTCTTCCTTATCTTCATATGTGGATTGTACAAATGTCCCATACACCTGCAATTAGACAAAACACAAAAGTGTGTGAAGTATTTTTGTTCTGGATAACATAAATAGATTATTGAATAGTTTGCACTAGAAATCACCTGACAAATATGCATATATGCAATAATTTTGGTCATATCCAAGGTAGTCATGTCCTCATCAGAAGGAAACAATGGATCTTAGGTAGCAAGTCAATAAGCTCGAGGAGGAGAACCGTATCCTAAGAGGCATCATCGCAAAGAATATTACATCACCACCTCTGAAGAAAGAGACATAAACACATGGGTATGGGCACTCCCCTTGGCAACTGATAAAGGCAGAGGTGTCTCGATCTTTCGATGAGATGATAACTATCGATTTGGTGAAGATACGATCCGACTACAAACATGCACGACATTGCGCCTTAGCAATCGCTAAACCAACTCCGAGAGGTTATTGACCACGCCGGAGCACAATCAACCTGACCACGAAGGTCTATTCCTGCAAGCAATCGAAGAACAAGCAATAATATGATAAAAGCAATCTGAATATTACGAGTATATATGAAGTATTGATAAAGGTGGGGATCCGTAAGCGGTCTTGGTCTGGTCGTTGGACACAAACGAAGTACCGGAAGTTGCAATGGCTAGCTTTTAACTAAACAAATCCCAAGGAAAAAGCTACTAGATGGATCTACTTATATAGGAGGAAGGGGTGGCGGCCAAGTGATGAGGACATCAATACAATTGTTACACCCACAGCCCCTGCTGCTATACATACTGGACCAATTACTAGAGCTCGTGCACGCCAACTAAATTACCAGGTACTTTCGTTTCTTGGTAATGATTCTAATGTTCATGAGAATATGATGCTGCCTAAATTGGATACATTTGTTTTGCTTACAAATGAAGGGCCTAGCTTGGAGAAGGATGAACATTGGAGCAAGAACAAGCATGGAGATGATGGCATGCGCAAGGGAAACAAGAACGGAGTTACAAGTGATGATTTCAGGACTTTGAAGCCACCATAATGGGTGCATGAAGCCTTGGATGAAATATACAAGATGCCACTTCATAAATTTCGTCCCGAGGCTATTTTAGGTGCTGCGACACCTTATTATTGGGCCAGGCCCATGTAATTTCGAAATACATAAGTATAGGCTATTTTTTAGAGTCCGTATGTGTGGGGAAACAAGAGATAGGGTTGATTTCGGACCCCTCCACTAAGGGCCACGAAATTCCCCCCTCTTCCTCCATATATACAGCCCTTAGGGCATCGTTTAGACTTCGGGTTTTGTTTAGATTAAAAGTTCGCCATAGCTGCAACTTCGCGTACTTCGTTTGTGTTCAACGACCAGACAAAGGCGTCACAGAACCCCACCTTGATCAATAAAGCTTTCGTCTTATATTCGCAATATCCAGATTGCAATCTTAGTTTCTTGCTTGTTCTTCGTTTGCTCGCAGGAAACAGACCCTCGTGGTCAGGTTGATCGTGCTCCGGCGTGGTCAATAACCTCTCGGAGTTGGTTTAGCGATTGCTAAGGCGCGACGTCCTCGCACGCTCGTAGTCGGATCGTCAAAGTCGACTTCCACCAAAGCGATATCCATCATCTCATCGAAAGACGGGACACCTTTGCCTCTATCAAGTGGTATCAGATTTCCAGGTTGCTCGGTGAGATTTTACAGTTTTTCGTAGTTTAGATCGAGTCTGTTCTTCATACCTACTGTCCACGAAAAAGCCAAAAAAAAATTAGGGTTAGTTCATCATATCCGAACCAATCTGAGCCTTTGCATAATCTTTTTAGGGTTTTGCTTTGTTGAATTTGCGGTTGCATCGTCGTGTCTAGTTGCTGGTCTTAGAGTCTAGTCTTTTAGAGTTTCGAGTTCTGGTCATAAGTTGTCACGCCGCCGCCGCACCATCATCATCGCCCCTGCCATCTACCACCACCGCACCGAATCCGTATCCATATACCACCACCAATCCGTGTCCATATACCACCACCGATCCATATCCATATACTACCACCGCTACCACCACCGCTGCCATATACCACCACCATATATCCACCACCAATCCGAGTTCTTTGCTTATTAGGTTTGTTTTCGGGATCCATCTAGATTCCGATTCGTGTTTCCTTGCCGGAGTAGGTTTCGAAAAAAAAAGAGTCGGGTAGCCACGCTCCGTTTAGGCCCAAAATTTTTCGAAAACGCATTTTTCGAAAAAATTTCTGGCTATCCTATTTTTAGGTGTTTCTGAGTGTTTTGAGACAGGTGCCATTATAGGAAGTTTTTTTTGACCCGTTTCCAGTTTTTTGGGTCCGGGCAGTCGAAAAAAAAAAATTCGAAAAAAAAAATTTCGTGCCCATCCTGTCAGTTTGACCTAGGAAGAGTTTTGAGACACTCGCCATTATAGTGCTTCTTCGCAAAAAAAAAACAGCGCAAAAAAAAAGAGCGCAAAAAAAAAGAGAGCGAAAAGAAAAAATTTCAGAGTGTGCTTTTCCCTTGTTTACGTGCCGCGCCGTGATTTTGTTGGTGTTCTAGGCTCGCGTCTCTAGCACAGTCTAGCCTAGGACCAACACAGTACCGTCGTTGAGCGTTTATTCAACTTTGCATCTCTGAATTGATTATTGCTGACCCTTTTTGCTAGCATACTATAAGCCTTCCCAGCTCCACATACATCTACGTCGTGTGTTTGACTCTCCCTGGTAATCGCTCTATCCAAGCTTTGAGAGTTTTTGACTACAACGGTTGCCGATCACCGCCTGCTGCTGGGTAAGAACTGGTAAGAATTTGAGATTTGCTTGACGGATTTGTGATACACCACCACCACTTCTTAGTAGTCTGTAGGATCATCTTCTTGTGTGTTTCTATTGCTGCTAACCATGCCAGGATCACAAGCCGACGAGATTGACTGGGAGAACTTATCGAACAAGGAGCTTCATGATAAGTTTCAGCAAATGATGACTGAACAGGTGCAAGATGTGCTGAACAATTTTGAAGAGGCTATGGAGAAGATTACTGGCCTTGAGGAGACGTTTGAAACAAAGCTCGATAACAGATTTAATGAACTACTTGCGCGTCTTCCACCACCGGCTGCACCTGTCGCACCTCTGCAACAACAACAACTACGCCCCCTTCCGAATCAGTATGGACGAGCACAGCGTGTTCCTATTGAGCGAGGACAAAATTCTGGTGCCGCTGCTACTGCTGTTGGTGCTTCTTTGGCTCCTGCTACTGCTCCTGCTGGTACCCAGGAGGATGATGAGTATGCGGGCGATTATGAGGATGAGGTTGATCAAAATCAGATCTACGAGCAGCCACCAGCACCACCACCAGCAGGTCGACCTCAGGTATATATTCGTAATGGTAGGCCTGCACCACCACCTCAGGTACGCGATGATGTCCATATTCCTAAACTGAAATTGAATATTCCACCATTTGAGGGTAGATATGTTCCTGATATATATCTTACTTGGGAGTTAGAAACTGAACAACGATTTACATGTTTACAATATCCTGAGGAGAGACGAGTTGCTCCTGCTGTTTGTGCTTTCACTAGTTTTGCATGTGTATGGTGGTCTGAACATTGTAGATTATATCCTATTCCAACTACTTGGGCTGCTTTGAAAACTGCTATGCGTACGCGTTGGGTTCCACCATATTATCAACGTGAATTGCTTCAAAAATTGCAGCGTTTAAGACAAGGGAGAAATTCTGTAGAAGAATATTATCAGGAATTACAAACTGGCATGATTAGATGTGGTATTGTTGAGGAGAATGAAGCTATGCTTGCACGTTTTCTGGGTGGATTAAATAGAGAGATTCAGACCATTCTAGACTATAAGGAGTATACTAATATCACTCGTTTATTCCATCTTGCTTGTAAAGCTGAACGTGAAGTGCAGGATCGACAAGCATTGGGGCGAACTAACTTTTCTGCAGGCCGACCTTCATCATGGACACCACGTGCATCTTCTCCTTCAACTGCACCAGCACCTCCATCCGGTGCCACCTCCAGCCGTGATACAAGAAAACAGGCACAACCACCATTATCTTCCAAGAGCGCACCTGCGGGTCCTGCACAACGTTCTTCTTCTTCCATGGCATCAACAGGGCACACAAGTGATATTATTTGTCGTCGTTGTAAGGGAGGAGGATTAATGGGACACTTTGGCGTGAAGAAGACGGAGGACGTACTTGCTACACATTTCTTTTGGCCAAAGATGAGACGGGATGTTGAGCGTTTTATTGCTCGCTGCACTACATGTCAAAAAGCTAAGTCACGACTCAATCCTCATGCTTTATATATGCCTTTGCCTGTACCTAGTGTTCCTTGGGAGGATATATCTATGGACTTTGTTTTAGGTTTACCTCGAACAAAGAAGGGGAGGGATAGCATATTTGTTGTCGTGGATAGATTCTCGAAAATGGCACACTTTATACCATGTCATAAAAGCGATGATGCTGTTAATGTTGCTGATTTGTTCTTTCGTGAAATTATTCGCTTGCATGGTGTGCCAAATACTATTGTTTCAGATCGTGATACTAAATTTCTTAGCCACTTTTGGAGATGTTTATGGGCTAAGTTGGGGACTAAACTGCTTTTTAGTACTACTTGTCACCCCCAAACTGATGGACAAACTGAAGTAGTCAATAGAACGTTGTCTACTATGCTTAGGGCTGTTTTGAAGAATAATAAGAAAATGTGGGAGGAATGCTTGCCTCAGATTGAATTTGCTTATAATCGTTCATTGCATTCTACTACTAAGATGTGCCCTTTTGAAGTTGTGTATGGTTTCCTACCTCGTGCACCTATTGATTTGTTGCCTCTTCCATCTTCGGAGAAGGTTAATTTTGATGCTAAACAACGTGCTGAATTGATTTTAAAAATGCATGAGTTAACTAAGGAAAACATTGAGCGTATGAATGCTAAATATAAACTTGCTGAGATAAGGGTAGAAAACATGTTGTGTTTGCACCTGGAGATCTTGTTTGGTTACATTTGCGTAAGGATAGATTTCCTGATTTGCGCAAATCAAAGCTAATGCCACGTGCTGATGGTCCCTTTAAGGTGTTAGAGAAAATAAATGATAATGCATATAAACTTGAGCTGCCTGCAGATTTTGGGGTTAGTCCCACTTTTAACATTGCAGATTTGAAGCCTTATTTGGGTGAGGAAGATGAACTTCCGTCGAGGACGACTTCATTTCAAGAAGGGGAGGATGATGAGGACATCAATACAATTGTTACACCCACAGCCCCTGCTGCTATACATACTGGACCAATTACTAGAGCTCGTGCACGCCAACTAAATTACCAGGTACTTTCGTTTCTTGGTAATGATTCTAATGTTCATGAGAATATGATGCTGCCTAAATTGGATACATTTGTTTTGCTCACAAATGAAGGGCCTAGCTTGGAGAAGGATGAACATTGGAGCAAGAACAAGCATGGAGATGATGGCATGCGCAAGGGGAACAAGAACGGAGTTACAAGTGATGATTTCAGGACTTTGAAGCCACCATAATGGGTGCATGAAGCCTTGGACGAAATATACAAGATGCCACTTCATAAATTTCGTCCCGAGGCTATTTTAGGTGCTGCGTCACCTTATTATTGGGCCAGGCCCATGTAATTTCGAAATACATAAGTATAGGCTATTTTTAGAGTCCGTATGTGTGGGGAAACAAGAGATAGGGTTGATTTCGGACCCCTCCACCAAGGGCCACGAAATTCCCCCCTCTTCCTCCATATATACAGCCCTTAGGGCATCGTTTAGACTTGGGGTTTTGTTTAGATTAAAAGTTTGCCATAGCTGCAACTTCGCGTACTTCGTTTGTGTTCAACGACCAGACAAAGGCGTCACAGAACCCCACCTTGATCAATAAAGCTTCCATGGCATCAACAGGGCACACAAGTGATATTATTTGTCGTCGTTGTAAGGGAGGAGGTCATTATGCGAGGGAATGCAAATCTCCGCGTGTGATGATTGCTACCACGGATGGTGGATATGAGTCCGCTAGTGACTATGATGAGGAGACATTGGCTCTTATTACACGTGAAGAACATGGTGGAGATGATTCTGATCATGAGACGCAATACATGGCTCCTGAAGACGCTGACAGGTATGAATGTTTAGTTGCTCAACGTGTTTTGAGTGTGCAGGTCACACAAGCTGAGCAAAATCAGAGGCATAATTTGTTCCATACCAAGGGAGTTGTGAAGGAACGTTCTGTGCGCGTCATAATAGACGGAGGGAGCTGCAACAACTTGGCTAGCATGGAGATGGTGGAGAAGCTTTCTCTCACCACAAGACCACATCCACATCCTTACTACATCCAATGGTTCAACAACAACAGCAAGGTTAAGGTAACACGTACTGTTCGTGTGCATTTTAGTATCTCTACATATGCTGATTATGTTGATTGTGATGTGGTACCTATGCAAGCATGTTCCTTATTACTTGGTAGACCATGGCAATTTGATAAAAATTCTGTACACCATGGTAGAAACAATCACTATACTCTTGTTCATAAGGATAAAAATATTACATTGCTTCCTATGACTCCTGATTCCATTTTGAAAGATGATATTAATAGAGCTAATAAAGCACAACAGGAGAAGAATAAGAGTGAAAATCAGATTGTGGCAAAAGAATTTGAGCAACAAATGAAGCCTAATAATAAACCATCTAGTGTTGCTTCTGAAATTAAATTGAAAAGTGCATGTTTATTTGCCACCAAATCTGATATTGATGAGCTAGATTTCAGCAAATCTGTTTGCTATGCTTTTGTGTGCAAAGAGGCATTATTTTCATTCGAGGACGTGCCTTCCTCTTTGCCTCCTGCTGTCACTAACATTTTGCAGGAGTTCGCTGACGTTTTTCCACAAGACGTGCCACCGGGATTACCGCCTATTCGAGGGATTGAGCATCAGATTGACTTAATTCCCGGTGCTTCACTGCCAAACTGTGCACCATACCGTACCAATCCAGAGGAGACGAAGGAGATTATGCGTCAAGTACAAGAGCTTCTCGACAAAGGTTATATACGCGAATCCCTTAGTCCTTGTGTTGTTCCTATTATTCTAGTGCCGAAAAAGGATGGTACATCACGTATGTGTGTTGATTGTAGAGGCATTAATAATATTACTATTCGTTATCATCATCCTATTCCTAGGCTAGATGATATGCTTGATGAATTGAGTGGCTCTACAATATTCTCCAAAGTTGATTTGCGTAGTGGCTACCATCAAATTCGTATGAAATTGGGAGATGAATGGAAAACAGCATTTAAAACTAAGTTTGGATTATATGAGTGGTTAGTCATGCCTTTTGGGTTAACTAGTGCACCTAGTACTTTCATGAGATTAATGAACGAAGTTTTACGTGCTTTCATTGGACGATTTGTGGTAGTTTGCTTTGATGACATATTGATTTATAGCAGATCTTTGGAAGAACATTTGGAACATTTACGTGCTGTTTTTATTGCTCTACGTGATGCACGTTTGTTTGGTAACCTTGGGAAGTGCACCTTTTGCACCGACCGAGTATCTTTTCTTGGCTATGTTGTTACTCCACAGGGAATTGAAGTTGATAAAGCCAAGATTGAAGCTATTGAGAGTTGGCCGCAGCCCAAAACGGTCACACAAGTGAGGAGTTTTCTTGGCCTCGCTGGATTCTATAGGCGTTTTGTGAGAGATTTAAGCACCATTGCTGCACCTCTCAATGAGCTTACAAAGAAAGATGTGCCTTTTCTTTGGGGTACCGCACAGGAAGAAGCCTTCACGGTATTGAAAGATAAGTTGACACATGCTCCTTTACTCCAACTTCCTGATTTTAATAAGACTTTTGAGCTTGAATGTGATGCTAGTGGAATTGGATTAGGAGGTGTGTTATTACAAGATGGCAAACCTGTTGCATACTTTTCTGAAAAATTGAGTGGGCCTAGTCTGAATTATTCTACTTATGATAAAGAATTATATGCTCTTGTTCGGACTTTAGAAACACGGCAACATTATTTATGGCCCAAAGAATTTGTTATACATTCTGATCATGAATCTTTGAAACATATTAAAAGTCAAGCTAAACTGAATCGTAGACATGCTAAATGGGTTGAATTCATTGAGACTTTCCCTTATGTCATTAAACACAAGAAGGGAAAAGAAAATGTTATTGCTGATGCATTGTCTCGTCGCTATACTATATCTTTCACAACTTGACTTCAAAATATTTGGTTTGGAGACCATCAAAGATCATTATGTGCATGATGCTGATTTTAAAGATGTAATGCAGAATTGTAAAGAAGGAAGAATGTGGAACAAGTTTGTCGTTAACGATGGATTTGTGTTTCGTGCTAACAAGCTATGCATTCCAGCTAGCTCCGTTCGTCTTTTGTTGTTGCAGGAGGCGCATGGAGGAGGATTAATGGGACACTTTGGCGTGAAGAAGACGGAGGACGTACTTGCTACACATTTCTTTTGGCCAAAGATGAGACGGGATGTTGAGCGTTTTATTGCTCGATGCACTACATGTCAAAAAGCTAAGTCACGACTCAATCCTCATGGTTTATATATGCCTTTGCCTGTACCTAGTGTTCCTTGGGAGGATATATCTATGGACTTTGTTTTAGGTTTACCTCGAACAAAGAAGGGGAGGGATAGCATATTTGTTGTCGTGGATAGATTCTCGAAAATGGCACACTTTATACCATGTCATAAAAGCGATGATGCTGTTAATGTTGCTGATTTGTTCTTTCGTGAAATTATTCGCTTGCATGGTGTGCCAAATACTATTGTATCAGATCGTGATACTAAATTTCTTAGCCACTTTTGGAGATGTTTATGGGCTAAGTTGGGGACTAAACTGCTTTTTAGTACTACTTGTCACCCCCAAACTGATGGACAAACTGAAGTAGTCAATAGAATGTTGTCTACTATGCTTAGGGCTGTTTTGAAGAATAATAAGAAAATGTGGGAGGAATGCTTGCCTCATATTGAATTTGCTTATAATCGTTCATTGCATTCTACTACTAAGATGTGCCCTTTTGAAGTTGTGTATGGTTTCCTACCTCGTGCACCTATTGATTTGTTGCCTCTTCCATCTTCGGAGAAGGTTAATTTTGATGCTAAGCAACGTGCTGAATTGATTTTAAAAATGCATGAGTTAACTAAGGAAAACATTGAGCGTATGAATGCTAAATATAAACTTGCTGGAGATAAGGGTAGAAAACATGTTGTGTTTGCACCTGGAGATCTTGTTTGGTTACATTTGCGTAAGGATAGATTTCCTGATTTGCGCAAATCAAAGTTAATGCCACGTGCTCATGGTCCCTTTAAGGTGTTAGAGAAAATAAATGATAATGCATATAAACTTGAGCTGCCTGCAGATTTTGGGGTTAGTCCCACTTTTAACATTGCAGATTTGAAGCCTTATTTGGGTGAGGAAGATGAACTTCCGTCGAGGACGACTTCATTTCAAGAAGGGGAGGATGATGAGGACATCAATACAATTGTTACACCCACAGCCCCTGCTGCTATACATACTGGACCAATTACTAGAGTTCGTGCACGCCAACTAAATTACCAGGTACTTTCGTTTCTTGGTAATGATTCTAATGTTCATGAGAATATGATGCTGCCTAAATTGGATACATTTGTTTTGCTTACAAATAAAGGGCCTATGATGAGGACATGACTACCTTGGATATGACCAAAAATATTGCATATATGCATATTTGTCAGGTGATTTCTAGTGCAAACTATTCAATAATCTATTTATGTTATCCAGAACAAAAATACTTCACACACTTTTGTGTTTTGTCTAATTGCAGGTGTATGGGACATTTGTACAATCCACATATGAAGATAAGGAATAAAGAGATGTTTATTTGCTGTCCAAAAAGTTCTCTCACGTCACTTTTGGCCCAAGAGAAGATAGAGTCCAAGTCTCTCACGTTCTGGATTCAGATTCGGACTGCACAGACATACCTGACTCAAAACGCACACAAATTTTTCATACGGACTCCGAATTGGGTGATTCTTTTTTTGTTGGAAACTAGATTTCGTGCACTTTCCAACCCAATTGGAATCACCTTCAAATTCGTCCGGAGCGTTGAGTTGTGGACGAAACAATCTGATGCTGCAGCAGAATCCGAGTCAAACTACAAGTCCAAAGGTGTTACATCACATCCACTTGGGCCCATTGGCCTTGTACGACCTAGATTTAGTTTTAGGCTGCCTTGGGACGTCCTCCCACCTCCTTGGCCGCCACCCCTTGCTCCTATATAAGTAGATCCATCTAGTAGCTTTTCCTTGGGTTTTGTTTAGATTAAAAGTTCGCCATAGCTGCAACTTCGCGTACTTCGTTTGTGTTCAACGACCAGACAAAGGCGTCACAGAACCCCACCTTGATCAATAAAGCTTTCATCTTATATTCGCAATATCCAGATTGCAATCTTAGTTTCTTGCTTGTTCTTCGTTTGCTCGCAGGAAACAGACCCTCGTGGTCAGGTTGATCATGCTCCGGCGTGGTCAATAACCTCTCGGAGTTGGTTTAGCGATTGCTAAGACGCGACGTCCTCGCACGTTCGTAGTCGGATCGTCAAAGTCGTCTCCACCAAAGCGATATCCATCATCTCATCGAAAGACGGGACACCTTTGCCTCTATCAAGTGGTATCAGAGCCAATCCCACTTGATAGAGGCAAAGGTGTCCCGTCTTTCGATGAGATGATGGATATCGCTTTGGTGGAAGTCGACTTTGACGATCCGACTACGAACGTGCGAGGACGTCGTGTCTTAGCAATCGCTAAACCAACTCTGAGAGGTTATTGACCACGCCGGAGCACGATCAACCTGACCACGAGGGTTGTTTCCTGCGAGCAAACGAAGAACAAGCAAGAAACTAAGATTGCAATCTGGATATTGCGAATATAAGATGAAAGCTTTATTGATCAAGGTGGGGTTCTGTGACGCCTTTGTCTGGTCGTTGAACACAAACGAAGTACGCGAAGTTGCAGCTATGGCGAACTTTTAATCTAAACAAAACCCAAGGAAAAGCTACTAGATGGATCTACTTATATAGGAGCAAGGGGTGGCGGCCAAGGAGGTGGGAGGACGTCCCAAGGCAGCCTAAAACTAAATCTAGGTCGTACAAGGCCAATGGGCCCAAGTGGAGGTGATGTAACACCCTTGGACTTGTAGTTTGAGTCGGATTCTGCTGCAGCATCAGATTGTTTCCTCCACAACTCAACGCTCCGGACGAATTTGAAGGTGATTCCAATTGGGTTGGAAAGTGCACGAAATCTAGTTTCCAACAAAAAAAAAATCACCCAATTCGGAGTCCGTGTGAAAAATTTGTGTGCGTTTTGAGTCAGATATGTCTGTGCAGTCCGAATCTGAATCCAGAACGTGAGAGACTTGGACTCTATCTTCTCTTGGGCCAAAAGTGACGTGAGAGAACTTTTTGGACAGCAAATAAACATCTCTTTCTTCCTTATCTTCATATGTGGATTGTACAAATGTCCCATACACCTGCAATTAGACAAAACACAAAAGTGTGTGAAGTATTTTTGTTCTGGATAACATAAATAGATTATTGAATAGTTTGCACTAGAAATCACCTGACAAATATGCATATATGCAATATTTTTGGTCATATCCAAGGTAGTCATGTCCTCATCATCCTCCCCTTCTTGAAAATAAAGCCGTCCTCGGCGTTGCTTAATCTGAATGTGGCTAACAAAAGAGACAAGGTGTACATGTTGTATACGTATATGTCATCCATTTTTACTTCCCTTGATTTTTGCATATATGACACATGAATAGATGAGTAACTTGCATAGTTCATAAAATCTAAAGCCAAAAAATTAGCACAAGAAGTAGAAGACATGAAAATATTGCAACTCAGTTTGCACATATAAGTGAAGCTCTTATTCATTTCAAAAGATTGACAATGTTCATCATTAAACCATCCCAACATTGGTGAATAAACCTTACTTGCATCAAATTTACATGCTACAACATGCTTAAATAAGCAAACATGCAATAAGTCATTTAACACAAAATCATCACCAAGATTAGAGGTCATATCAAAATGATTAAACATTGGTTCTTTTGCATCAATAGTTAATTCAATGGGTGCACTCAAAATTGTTGGTATTTCAGTTGTTTGATCACATGGCAAAGTCAAATTATCAACGTAGTCCTCTAAAATAGGTGGTGTGATCAAAGTAGTGGGTAGCTCATCAGATGGTGCATTCAAATTGACAAGGCATTCATCATTCTCATGTAGAGATGGAAGATCAGTACCTTTGTCATTACCTCTTATGATCAACTCAGATGATGTAGCCACTCTCGGGGGCGATGTGTCACATGGTGGAGGTGATGTAACACCTTTGGACTTGTAGTTTGACTCGGATTCTGCTGCAGCATCAGATTGTTTCGTCCACAACTCAATGCTCCGGACGAATTTGAAGGTGATTCCAATTGGGTTGGAAAGTGCACGAAATCTAGTTTCCAACAAAAAAAAGAATCACCCAATTCGGAGTCCGTATGAAAAACTTGTGTGCGTTTTGAGTCAGGTATGTCTGCGCAGTCCGAATCTGAATCCAGAACGTGAGAGACTTGGACTCTATCTTCTCTTGGGCCAAAAGTGACGTGAGAGAACTTTTTGAACAGCAAATAAACATCTCTTTCTTCCTTATCTTCATATGTGGATTGTACAAATGTCCCATACACCTGCAATTAGACAAAACACAAAAGTGTGTGAAGTATTTTTGTTCTGGATAACATAAATAGATTATTGAATAGTTTGCACTAGAAATCACCTGACAAATATGCATATATGCAATATTTTTGGTCATATCCAAGGTAGTCATGTCCTCATCATCCTCCCCTTCTTGAAAATAAAGCCGTCCTCGGCGTTGCTTAATCTGAAATGTGGTTAACAAAAGAGACAAGGTGTACATGTTGTATATGTATATGTCATCCATTTTTACTTCCCTTGATTGTTGCATATATGACACATGAATAGATGAGTAACTTGCATAGTTCATAAAATCTAAAGCCAAAAAATTAGCACAAGAAGTAGAAGGCATGAAAATATTGCAACTCAGTTTGCACATATAAGTAAAGCTCTTATTCATTTCAAAAGATTGACAATGTTCATCATTAAACCATCCCAACATTGGTGAATAAACCTTACTTGCATCAAATTTACATGCTACAACATGCTTAAATAAGCAAACATGCAATAAGTCACTCAACACAGAATCATCACCAAGATTAGAGGTCATATCAAAATGATTAAACATTGGTTCTTTTGCATCAATAGTTAATTCAATGGGTGCACTCAAAATTGTTGGTATTTCAGTTGTTTGATCACATGGCAAAGTCAAATTATCAACGTAGTCCTCTAAAATAGGTGGTGTGATCAAAGTAGTGGGTAGCTCATCAGATGGTGCATTCAAATTGACAAGGCATTCATTATTCTCATGTAGAGATGGAAGATCAGTACCTTTGTCATTACCTCTTATGATCAACTCAGATGATGTAGCCACTCTCGGGGGCGATGTGTCACATGGTGGAGGTGATGTAGTCCTGACAACAACGGATGTGGTTGTCATAGTATGCCTAGTAGTTGAAGGAACAATCATATCAACTCTTGGAATGTGCACCATGCGCTTGTTCTCCTCGTGGCCAACACGTCGTTTTATTTCCTGTTCAGCTTTGCAAGCAAGATGAAACAAATGGTCCATAGGATAACACTCTTCATGAATTAGTATCTCTTGAATATCACAGTTTAATCCTCCCCAAAATCTATCCATAAAATCATCTTCACTTTCTTCTAAAGAGGAATGCAACAAGGTAGTTTGTAAATCATCATAATATTTTGTTACAGTTTCACTACCTTGTTTTAAGTGTTGCAACTTCTTAATCATGTCACGAGTATAATAAGCAGGGACGAAAGTGTGTCGCATGGCAAGTTTCAAATCATCACAAGTAGTAGGTATATAATCAGGGTGTAACCGACAATATTGACTCCACCAAACCAAAGCATAACCAGTGAAAGAACCAACCGCAACCTTAACCTTTTTATGTTCATTGAAATTATGGGAAGCAAATATATTTTTTATGTCGAACTCCCATTCAATATATAAAGCAGGTTTAAAACGGCCATTAAATGGTGGTATAGATACATTAACCTGATCATGTGCATTTGGATGTTTGTGCACCTCTCGTGACAGTTGTGGTATTTGCAAAGGTGGTGGCACGTCTCCCGCGATCGACAAAGCCCATGAATTGACTCTGGATCCTGTCATGATTAGTAGAACAAGAAACAAAACCCAAAAATAATGTTCCTATAACTACTAGGATGTGGTGGTAAAACGCTCACAGTAAAGCAAATATCAATGTCTTACAAGTTCTTACCATGCAGCAGGCGGTGATCGGCAACCTGCGGTGTCAAGTAACTCCGAATATTGAGTAAAGCGATTGCCAGGGGAGCGTACGTATACACGGTGTAGAAATATGTGGAGCTGGGTTGGCTATATATGGTAGCAAAAGATTAGCAATAATCAATTCAAAGATGCAATGTTGAATAAACGCTCAACGACGGTACTGTGCTGGTCCTAGGCTAGACCGGACTAGAGACGCGAGCCTAGAACACTAATGAGGTCACGGCGTAGCACAACTAGCATCAATGAAGGATACTAAGTAGCTCTTGACAGCAAGATATAAGTGAAGATCACAACGACAGTGAAGATAATGATGAAAAACAACTGCCAAGCAGGATATACAACAACTCTCTCTCCAACTTTCCTCTTGAAAAGTTTGAGACAATTTTCTGATAAATTCTTTCAAAGAATGTGATGAGGACATCAATACAATTGTTACACCCACAACCCCTGCTGCTATACATACTGGACCAATTACTAGAGCTCGTGCACGCCAACTAAATTACCAGGTACTTTCGTTTCTTGGTAATGATTCTAATGTTCATGAGAATATGATGCTGCCTAAATTGGATACATTTGTTTTGCTTACAAATGAAGGGCCTAGCTTGGAGAAGGATGAACATTGGAGCAAGAACAAGCATGGAGATGATGGCATGCGCAAGGGAAACAAGAACGGAGTTACAAGTGATGATTTCAGGACTTTGAAGCCACCATAATGGGTGCATGAAGCCTTGGACGAAATATACAAGATGCCACTTCATAAATTTCGTCCCGAGGCTATTTTAGGTGCTGCGTCACCTTATTATTGGGCCAGGCCCATGTAATTTTGAAATACATAAGTATAGGCTATTTTTAGAGTCCGTATGTGTGGGGAAACAAGAGATAGGGTTGATTTCGGACTCCTCCACCAAGGGCCACGAAATTCCCCCCTCTTCCTCCATATATACAGCCCTTAGGGCATCGTTTAGACTTTGGGTTTTGTTTAGATTAAAAGTTCGCCATAGCTGCAACTTCGCGTACTTCGTTTGTGTTCAACGACCAGACAAAGGCGTCACAGAACCCCACCTTGATCAATAAAGCTTTCATCTTATATTCGCAATATCCAGATTGCAATCTCAGTTTCTTGCTTGTTCTTCGTTTGCTCGCAGGAAACAGACCCTCGTGGTCAGGTTGATCGTGCTCCGGCGTGGTCAATAACCTCTCGGAGTTGGTTTAGCGATTGCTAAGGCGCGACGTCCTCGCACGTTCGTAGTCGGATCGTCAAAGTCGACTTCCACCAAAGCGAAATCCACCATCTCATCGAAAGACGGGACACCTTTGCCTCTATCAATGTGCATTTGGATGTTTGTGCACCTCTCGTGACGGTTGTGGTATTTGCAAAGGTGGTGGCACGTCTCCCGCGATCGACAAAGCCCATGAATTGACTCTGGATCCTGTCATGATTAGTAGAACAAGAAACAAAACCCAAAAATAATGTTCCTATAACTACTAGGATGTGGTGGTAAAACGCTCACAGTAAAGCAAATATCAATGTCTTACAAGTTCTTACCATGCAGCAGGCGGTGATCGGCAACCAGCGGTGTCAAGTAACTCCGAATATTGAGTAAAGCGATTGCCAGGGGAGCGTACGTATACACGGTGTAGAAATATGTGGAGCTGGGTTGGCTATATATGGTAGCAAAAGATTAGCAATAATCAATTCAAAGATGCAATGTTGAATAAACGCTCAACGACGGTACTGTGCTGGTCCTAGGCTAGACCGGACTAGAGACGCGAGCCTAGAACACTAATAAGGTCATGGCGTAGCACAACTAGCATCAATGAAGGATACTAAGTAGCTCTTGATAGCAAGATATAAGTGAAGATCACAACGGCAGTGAAGATAATGATGAAAAACAACTGCCAAGCAGGATATACAACAACTCTCTCTCCAACTTTCCTCTTGAAAAGTTTGAGACAATTTTCTGATAAATTCTTTCAAAGAATGCTACTAACTCAAGCTCTCCAATGCAAAAAGAATCACTCAATTCCGAGTTGATATGAGGAGTCAAAGAATTCTAAAACTGGCCTGAAAAATTGGAACAAGCTGTGTTCACGAACTTCGGAGGGCAAAAAGACCTATTTAGAAGCCGATTTTGAGATGTCAAATATTGAACTAGCTTCTGCAACTATTTAGATGCGTCTCGTCGCTATCTTCAATTTGAGTACTCACGGAGCCAAAACGGACTTCGTATGAGGAAGATACACCTGTTTTACTGAACAGTGCGCAAAACAGATTCCAATCCGAATTCAGGTACGAGATTGATTCTAGATAGATTCAATTTTTTTTCTTCTCTCTTTTTTTTCTCACGCTTTTTTTTTCTTTTTCTTCTCCCTCTTTTTCTTTTTTTTCTTTCCTTTTTTCTCTTTTTTTTTTCTTTATCTTCTTTTTCTCCCTCTTTCCAAGACAAACTAGATAAGATGCAGATTCGATCAGGCGAAGATGTGAGTGACCTCAACTATGATTATGACAATGAACAGTGCGTAGCACGTGGTGGAAATTAATAGATGGGATGGTGGACGGCGGAAGGGATAATGATGCAGCGGCGGCGTGACTAATGTGAACAGAACTCGAAACTCTAAAGGAACTAGACACTAAGACCAGCAACTGACACGACGATGCAACCGATAATTCAACTATGCAAGCAATGAATAGAAAATTGCAAAGGCTCAGACTGGCTTGGATAAAGGATTAACAGATCTAACTTTTTTTTGTGGCTTTTTCTTGGACAATAGGTAAGAAAATAAATCTAATCTAAGAAAAACTGGAAATTCTCACCGAGCAACCTGAGAACTGATACCACTTGATAGAGGCAAAGGTGTCCCGTCTTTCGATGAGATGATGGATATCGCTTTGGTGGAAGTCGACTTTGACGATCCGACTACGAACGTGCGAGGACGTCGCGTCTTAGCAATCGCTAAACCAACTCCGAGAGGTTATTGACCACGCCGGAGCAGGATCAACCTGACCACGAGGGTCTGTTTCCTGCGAGCAAACGAAGAACAAGCAAGAAACTAAGATTGCAATCTGGATATTGCGAATATAAGATGAAAGCTTTATTGATCAAGGTGGGGTTCTGTGACGCCTTTGTCTGGTCGTTGAACACAAACGAAGTACGCGAAGTTGCAGCTATGGCGAACTTTTAATCTAAACAAAACCCAAGGAAAAGCTACTAGATGGATCTACTTATATAGGAGCAAGGGGGGGCGGCCAAGGAGGTGGGAGGACGTCCCAAGGCAGCCTAAAACTAAATCTAGGTCGTACAAGGCCAATGGGCCCAAGTGGAGGTGATGTAACACCTTTGGACTTGTAGTTTGACTCGGATTCTGCTGCAGCATCAGATTGTTTCGTCCACAACTCAACGCTCCGGACGAATTTGAAGGTGATTCCAAGTGGGTTGGAAAGTGCACGAAATCTAGTTTCCAACAAAAAAGGAATCACCCAATTCGGAGTCCGTATGAAAAATTTATGTGCGTTTTGAGTCAGGTATGTCTGTGCAGTCCGAATCTGAATCCAGAACGTGAGAGACTTGGACTCTATCTTCTCTTGGGCCAAAAGTGACGTCAGAGAACTTTTTGGACAGCAAATAAACATCTCTTTCTTCCTTATCTTCATATGTGGATTGTACAAATGTCCCATACACCTGCAATTAGACAAAACACAAAAGTGTGTGAAGTATTTTTGTTCTGGATAACATAAATAGATTATTGAATAGTTTGCACTAGAAATCACCTGACAAATATGCATATATGCAATATTTTTGGTCATATCCAAGGTAGTCATGTCCTCATCAGCCTAGCTTGGAGAAGGATGAACATTGGAGCAAGAACAAGCATGGAGATGATGGCATGCGCAAGGGAAACAAGAACGGAGTTACAAGTGATGATTTCAGGACTTTGAAGCCACCATAATGGGTGCATGAAGCCTTGGACGAAATATACAAGATGCCACTTCATAAATTTCGTCCCGAGGCTATTTTAGGTGCTGCGACACCTTATTATTGGGCCAGGCCCATGTAATTTCGAAATACATAAGTATAGGCTATTTTTTAGAGTCCGTATGTGTGGGGAAACAAGAGATAGGGTTGATTTCGGACCCCTCCACCAAGGGCCACGAAATTCCCCCCTCTTCCTCCATATATACAGCCCTTAGGGCATCGTTTAGACTTCAGGTTTTCTTTAGATTAAAAGTTCGCCATAGCTGCAACTTCGCGTACTTCGTTTGTGTTCAACGACCAGACAAAGGCGTCACAGAACCCCACCTTGATCAATAAAGCTTTCGTCTTATATTCGCAATATCCAGATTGCAATCTTAGTTTCTTGCTTGTTCTTCGTTTGCTCGCAGGAAACAGACCCTCGTGGTCAGGTTGATCGTGCTCCGGCGTGGTCAATAACCTCTCGGAGTTGGTTTAGCGATTGCTAAGGCGCGACTTCCTCGCACGTTCGTAGTCGGATCGTCAAAGTCGACTTCCACCAAAGCGATATCCATCATCTCATCGAAAGACGGGACACCATTGCCTCTATTACCAAGGAGGTGGGAGAACGTCCCAAGGCATCCTAAAACCAACCCTAGGTCGTACAAGGCTCATGGGCCCAAGTGGAGGTGATGCAACACCTTTGGACTTGTTGTTTAACTCAGATTCTGCTGCAGCGTCTGATTGTTTCGTCGATATGTCAATGCTCCGGACGAATTTGAAGGTGAATCCAATTGGGCTGGAAAGAGCACAAAATCTAAATTCCACCAAAAAAAGAATCACCCATTTCGGAGTCCGTATGAAAAAGTTGTTGGCATTTTGAGTCAGGTATGTCTGTGCAGTCCGAATCTGAACCCAGAACGCGAGAGACTTGGACTCGATCTTCTCTTGGCCCAAAAGTGACGTGAGAGAACTTTTTGAGCAGCAAGTAAACATCTCTTTCTCCCTTATCTTCATATGTGAATTGTAGAAATGTCCCATACACCTGTAATTAGACAAAACACAAAAATGTGTGAAGTATTTTTGTTCTGGATAACATAAATAGATTATTGAATAGTTTGCACTAGAAATCACCTGACAAATATGCATGTATGCAATATTTTTGGTCGTATCCAAGGTAGTCATGTCCTCATCATCCTCCCCTTTTTGAAAACAAAGCCGTCCTCGGCGTTGCTTAATCTGAAATGTGGCTAACAAAAGAGACAAGGTATACATGTTGTATATGTATATGTCATCCATTTTTACTTCCCTTGATTTTGCACATATGACACATGTATACATGAGTAACTTTCATAGATCATAAAATATAAAGCCAAAATATTATCATAAGTAGAAGGCATGAAAATATTGCAACTCAGTTTGCACATATAAGTGAAGCTCTTATTCCTATCAAAAGATTGACAATATTCATCATTAAACCATCCCAACATTGGTGAATAAACCTTACTTGCATCAAATTTACATGCTACAACATGCTTAAATAAGCAAACATGCAGTAAGTCATTGGACACAGAATCATCACCAAGGTTAGAGGTCATATCAAAATGATTAAACATTGGTTCTTTTGCATCAATAGTTAATTCAATGGATGCACTCAAAATTGTTGGTATTTCAGTTGTTTGATCACATGATGCATTCATGATAGTAACATGATTCTCTAAAATAGGTGATGTGCTCAAATCAACAGGGAACTCAACACATGATGCATTCAAGTTAACTAGGGATGCATCATTCTCATGTGAAGTTATATCATCAATAACTTTACAGTTACCTTGTCACAAAGACGTAGCTGATGTAGGTACGGACGTTGGCAATGCACCATACTCTTGAGATAATGTCGCGCTCACAATCCAAGGTGGGGCTGCTCTAGTAGGTGCAACGGTGAAGGAACCAACCGGTGATGGTGAGCATGAACTGGAATAGTAGTTGTTTTAGTCACCCAATGCATCCTCCTGTAACTGTCTCTCAAAGGTACAAGCACGAACATACATACCAGTAATGCAACGAGGAGGATACCTAAATCTTGCCTGAATATCATGGTTCAAACCACCAAATATCTATTCATTATATCATCCTCAGATTCTTCTATGTCACAGTGATGCATATAAGACTTGAACTCTTGGTAGTAAGCATGAACAGTGTTATTTCCTTGTTTAAATTGTTCAAATTTGTGAAGCAATTCACGACGGTAGTAAGGAAGGAAAAATTGTTGTGTCATTACATGTTTCAAATCTTTCCAGGTTGTGGGTTGGTTATCAATGTTTTTCTTACAATGCACACTCCACCAAACAGAAGCAAAACCAGTAAATGCTCTAGTGGCAGCTCGTACTCGCTCAAGTTCAGAAAAGTCATGGTAACTAAAAACTTGTTCTACTTCAAGCTCCCAAGCTAGAGAAATAGCAGGATTAAATCTACCCTCAAATGATGGTAAAGAGATAACCTGACCATGTGCTTATGTGTGTTATCCCAACTCTCGTGATGGTGAAGATGTGTTCGTCGTCCAAGAACTTCTTTCTCCGGAACCTGTCATGATTAGTAGAAACAAGAAACAAAATTCGAGAATAATGTTCCTATGAACTACTAGGATGTTGATAGAGGCGGGGTGTCCCGATCTTTCGATGAGATGATAACTATCGATTTGGTGGAGACGACTTTGACGATCCGACTACAAACGTGCACGGCGTTACGCCTTAGCAATCGCTAAACCAACTCCGAGAGGTTATTGACCACGCTGGAGCACAATCAACCTGACCACGAAGGTCTATTCCTACAAGCAATCGAAGAACAAGCAAGAATATGATAAAAGCAATCTGAATATTGCGAGTATATATGAAGTATTGATAAAGGTGGGGATCCGTAAGCGGTCTTGGTCTGGTCGTTGGACACAAACGAAGTACACGAAGTTGCAATGGCTAACTTTTAACTAAACAAATCCCCAGGAAAAGCTACTAGATGGATCTACTTATATAGGAGGAAGGGGTGGCGGCCAAGGAGGTGGGAGGACGTCCCAAGGCAGCCTAAAACTAAATCTAGGTCATACAAGGCCAATGTGCCCAACTGGAGGTGATGTAACACCTTTGGACTTGTAGTTTGACTCGGATTCTGCTGCAGCATCAGATTGTTTCGTCCACAACTCAACGCTCCGGACGAATTTGAAGGTGATTCCAATTGGGTTGGAAAGTGCACGAAATCTAGTTTCCAACAAAAAAAGAATCACCCAATTCGGAGTCCGTATGAAAAACTTGTGTGCGTTTTGAGTCAGGTATGTCTGTGCAGTCCGAATCTGAATCCAGAACGTGAGAGACTTGGACTCTATCTTCTCTTGGGCCAAAAGTGACGTGAGAGAATTTTTTGGACAGCAAATAAACATCTCTTTCTTCCTTATCTTCATATGTGGATTGTACAAATGTCCCATACACCTGCAATTAGACAAAACACAAAAGTGTGTGAAGTATTTTTGTTCTGGATAACACAAATAGATTATTGAATAGTTTGCACTAGAAATCACCTGACAAATATGCATATATGCAATATTTTTGGTCATATCCAAGGTAGTCATGTCCTCATCATCCTCCTCTTCTTGAAAATAAAGTCGTCCTCGGCGTTGCTTAATCTGAAATGTGGCTAACAAAAGAGACAAGGTGTACATGTTGTATATGTATATGTCATCCATTTTTACTTCCCTTGATTTTTGCATATATGACACATGAATAGATGAGTAACTTGCATAGTTCATAAAATCTAAAGCCAAAAAATTAGCACAAGAAGTAGAAGGCATGAAAATATTGCAACTCAGTTTGCACATATAAGTGAAGCTCTTTTTCATTTCAAAAGATTGACAATGTTCATCATTAAACCATCCCAACATTGGTGAATAAACCTTACTTGCATCAAATTTACATGCTACAACATGCTTAAATAAGCAAACATGCAATAAGTCATTCAACACAGAATCATCACCAAGATTAGAGGTAATATCAAAATGATTAAACATTGGTTCTTTTGCATCAATAGTTAATTCAATGGGTGCACTCAAAATTGTTGGTATTTCAGTTGTTTGATCACATGGCAAAGTCAAATTATCAACGTAGTCCTCTAAAATAGGTGGTGTGATCAAAGTAGTGGGTAGCTCATCAGATGGTGCATTCAAATTGACAAGGCATTCATCATTCTCATGTAGAGATGGAAGATCAGTACCTTTGTCATTACCTCTTATGATCAACTCAGATGATGTAGCCACTCTCGGGGGCGATGTGTCACATGGTGGAGGTGATGTAGTCCTGACAACAACAGATGTGGTTGTCATAGTATGCCTAGTAGTTGAAGGAACAATCATATCAACTCTTGGAATGTGCAACGTGCGCTTGTTCTCCTCGTGGCCAACACGTCGTTTTATTTCCTGTTCAGCTTTGCAAGCAAGATGAAACAAATGGTCCATAGGATAACACTCTTCATGAATTAGTATCTCTTGAATATCACGGTTTAATCCTCCCCAAAATCTATCCATAAAGTCATCTTCACTTTCTTCTAAAGAGGAATGCAACAAGGTAGTTTGTAAATCATCATAATATTTTGTTACAGTTTCACTACCTTGTTTTAAGTGTTGCAACTTCTTAATCATGTCACGCGTATAATAAGCAGGGACGAAAGTATGTCGCATGGCAAGTTTCAAATCATCCCAAGTAGTAGGTATATAATCAGGGTGTAACCGACAATATTCACTCCACCAAACCAAAGCATAACCAGTGAAAGAACCAACCGCAACCTTAACATTTTTATGTTCATTGAAATTATGGGAAGCAAATATATTTTTTATGTCGAACTCCCATTCAATATATAAAGCAGGTTTAAAACGGCCATTAAATGGTGGTATAGATACATTAACCTGATCATGTGCATTTGGATGTTTGTGCACCTCTCGTGACGGTTGTGGTATTTGCAAAGGTGGTGGCACGTCTCCCGCGATCGACAAAACCCATGAATTGACTCTGGATCCTGTTATGATTAGTAGAACAAGAAACAAAACCCAAAAATAATGTTCCTATAACTACTAGGATGTGGTGGTAAAACGCTCAAAGTAAAGCAAATATCAATGTCTTACAAGTTCTTACCATGCAGCAGGCGGTGATCGGCAACCAGCGATGTCAAGTAACTCCAAATATTGAGTAAAGCGATTGCCAGGGGAGCGTACGTATACACGGTGTAGAAATATGTGGAGCTGGGTTGGCTATATATGGTAGCAAAAGATTAGCAATAATCAATTCAAAGATGCAATGTTGAATAAACGCTCAACGACGGTACTGTGCTGGTCCTAGGCTAGACCGGACTAGAGACGCGAGCCTAGAACACTAATAAGGTCACGGCGTAGCACAACTAGCATCAATGAAGGATACAAAGTAGCTCTGGACAGCAAGATATAAGTGAAGATCACAACAGCAGTAAAGATAATGATGTGAAACAATAGCCAAGCTGTTTTACTGAACAGAGCACAAAACAGATTCCAATCCGAATTCAGGTACGAGATTGATTCTAGATAGATCCAATTTTTTTTTCTCTCTTTTTTTTCTCACGCTTTTTTTTCTTTTTCTTCTCCCTCTTTTTCTTTTTTTTTTCTTCCCTTTTTTCTCTCTTTTTTTCTTTATCTTCTTTTTCTCCCTCTTTCCAAGACAAACTAGATAAGATGCAGATTCGATCGGGCGAAGATGTGAGTGACCTCAACTATGATTATGACAATAAACAGTGCGTAGCATGTGGTGGAAATTGGTGGATTGGATGGTGGACAGCGGATGGGATAATGATGCAGCGGCTGCGTGACTAATGCGAACAGAACTCGAAATTCTAAAGGAACTAGACACTAAGACCAGCAACTCGACACGACGATGCAACCGATAATTCAACTATGCAAGCAATGAAAAGAAAATTGCAAAGGCTCAGACTGGCTTGGACCAAGGATGAATATATCTAACTCTTTTTTGTGGCTTTTTCTTGGACAATAGGTAAGAAAATAAATCTAATCTAGAAAAACAGGAAATTCTCACCGAGCAACCTAAAAACTGATACCACTTGATAGAGGCGGGGTGTCCCGATCTTTCGATGAGATGACAACTATCGATTTGGTGGAGACGACTTTGACGATCCGACTACAAACGTGCACGGCGTTGCGCCTTAGCAATCGCTAAACCAACTCCGAGAGGTTATTGACCACGCTGGAGCACAATCAACCTGACCACGAAGGTCTATTCCTGCAAGCAATCGAAGAACAAGCAAGAATATGATAAAAGCAATCTGAATATTGCGAGTATATATGAAGTATTGATAAAGGTGGGGATCCGTAAGCGGTCTTGGTCTGGTCGTTGGACACAAACGAAGTACACGAAGTTGCAATGGCTAACTTTTAACTAAACAAATCCCCAGGAAAAGCTACTAGATGGATCTACTTATATAGGAGGAAGGGGTGGCGGCCAAGGAGGTGGGAGGACGTCCCAAGGCAGCCTAAAACTAAATCTAGGTCGTACAAGGCCAATGTGCCCAAGTGGAGGTGATGTAACACCTTTGGACTTGTAGTTTGACTCGGATTCTGCTGCAGCATCAGATTGTTTCATCCACAACTCAACGCTCCGGACGAATTTGAAGGTGATTCCAATTGGGTTGGAGAGTGCACGAAATCTAGTTTCCAACAAAAAAAGAATCACCCAATTCGGAGTCCGTATGAAAAACTTGTGTGCGTTTTGAGTCAGGTATGTCTGTGCAGTCCGAATCTGAATCCAGAACGTGAGAGACTTGGACTCTATCTTCTCTTGGGCCAAAAGTGACGTGAGAGAACTTTTTGGACAGAAAATAAACATCTCTTTCTTCCTTATCTTCATATGTGGATTGTACAAATGTCCCATACACCTGCAATTAGACAAAACACAAAAGTGTGTGAAGTATTTTTGTTCTGGCTAACACAAATAGATTATTGAATAGTTTGCACTAGAAATCACCTGACAAATATGCATATATGCAATATTTTTGGTCATATCCAAGGTAGTCATGTCCTCATCAGATGTGGTTGTAACGTGCTCACAGTAAAGCAAATATCAATATCTTACAAGTTCTTACCATGCGACAGGTGGTGACAGGCAACCAGCGGTGTCAAATAACTCCGATGATTGTGTAAAGCGATTGCCAGGGGAACGTACGTATACACGGTGTAGAAATATGTGGAGCTGGGTTGGCTATATATGGTAGCAAAAGATTAGCAATAATCAATTCAAAGATGCAATGTTTAATAAACGCTCAACGACGGTACTGTGCTGGTCCTAGGCGAGACAGGACTAGAGACGCGAGCCTAGAACACTAATAAGGTCACGGCATAGCACAACTAGCATCAATGAAGGATAAGTAGCTCTGGACAGCAAGATATAAGTGAAGATCACAATGGCAGTAAAGATAATGATGAATAACAACTGCCAAGCAGGATATATAACACCTCTCTCTCCAACTTTCCTCTTGAAATCTTTGCCACTAACTCAAGCTTTCCAATGCAAAAAGAATCACTCAATTCCGAATTGATATGAGGAGTCAAAGAATTATAAACTGGCGTGAAAACTGGAACAAACTGTATGCGCAAACTTCGGAGGGCAAAAAGACCTATTTAGAAAGTAATTTTGAGACGCCAAATATTGAACTAGCTTTTGCAAATAATCAGATGCGTCTACTCGCTGGCTTTAATTTGAGTACTTGTGGAGCCAAAACAGACTTCGTATGAGGAAGTTATGCATGTTTTACTGAATAGTGCACAAAACAGATTCCAGTCCGAATTCAACTACGAGATTGAGTGATAGAGGCGGAGGTGTCCCGTCTTTCGATGAGATGATGGATTTCGCTTTGGTGGAAGTCGACTTTGACGATCCGACTACGAACGTGCAAGGATGTCGCGCCTTAGCAATCGCTAAACCAACTCCGAGAGGTTATTGACCACGCCGGAGCACGATCAACCTGACCACGAGGGTCTGTTTCCTGCGAGCAAACGAAGAACAAGCAAGAAACTGAGATTGCAATCTGGATATTGCGAATATAAGATGAAAGCTTTATTGATCAAGGTGGGGTTCTGTGACGCCTTTGTCTGGTCGTTGAACACAAACGAAGTACGCGAAGTTGCAGCTCTGACAAACTTTTAATCTAAACAAAACCCAAAGTCTAAACGATGCCCTAAGGGCTGTATATATGGAGGAAGAGGGGGGAATTTCGTGGCCCTTGGTGGAGGGGTCCGAAATCAACCCTATCTCTTGTTTCCCCACACATACGGACTCTAAAAATAGCCTATACTTATGTATTTCGAAATTACATGGGCCTGGCCCAATAATAAGGTGACGCAGCACCTAAAATAGCCTCGGGACGAAATTTATGAAGTGGCATCTTGTATATTTCATCCAAGGCTTCATGCACCCATTATGGTGGCTTCAAAGTCCTGAAATCATCACTTGTAACTCCGTTCTTGTTTCCCTTGCGCATGCCATCATCTCCATGCTTGTTCTTGCTCCGATGTTCATCCTTCTCCAAGCTAGGCCCTTCATTTGTAAGCAAAACAAATGTATCCAATTTAGGCAGCATCATATTCTCATGAACATTAGAATCATTACCAAGAAACGAAAGTACCTGGTAATTTAGTTGGCGTGCACGAGCTCTAGTAATTGGTCCAGTATGTATAGCAGCAGGGGCTGTGGGTGTAACAATTGTATTGATGTCCTCATCATCCTCCCCTTCTTGAAATGAAGTCGTCCTCGACGGAAGTTCATCTTCCTCACCCAAATAGGGCTTCAAATCTGCAATGTTAAAAGTGGGACTAACCCCAAAATCTGCAGGCAACTCAAGTTTATATGCATTATCATTTATTTTCTCTAACACCTTAAAGGGACCATCAGCACGTGGCATTAACTTTGATTTGCGCAAATCAGGAAATCTATCCTTACGCAAATGTAACCAAACAAGATCTCCAGGTGCAAACACAACATGGTTTCTACCCTTATCTCCAGCAAGTTTATATTTAGCATTCTTGCGCTCAATGTTTTCCTTAGTTAACTCATGCATTTTTAAAATCAATTCAGCACGTTGTTTAGCTTCAAAATTAACCTTCTCTGAAGATGGAAGAGGCAACAAATCAATAGGTGCACGAGGTAGGAAACCATACACAACTTCAAAAGGGCACATCTTAGTAGTAGAATGCAATGAACGATTATAAGCAAATTCTGATGAGGACATGACTACCTTGGATATGACCAAAAATATTGCATATATGCATATTTGTCAGGTGATTTCTAGTGCAAACTATTCAATAATCTATTTATGTTATCCAGAACAAAAATACTTCACACACTTTTGTGTTTTGTCTAATTGCAGGTGTATGGGACATTTGTACAATCCACATATGAAGATAAGGAAGAAAGAGATGTTTATTTGCTGTCCAAAAAATTCTCTCACGTCACTTTTGGCCCAAGAGAAGAAAGAGTCCAAGTCTCTCACGTTCTGGATTCAGATTCGGACTGCACAGACATACCTGACTCAAAACGCACACAAGTTTTTCATACGGACTCCGAATTGGGTGATTCTTTTTTTGTTGGAAACTAGATTTCGTGCACTTTCCAACCCAATTGGAATCACCTTCAAATTCGTCCGGAGTGTTGAGTTGTGGACGAAACAATCTGATGCTGCAGCAGAATCCGAGTCAAACTACAAGTCCAAAGGTGTTACATCACCTCCACTTGGGCCCATTGGCCTTGTACGACCTAGATTTAGTTTTAGGCTGCCTTGGGACGTCCTCCCACCTCCTTGGCCGCCACCCCTTGCTCCTATATAAGTAGATCCATCTAGTAGCTTTTCCTGGGGATTTGTTTAGTTAAAAGTTAGCCATTGCAACTTCGTGTACTTTGTTTGTGTCCAACGACCAGACCAAGACCGTTTACGGATCCCCACCTTTATCAATACTTCATCTATATTCGCAATATTCAGATTGCTTTATCATATTCTTGCTTGTTCTTCGATTGCTTGCAGGAATAGACCTTCGTGATCAGGTTGATTGTGCTCTGGCGTGGTCAATAACCTCTTGGAGTTGGTTTAGCGATTGCTAAGGCGCAACGTCGTGCACGTTTGTAGTCGGATCGTCAAAGTCGTCTCCACCAAATCGATAGTTATCATCTCATCGAAAGATCGGGACACCCCGCCTCTATCAAGTGGTATCAGTTTTCAGGTTGCTCGGTGAGAATTTCCAGTTTTCCTATATTAGATTTATTTTCTTACCTATTGTCCAAGAAAAAGCCACACAAAAAAAAGTTAGATCTGTTCATCCTTTATCCAAGCCAGTCTGAGCCTTTGCAATTTTCTATTCATTGCTTGCATAGTTGAATTATCGGTTGCATCGTCGTGTCAGTTGCTGGTCTTAGCGTCTAGTTCCTTTAGAGTTTCGAGTTCTGTTCACATTAGTCACGCCGCCGCTGCATCATTATCCCTTCCGCTGTCCACCATCCCATATATTAATTTCCACCACGTGCTACGCACTATTCATTGTCATAATCATAGTTGAGGTCATTCACATCTTCGCCTGATCCAATCTGCATCTTATCTAGTTTGTCTTGGAAAGAAAAAAAAAGAGAAAAAAGGAAAGAAAAAAAAGAAAAAGAGAGAGAAGAAAAAGAAAAAAAAAGCGTGAGAAAAAAAAAGAGAGAAAAAAAATTGGATCTATCTAGAATCAATCTCGTACCTGAATTCGGATTGGAATCTGTTTTGCGCACTGTTCAGTAAAACAGGTGTATCTTCCTCATACGAAGTCCGTTTTGGCTCCGTGAGTACTCAAATTGAAGCTAGAAACGAGCCGCATCTAAATAGTTGCAGAAGCTAGTTCAATATTTGATACCTCAAAATCGGCTTCTAAATAGGTCTTTTTGCCCTCCGAAGTTCGTGAACACAGCTTGTTCCAATATTTCAGGCCAGTTTTAGAATTCTTTGACTCCTCATATCAACTCGGAATTGAGTGATTCTTTTTGCATTGGAAAGCTTGAGTTAGTAGCATTCTTTGAAAGAATTTATCAGAAAATTGTCTCAAACTTTTCAAGAGGAAAGTTGGAGAGAGAGTTGTTGTATATCCTGCTTGGCAGTTGTTTTTCATCATTATCTTCACTGCCGTTGTGATCTTCACTTATATCTTGCTGTCAAGAGCTACTTAGTATCCTTCATTGATGCTAGTTGTGCTACGGCGTGACCTCATTAGTGTTCTAGGCTCGCGTCTCTAGTCCGGTCTAGCCTAGGACCAGCACAGTACCGTCGTTGAGCGTTTATTCAACATTGCATCTTTGAATTGATTATTGCTAATCTTTTGCTACCATATATAGCCAACCCAGCTCCACATATTTCTACACCGTGTATACGTACGCTCCCCTGGCAATCGCTTTACTCAATATTCGGAATTACTTGACACCGCTGTGATGAGGACATGACTACCTTGGATATGACCAAAAATATTGCATATATGCATATTTGTCAGGTGATTTCTAGTGCAAACTATTCAATAATCTATTTATGTTATCCAGAACAAAAATACTTCACACACTTTTGTGTTTTGTCTAATTGCAGGTGTATGGGACATTTGTACAATCCACATATGAAGATAAGGAAGAAAGAGATGTTTATTTGCTGTCCAAAAAGTTCTCTCACGTCACTTTTGGCCCAAGAGAAGATAGAGTCCAAGTCTCTCACGTTCTGGATTCAGATTCGGACTACACAGACACACCTGACTCAAAACAGACACAAGTTTTTCATACGGACTCCGAATTGGGTGATTCTTTTTTTGTTGGAAACTAGATTTCGTGCACTTTCCAACCCAATTGGAATCACCTTCAAATTAGTCCGGAGCGTTGAGTTGTGGACGAAACAATCTGATGCTGCAGCAGAATCCGAGTCAAACTACAAGTCCAAAGGTGTTACATCACCTCCACTTGGGCCCATTGGCCTTGTACGACCTAGATTTAGTTTTAGGCTGCCTTGGGACGTCCTCCCACCTCCTTGGCCGCCACCCCTTGCTCCTATATAAGTAGATCCATCTAGTAGCTTTTCCTTGGGATTTGTTTAGTTAAAAGTTAGCCATTGCAACTTCGTGTACTTCGTTTGTGTCCAACGACCAGACCAAGACCGCTTACACATCCCCACCATTATCAATACCTCATATATATTTGCAATATTCAGATTGCTTTATCATATTCTTGCTCGTTCTTCGATTGCTTGCAGGAATAGACCTTCGTGGTCAGGCTGACCGTGCTTCCGGCATCGTCAGTAACCTCAGGAGATTGGTTTAGCGATTGCTAAGGCGCAACGTCGTGCACGTTTGTAGTCGGATCGTCAAAGTCGTCTCCACCAACTCGATAGTTATCATCTCACCGAAAGATCGGGACACCCCCGCCTCTATCGGGACACTCGAGAGTTGTTGTATATCCTGCTTGGCAGTTGTTTTTCATCATTATCTTCACTGCCGTTGTGATCTTCACTTATATCTTGCTGTCAAGAGCTACTTAGTATCCTTCATTGATGCTAGTTGTGCTACGCCGTGACCTCATTAGTGTTCTAGGCTCGCGTCTCTAGTCCGGTCTAGCCTAGGACCAGCACAGTACCGTCGTTGAGCGTTTATTCAACATTGCATCTTTGAATTGATTATTGCTAATCTTTTGCTACCATATATAGCCAACCCAGCTCCACATATTTCTACACCGTGTATACGTACGCTCCCCTGGCAATCGCTTTACTCAATATTCGGAGTTACTTGACACCGCTGGTTGCCGATCACCGCCTGCTGCATGGTAAGAACTTGTAAGACATTGATATTTGCTTTACTGTGAGCGTTTTACCACCACATCCTAGTAGTTATAGGAACATTATTTTTGGGTTTTGTTTCTTGTTCTACTAATCATGACAGGATCCAGAGTCAATTCATGGGCTTTGTCGATCGTGGGGGACGTGCCACCACCTTTGCAAATACCACAACCGTCACGAGAGGTGCACAAACATCCAAGTGCACATGATCAGGTTAATGTATCTATACCACCATTTTGATGGCCGTTTTAAACCTGCTTTATATATTGAATGGGAGTTCGACATAAAAAATATATTTGCTTCCCATAATTTCGATGAACATAAAAAGGTTAAGGTTGCGGTTGGTTCTTTCACTGGTTATGCTTTGGTTTGGTGGAGTGAATATTGTCGGTTACACCCTGATTATATACCTACTACTTGGGATGATTTGAAACTTGCCATGCGACATACTTTCGTCCCTGCTTATTATACTCGTGACATGATTAAGAAGTTGCAACACTTAAAACAAGGTAGTGAAACTGTAACAAAATATTATGATGATTTACAAACTACCTTGTTGCATTCCTCTTTAGAAGAAAGTGAAGATGATTTTATGGATAGATTTTGGGGAGGATTAAACCGTGATATTCAAGAGATAATAATTCATGAAGAGTGTTATCCTATGGACCATTTGTTTCATCTTGCTTGCAAAGCTGAACAGGAAATAAAACGACGTGTTGGCCACGAGGAGAACAAGCGCACGGTGCACATTCCAAGAGTTGATATGATTGTTCCTTCAACTACTAGGCATACTATGACAACCACATCCGTTGTTGTCAGGACTACATCATCTCCACCATGTGACACATCGCCCCCGAGAGTGGCTACATCATCTGAGTTGATCATAAGAGGTAATGACAAAGGTACTGATCTTCCATCTCTACATGAGAATGATGAATGCCTTGTCAATTTGAATGCACCATCTGATGAGCTACCCACTACTTTGATGACACCACCTATTTTAGAGGACTATGTTGATAATTTGACTTTGCCATGTGATCAAACAACTGAAATACCAACAATTTTGAGTGCACCCATTGAATTAACTATTGATGCAAAAAAACCAATGTTTAATCATTTTGATATGACCTCTAATCTTGGTGATGATTCTGTGTTGAATGACTTATTGCATGTTTGCTTATTTAAGCATGTTGTAGCATGTAAATTTGATGCAAGTAAGGTTTATTCACCAATGTTGGGATGGTTTAATGATGAACATTGTCAATCTTTTGAAATGAATAAGAGCTTCACTTATATGTGCAAACTGAGTTGCAATATTTGCATGCCTTCTACTTCTTGTGCTAATTTTTTGGCTTTAGATTTTATGAACTATGCAAGTTACTCATCTATTCATGTGCCATATATGCAAAAATCAAGGGAAGTATAAATGGATGACATATACATATACAACATGTACACCTTGTCTCTTTTGTTAGCCACATTTCATATTAAGCAACGCCGAGGACGGCTTTATTTTCAAGAAGGGGAGGATGATGAGGACATGACTACCTTGGATATGACCAAAAATATTGCATATATGCATATTTGTCAGGTGATTTCTAGTGCAAACTATTCAATAATCTATTTATGTTATCCAGAACAAAAATACTTCACACACTTTTGTGTTTTGTCTAATTGCAGGTGTATGGGACATTTGTACAATCCACATATGAAGATAAGGAAGAAAGAGATGTTTATTTGCTGTCCAAAAAATTCTCTCACGTCACTTTTGGCCCAAGAGAAGATAGAGTCCAAGTCTCTCACGTTCTGGATTCAGATTCGGACTGCACAGACATACCTGACTCAAAACGCACACAAGTTTTTCATACGGACTCCGAATTGGGTGATTCTTTTTTTGTTGGAAACTAGATTTCGTGCACTTTCCAACCCAATTGGAATCACCTTCAAATTCGTCCGGAGTGTTGAGTTGTGGACGAAACAATCTGATGCTGCAGCAGAATCCGAGTCAAACTACAAGTCCAAAGGTGTTACATCACCTCCACTTGGGCCCATTGGCCTTGTACGACCTAGATTTAGTTTTAGGCTGCCTTGGGACGTCCTCCCACCTCCTTGGCCGCCACCCCTTGCTCCTATATAAGTAGATCCATCTAGTAGCTTTTCCTGGGGATTTGTTTAGTTAAAAGTTAGCCATTGCAACTTCGTGTACTTTGTTTGTGTCCAACGACCAGACCAAGACCGTTTACGGATCCCCACCTTTATCAATACTTCATCTATATTCGCAATATTCAGATTGCTTTGTCATATTCTTGCTTGTTCTTCGATTGCTTGCAGGAATAGACCTTCGTGGTCAGGTTGATTGTGCTCTGGCGTGGTCAATAACCTCTTGGAGTTGGTTTAGCGATTGCTAAGGCGCAACGTCGTGCACGTTTGTAGTCGGATCGTCAAAGTCGTCTCCACCAAATCGATAGTTATCATCTCATCGAAAGATCGGGACACCCCGCCTCTATCAAATTCAATATGAGGCAAGCATTCCTCCCACATTTTCTTATTATTCTTCAAAACATCCCTAAGCATAGTAGACAACGTTCTATTGACTACTTCAGTTTGTCCATCAGTTTGGGGGTGACAAGTAGTACTAAGAAGCAGTTTAGTCCCCAACTTAGCCCATAAACATCTCCAAAAGTGGCTAAGAAATTTAGTATCACGATCTGAAACAATAGTATTTGGCACACCATGCAAGCGAATAATTTCACGAAAGAACAAATCAGCAACATTAACAGCATCATCGCTTTTATGACATGGTATAAAGTGTGCCATTTTCGAGAATCTATCCACGACAACAAATATGCTATCCCTCCCCTTCTTTGTTCGAGGTAAACCTAAAACAAAGTCCATAGATATATCCTCCCAAGGAACACTAGGTACAGGCAAAGGCATATATAAACCATGAGGATTGAGTCGTGACTTAGCTTTTTGACATGTAGTGCAGCGAGCAATAAAACGCTCAACATCCCGTCTCATCTTTGGCCAAAAGAAATGTGTAGCAAGTACGTCCTCCGTCTTCTTCACGCCAAAGTGTCCCATTAATCCTCCTCCATGCGCCTCCTGCAACAACAAAAGACGAACGGAGCTAGCTGGAATGCATAGCTTGTTAGCACGAAACACAAATCCATCGTTTACAACAAACTTGTTCCACATTCTTCCTTCTTTACAATTCTGCATTACATCTTTAAAATCAGCATCATGCACATATTGATCTTTGATGGTCTCCAAACCAAATATTTTGAAGTCAAGTTGTGAAAGCATAGTATAGCGACGAGACAATGCATCAACAATAACATTTTCTTTTCCCTTCTTGTGTTTAATGACATAAGGGAAAGTCTCAATGAATTCAACCCATTTAGCATGTCTACGATTCAGTTTAGCTTGACTTTTAATATGTTTCAAAGATTCATGATCAGAATGTATAACAAATTCTTTGGGCCATAAATAATGTTGCCATGTTTCTAAAGTCCGAACAAGAGCATATAATTCTTTATCATAAGTAGAATAATTCAGACTAGGCCCACTCAATTTTTCAGAAAAGTATGCAACAGGTTTGCCATCTTGTAATAACACACCTCCTAATCCAATTCCACTAGAATCACATTCAAGCTCAAAAGTCTTATTAAAATCAGGAAGTTGGAGTAAAGGAGCATGTGTCAACTTATCTTTCAATACCGTGAAGGCTTCTTCCTGTGCGGTACCCCAAAGAAAAGGCACATCTTTCTTTGTAAGCTCATTGAGAGGTGCAGCAATGGTGCTGAAATCTCTCACAAAATGCCTATAGAATCCAGCGAGGCCAAGAAAACTCCTCACTTGTGTGACCGTTTTGGGCTGCGGCCAACTCTCAATAGCTTCAATCTTGGCTTTATCAACTTCAATTCCCTGTGGAGTAACAACATAGCCAAGAAAAGATACTCGGTCGGTGCAAAAGGTGCACTTCCCAAGGTTACCAAACAAACGTGCATCACGTAGAGCAATAAAAACAGCACGTAAATGTTCCAAATGTTCCTCCAAAGATCTGCTATAAATCAATATGTCATCAAAGTAAACTACCACAAATCGTCCAATGAAAGCACGTAAAACTTCGTTCATTAATCTCATGAAAGTACTAGGTGCATTAGTTAACCCAAAAGGCATGACTAACCACTCATATAATCCATACTTAGTTTTAAATGCTGTTTTCCATTCATCTCCCAATTTCATACGAATTTGATGGTAGCCACTACGCAAATCAACTTTGGAGAATATTGTAGAGCCACTCAATTCATCAAGCATATCATCTAGCCTAGGAATAGGATGACGATAACGAATAGTAATATTATTAATGCCTCTACAATCAACACACATACGTGATGTACCATCCTTTTTCGGCACTAGAATAATAGGAACAGCACAAGGACTAAGGGATTCGCGTATATAACCTTTGTCGAGAAGCTCTTGTACTTGACGCATAATCTCCTTCGTCTCCTCTGGATTGGTACGGTATGGTGCACAGTTTGGCAGTGAAGCACCGGGAATTAAGTCAATCTGATGCTCAATCCCTCGAATAGGCGGTAATCCCGGTGGCACGTCTTGTGGAAAAACGTCAGCGAACTCCTGCAAAATGTTAGTGACAGCAGGAGGCAAAGAGGAAGGCACGTCCTCGAATGAAAATAATGCCTCTTTGCACACAAAAGCATAGCAAATAGATTTGCTAAAATCTAGCTCATCAATATCAGATTTGGTGGCAAATAAACATGCACTTTTCAATTTAATTTCAGAAGCAACACTAGATGGTTTATTATTAGGCTTCATTTGTTGCTCAAATTCTTTTGCCACAATCTGATTTTCACTCTTATTCGTCTCCTGTTTTGCTTTATTAGCTCTATTAATATCATCTTTCAAAATGGAATCAGGAGTCATAGGAAGCAAAGTAATATTTTTATCCTTATGAACAAGAGTATAGTGATTGTTTCTACCATGGTGTACAGAATTTTTATCAAATTGCCATGGTCTACCAAGTAATAAGGAACATGCTTGCATAGGTACCACATCACAATCAACATAATCAGCATATGTAGATATACTAAAATGCACTCGAACAGTACGTGTTACCTTAACCTTGCCGCTGTTGTTGAACCATTGGATGTAGTAAGGATGTGGATGTGGTCTTGTGGTGAGAGAAAGCTTCTCTACCATCTCCATGCTAGCCAAGTTGTTGCAGCTCCCTCCGTCTATGATGACGCGCACAGAACGTTCCTTCACAACTCCCTTGGTATGGAACAAATTGTGCCTCTGATTTTGCTCAGCTTGTGTGATCTGCACACTCAAAACACGTTGAGCAACTAAACATTCATACCTGTCAGCGTCTTCAGGAGCCATGTATTGCGTCTCATGATCAGAATCATCTCCACCATGTTCTTCACGTGTAATAAGAGCCAAAGTCTCCTCATCATAGTCACCAGCGGACTCATATCCACAATCCGCGGTAGCAATCATCACACGCGGAGATTTGCATTCTCTCGCATAATGACCTCCTCCCTTACAACGACGACAAATAATATCACTTGTGTGCCCTGTTGATGCTATGGAAGAAGAAGAACGCTGTGTAGGCCCCGCAGGTGCGCTCTTGGCAGATAATGGTGGTTGTGCCTGTTTTCTTGTATCACGGCTGGAGGTGGCACCGGATGGAGGTGCTGGTGCAGTTGAAGTAGAAGATGCACGTGGTGTCCATGATGAAGGTCGGCCTGCAGAAAAGTTAGTTCGCCCCAATGCTTGTCGATCCTGCACTTCACGTTCAGCTTTACAAGCAAGATGGAATAAACGAGTGATATTAGTATACTCCTTATAGTCTAGAATTGTCTGAATCTCTCTATTTAATCCACCCAGAAAACGTGCAAGCATAGCTTCATTCTCCTCAACAATACCACATCTAATCATGCCAGTTTGTAATTCCTGATAATATTCTTCTACAGAATTTTTTCCTTGTCTTAAACGCTGCAATTTTTGAAGCAATTCACGTTGATAATATGGTGGAACCCAACGCGTACGCATAGCAGTTTTCAAAGCAGCCCAAGTAGTTGGAATAGGATACAATCTACAATGTTCAGACCACCATACACATGCAAAACTAGTGAAAGCACAAACGGCAGCAGCAACTCGTCTCTCCTCAGGATATTGTAAACATGTAAATCGTTGTTCAGTTTCTAACTCCCAAGTAAGATATATATCAGGAACATATCTACCCTCAAATGGTGGAATATTCAATTTCAGTTTAGGAATATGGACATCATCTCGTACCTGAGGTGGTGGTGCAGGCCTACCATTACGAATATATACCTGAGGTCGACCTGCTGGTGGTGGTACAGGTGGCTGCACGTAGTGTTGATTTTGATCAACCTCATCCTCATAGTCTCCCACATAAGCATCCTCCTCCGCATCAGCAGCAGGAGCCACAGAAGTATCAACAGCAGCACCAACAGTTTGGCCAAACGCAAGAGGAACACGGCTCGCTCGGCGAAGGTCTATTTCGCGACGTGGAGGTAGTCGTTGTTGTTGTTGTTGTTGGAGAGGTGCGTTAGGTGCAGCGGGTGGTGGTGGTGGAAGACGCGCGAGCAATTCATTAAATCTGTTATCGAGCTTTATTTCGAACGTCTTCTCAAGGCCAGTGATCTTCTCCATGGCCTCTTCAAAATTGTTCAGCACATCTTGCACCTGTTCAGTCATCATTTGCTGAAACTTATCATGAAGCTCCTTGTTCGATAAATTCTCCCAGTCAATCTCGTCGGCTTGTGATCCTGGCATGGTTAGCAGCAATAGAAACACACAAGAATATGATCCTACAGACTACGAACAAGTGGTGGTGGTGGGTGTCACAAATCCGTCAAGCAAATCTCAAATTCTTACGAGTTCTTACCCAGCAGCAGGCGGTGATCGGCAACCGTTGTAGTCAAAAACTCTCAAAGTTGCCGATCACCGCCTATCACCGCATAGGCTAGAATGATGAGTATGCGGGTGATTATGAGGATGAGGTTGGTCAAAATCAGATCTACGAGCAGCCACCAGCACCACCACCAGCAGGTCGACCTCAGGTATATATTCGTAATGGTAGGCCTGCACCACCACCTCAGGTACGAGATGATGTCCATATTCCTAAACTGAAATTGAATATTCCACCATTTGAGGGTAGATATGTTCCTGATATATATCTTACTTGGGAGTTAGAAACTGAACAACGATTTACATGTTTACAATATCCTGAGGAGAGACGAGTTGCTGCTGCCGTTTGTGCTTTCACTAGTTTTGCATGTGTATGGTGGTCTGAACATTGTAGATTATATCCTATTCCAACTACTTGGGCTGCTTTGAAAACTGCTATGCGTACGCGTTGGGTTCCACCATATTATCAACGTGAATTGCTTCAAAAATTGCAGCGTTTAAGACAAGGAAAAAATTCTGTAGAAGAATATTATCAGGAATTACAAACTGGCATGATTAGATGTGGTATTGTTGAGGAGAATGAAGCTATGCTTGCACGTTTTCTGGGTGGATGAAATAGAGAGATTCAGACCATTCTAGACTATAAGGAGTATACTAATATCACTCGTTTATTCCATCTTGCTTGTAAAGCTGAACGTGAAGTGCAGGATCGACAAGCATTGGGGCGAACTAACTTTTCTGCAGGCCGACCTTCATCATGGACACCACGTGCATCTTCTACTTCAACTGCACCAGCACCTCCATCCGGTGCCACCTCCAGCCGTGATACAAGAAAACAGGCACAACCACCATTATCTGCCAAGAGCGCACCTGCGGGGCCTGCACAGCGTTCTTCTTCTTCCATGGCATCAACAGGGCACACAAGTGATATTATTTGTCGTCGTTGTAAGGGAGGAGGTCATTATGCGAGAGAATGCAAATCTCCGCGTGTGATGATTGCTACCGCGGATGGTGGATATGAGAAGTGACTATGATGAGGAGACTTTGGCTCTTATTACACGTGAAGAACATGGTGGAGATGATTCTGATCATGAGACGCAATACATGGCTCCTGAAGACGCTGACAGGTATGAATGTTTAGTTGCTCAACGTGTTTTGAGTGTGCAGGTCACACAAGCTGAGCAAAATCAGAGGCACAATTTGTTCCATACCAAGGGAGTTGTGAAGGAACGTTCTGTGCGCGTCATCATAGACGGAGGGAGCTGCAACAACTTGGCTAGCATGGAGATGGTGGAGAAGCTTTCTCTCACCACAAGACCACATCCACATCCTTACTACATCCAATGGTTCAACAACAGCGGCAAGGTTAAGGTAACACGTACTGTTCATGTGCATTTTAGTATCTCTACATATGCTGATTATGTTGATTGTGATGTGGTACCTATGCAAGCATGTTCCTTATTACTTGGTTATATACGTGAATCCCTTAGTCCTTGTGCTGTTCCTATTATTCTAGTGCCGAAAAAGGATGGTACATCACGTATGTGTGTTGATTGTAGAGGCATTAATAATATTACTATTCGTTATCGTCATCCTATTCCTAGGCTAGATGATATGCTTGATGAATTGAGTGGCTCTACAATATTCTCCAAAGTTGATTTGCGTAGTGGATACCATCAAATTCGTATGAAATTGGGAGATGAATGGAAAACAGCATTTAAAACTAAGTTTGGATTATATGAGTGGTTAGTCATGCCTTTTGGGTTAACTAATGCGCCTAGTACTTTCATGAGACTAATGAACGAAGTTTTACGTGCTTTCATTGGATGATTTGTGGTAGTCTATTTTGATGATATACTGATTTATAGCAGATCTTTGGAAGAACATTTGGAACATTTACGTGCTGTTTTTATTGCTCTACGTGATGCATGTTTGTTTGGTAACCTTGGGAAGTGCACCTTTTGCACCGACCGAGTATCTTTTCTTGGCTATGTTGTTACTCCACAGGGAATTGAAGTTGATAAAGCCAAGATTGAAGCTATTGAGAGTTGGCCGCAGCCCAAAACGGTCACACAAGTGAGGAGTTTTCTTGGCCTCGCTGGATTCTATAGGCGTTTTGTGAGAGATTTCAGCACCATTGCTGCACCTCTCAATGAGCTTACAAAGAAAGATGTGCCTTTTCTTTGGGGTACCGCACAGGAAGAAGCCTTCTCGGTATTGAAAGATAAGTTGACACATGCTCCTTTACTCCAACTTCCTGATTTTAATAAGACTTTTGAGCTTGAATGTGATGCTAGTGGAATTGGATTAGGAGGTGTGTTATTACAAGATGGAAAACCTGTTGCATACTTTTCTGAAAAATTGAGTGGGCCTAGTCTGAATTATTCTACTTATGATAAAGAATTATATGCTCTTGTTCGGACTTTAGAAACATGGCAACATTATTTATGGCCCAAAGAATTTGTTATACATTCTGATCATGAATCTTTGAAACATATTAAAAGTCAAGCTAAACTGAATCGTAGACATGCTAAATGGGTTGAATTCATTGAGACTTTCCCTTATGTCATTAAACACAAGAAGGGAAAAGAAAATGTTATTGTTGATGCATTGTCTCGTCGCTATACTATGCTTTCACAACTTGACTTCAAAATATTTGGTTTGGAGACCATCAAAGATCAATATGTGCATGATGCTGATTTTAAAGATGTAATGCAGAATTGTAAAGAAGGAAGAATGTGGAACAAGTTTGTTGTAAACGATGGATTTGTGTTTCGTGCTAACAAGCTATGCATTCCAGCTAGCTCCGTTCGTCTTTTGTTGTTGCAGGAGGCGCATGGAGGAGGATTAATGGGACACTTTGGCGTGAAGAAGACGGAGGACGTACTTGCTACACATTTCTTTTGGCCAAAGATGAGACGGGATGTTGAGCGTTTTATTGCTCGCTGCACTACATGTCAAAAAGCTAAGTCACGACTCAATCCTCATGGTTTATATATGCCTTTGCCTGTACCTAGTGTTCCTTGGGAGGATATATCTATGGACTTTGTTTTAGGTTTACCTCGAACAAAGAAGGGGAGGGATAGCATATTTGTTGTCGTGGATAGATTCTCGAAAATGGCACACTTTATACCATGTCATAAAAGCGATGATGCTGTTAATGTTGCTGATTTGTTCTTTCGTGAAATTATTCGCTTGCATGGTGTGCCAAATACTATTGTTTCAGATCGTGATACTAAATTTCTTAGCCACTTTTGGAGATGTTTATGGGCTAAGTTGGGGACTAAACTACTTTTTAGTACTACTTGTCACCCCCAAACTAATGGACAAACTGAAGTAGTCAATAGAACGTTGTCTACTATGCTTAGGGCTGTTTTGAAGAATAATAAGAAAATGTGGGAGGAATGCTTGCCTCATATTGAATTTGCTTATAATCGTTCATTGCATTCTACTACTAAGATGTGCCCTTTTGAAGTTGTGTATGGTTTCCTACCTCGTGCACCTATTGATTTGTTGCCTCTTCCATCTTCGGAGAAGGTTAATTTTGATGCTAAACAACATGCTGAATTGATTTTAAAAATGCATGAGTTAACTAAGGAAAACATTGAGCGCATGAATGCTAAATATAAACTTGCTGGAGATAAGGGTAGAAAACATGTTGTGTTTGCACCTGGAGATCTTGTTTGGTTACATTTGCGTAAGGATAGATTTCCTGATTTGCGCAAATCAAAGTTAATGCCACGTGCTGATGGTCCCTTTAAGGTGTTAGAGAAAATAAATGATAATGCATATAAACTTGAGCTGCCTGCAGATTTTGGGGTTAGTCCCACTTTTAACATTGCAGATTTGAAGCCTTATTTGGGTGAGGAAGATGAACTTCCGTCGAGGACGACTTCATTTCAAGAAGGGGAGGATGGATTTCGTGGCCCTTGGTGGAGGGGTCCGAAATCAACCCTATCTCTTGTTTCCCCACACATACGGACTCTAAAAATAGCCTATACTTATGTATTTCGAAATTACATGGGCCTGGCCCAATAATAAGGTGACGCAGCACCTAAAATAGCCTCGGGACGAAATTTATGAAGTGGCATCTTGTATATTTCGTCCAAGGCTTCATGCACCCATTATGGTGGCTTCAAAGTCCTGAAATCATCACTTGTAACTCCGTTCTTGTTTCCCTTGCGCATGCCATCATCTCCATGCTTGTTCTTGCTCCAATGTTCATCCTTCTCCAAGCTAGGCCCTTCATTTGTAAGCAAAACAAATGTATCCAATTTAGGCAGCATCATATTCTCATGAACATTAGAATCATTACCAAGAAACGAAAGTACCTGGTAATTTAGTTGGCGTGCACGAGCTCTAGTAATTGGTCCAGTATGTATAGCAGCAGGGGTTGTGGGTGTAACAATTGTATTGATGTCCTCATCATTGAGTCTACATAGATCCGAATTTTGTTTTTTTTTCTCTTCTCTTTTTTTCCTTACACTTTTTTTCTTTTTCTTTTTCTTTTTTTTCTCCGTCTTTTTTTTCTCTCCCTCTTTCCAAAACAAACTAGATAAGATGCAGATTGGATCAAGCGAAATTGTGACCGGTCTCAACTATGATTATGACAAAGAACATAGGGTAGCACGTGGTGGAAATTGATGGATGGATGGTGGACAGCCGAAGGGATAATGATGCAGCGGTGGCGTGACTAATGTGAACAGAACTCGAAACTCTAAAGGAACTAGACACTAAGACCAGCAACTCGACACGGTGATGCAACCGATAATTCAATAATGCAAACAATGAAAAGAAAATTGCAAAGGCTCAGACTGGCTTGGACAAAGGATGAGTAGATCTAAATTTGTTTTTGTGGCTTTTTCTTGGACAATAGGTAAGAAAATAAATCTAATCTAGGGAAAACTGGAAATTCTCACCGAGCAACCTGATAACTGATACCACTTGATAAAGGCGGAGGTGTCCCGATCTTTCGATGAGATGATAACTATCGATTTGGTGAAGATAACTTTGACGATTCGACTACAAACATGCACGACGTTGTGCCTTAGCAATCGCTAAACCAACTCCGAGAGGTTATTGACCACGCCGGAGCACAATCAACCTCACCACGAAGGTCTATTCCTGCAAGCAATTGAAGAACAAGCAATAATATGATAAAAGAGATCTGAATATTGCGAGTATATATGAAGTCTTGATAAATGTGGGGATCCGTAAGCGGTCTTGGTCTGGTCGTTGGACACAAACGAAGTACTCGAAGTTGCAATGGCTAACTTTTAACTAAACAAATCCCAAGGAAAAAGCTAATAGATGGATCTACTTATATAGGAGGAAGGGGTGGCGGCCAAGGAGGTGGGAGAACGTCCCAAGGCATCCTAAAACCAACCCTAGGTCGTAGAAGGCTCATGGGCCCAAGTGGAGGTGATGCAACACCTTTGGACTTGTTGTTTGACTCAGATTCTGCTGCAGCGTCTGATTGTTTCGTCTCTATGTCAATGCTCCGGACGAATTTGAGGGTGAATCCAATTGGGCTGGAAAGAGCACAAAATCTAGATTCCACCAAAAAAAGAATCACCCAATTCAGAGTCCGTATGAAAAAGTTGTTGGCGTTTTAAGTCAGGTATGTCTGTGAAGTCCGAATCTGAATCTAGAACGTGAGAGACTTGGACTCTATCTTCTCTTGGCCCAAAAGTGACGTGAGAGAACTTTTTGAGCAGCAAGTAAACATCTCTTTCTCCCTTATCTTCATATGTGAATTGTAAAAATGTCCCATACACCTGTAATTAGACAAAACACAAAAGTGTGTGAAATATTTTTGTTCTGGATAACATAAATAGATTATTGAATAGTTTGCACTAGAAATCACCTGACAAATATGCATGTATGCAATATTTTTGGTCGTATCCAAGGTAGTCATGTCCTCATCAGCAACCGCCAAGCTTGAGGGAGGTGCCCCAGTATCGTATCACCATCACACTTCTATCTTTACCGTTTTTCTTAGTTCGATCCTTTTGGTTATATCTTGATCTAGTAGAATAAAGTTTAGTATGATCCAGCTTTGAGTTTTATGTTGATCCTTACCTATGTAACCGAGTCCGTGAGCTATATATAATAAAGATTAGTTTTGAGTCGAGGGCTTTGCTATCTTGCTATGATCTTGAGGGAATAAAATAAAAAGAAAGAATAAAAATAAAAATATCATATTGATCTTTTGGAGAGTGATGACTTCACATATAAAGGGTATGATGAATAAAAGTTGTTGGGAGTTGACAAACATAGTTTTGGTCATTGTTGCAATTAATCTAAAGTAATAAGGAAAGAGAGGTTTTCACATATAAATATACTATGTTGGACATCTTTTATGATTGTGAGCACTCATTAAAATATGACATGCTAAAAAGTTGATGTTGGACAAGGAAGACAACGTAATGGATTATGTTTTCTTATATCCGAAATAAATTATATTATCATGGATCATCCAACATGTTGAGCTTGCCTTTCCCCCTCATGCTAGCCAAACTCTTTGCACCAAGTAGAGATGCTGCTTGTGCTTCCAAACATCCTAAACCCAGTTTTGCCATGAGAGTCCACCATACCTACCTATGGATTGAGTAAGATCCTTCAAGTAAGTTGTGATTGTTGCAAGCAATAAAAATTGCTCTCTAAATTTGTATGATCTATTAGTGTGGAGAAAATAGGCTTTATACAAGCTTATGATATGGAAGAAATAAAAGCGATGGACTGCATAATAAAGGTACCTATCACAAGTGGCAATATAAAGTGACGTTCTTTTGCATTAAGGTTTTGTGCATCCAACCATAAAACCACATGACAAGCTCTGCTTCCCTCTGCGAAGGCCCTATCTTTTATTTTTGTCTTCTACCTTATACGAGAGTCATGGTGATCTTCACATTTCCTTTTTACACTTTATCCTTTGGCAAGCACTATGTGTTGGAAAGATCCTAATTTATATATATATCCAATTGATGTGGGTTTTCATAAAGCATTATTATTGACATTACCCTTGAGGTAAAAGGTTGGGAGGCGAAACTATAAGCCCCTATCTTTCTCTGTGTCCGATTAAAACTTCATACCCATAAGTATTGCGTGAGTGTTAGCAATTGTGAAAGACAAAATGATAGTTGGGTATGTGGACTTGCTGAAAAGCTCTTATATTTGACTCTTTCTGATGTTCTGACAAATTGCAATTGCTTCAATGACTGAGATTATAGTTTGCTAGTTTTCAATGAAGTTTCTGATTCATACTTTACATTGTGAATAGATTGTTACTTTAGCATAAGAAATCATATGACAATATATATTGCTGTTCTAAGAATGATCATGATGCCCTCATGTCCGTATTTTATTTTATCGACACCTCTATCTCTAAACATGTGGACATATTTTTCGATATCGGCTTCCTCTTGAGGACAAGCAAGGTCTAAGCTTACGTGAGTTGATACGTCCATTTTGCATCATGCTTTTATATCGATATTTATTGCATTATGGGCTGTTACTACACATTATTTCACAATACTTATGCCTATTCTCTCTTATTTTACAATGTTAACATGAGGAGGGAGAATGCCGACATCTGGATTCTGGGCTGTAAAAGGAGCAACATAGTAAAGACCTATTCTGCAAAACTCCAAAAGTCCTGAAACTCCATGAAAGTCAGTTTTGGAATTTATTAAAAATATTGGGCGAAGAAAGCACCAGAGAGGGGCCACCCACTGTCCATGAGGGTGGGGGGCATGCCCTACCCCCCTGGGCGCACCCCCTGCCTCGTGGGCCACTTGGAAGCTCCCCGATGCCCATCTTCTGGTATAAGGTGTCTTTTGCCCAGGAAAAAATCATAAGGAAGCTTTCGGGATGAAGCGCCGTTGTCTCGAGGCGGAACCTTGGCGGAACCAATCTAGGGCTCCGGTGGAGCTGTTCTACCGGGGAAACATCCCTCCCAGAGGGGGAAATCGTCACCATCGTCATCACCATCGATCCTCTATCGGGAGGGGGTCAATCTCCATCAACATCTTCACCAGCACCATCTCCTCTCAAACCCTAGTTCATCTCTTGTATCCGATCTTTGTCTCAAAACCTCAGATTGGTACCTGTGGGTTGCTAGTAGTGTTGATTACTCCTTGTAGTTGATGCTAGTTGGTTTATTCGATGGAAGATCATATGTACCGATCCTTTATGCATATTAATACCCCTCTGATTATGAACATGAATATGCTTTGTGAGTAGTTAGGTTTCTTCCTGAGGACATGGGAGAAGTCTTGTTATAAGTAGTCATGTGAATTTGGTATTCGTTCAATATTTTGATGAGATGTATGTTGTCTCTCCTCTAGTGGTGTTATGTGAACGTCGACTACATGACATTTAACCATTGTTTGGGCCTAGAGGAAGGCATTGGGAAGTAATAAGTAGATGATGGGTTGCTAGAGTGATAGAAGCTTAAACCCTAGTTTATGTGTTGCTTCGTAAGGGGTTGATTTGGATCCATATGTTTCACGCTATGGTTAGGTTTACCTTAATTCTTCTTTCGTAGTTGCGGATGCTTGCGAGAGGGGTTAATCATAAGTGGGATGCTTGTCTAGGGAAGGGCAGTACCCAAGCACCGGTCCACCCACATATGAAATTATCAAAGTAACGGACACGAATCGTATGAGCATGATGAAAACTAGCTTGATGATAATTCCCATGTGTCCTCGGGAGAGCTTTCCTTTATATAAGAGTTTGTACAGGCTTGTCCTTTGCTACAAAAAGGATTGGGCCACCTTGCTGCACCTTAGTTACTTTTGTTACTTGTTACCCGTTACGAATTACCTTATCATAAAACTATCTGTTACCGATAATTTCAGTGCTTGCAGAGAATACCTTACTGAAAATCGCTTGTCATTTCCTTCTGCTCCTCATTGGGTTCGAGACTCTTACTTATCGAACAGACTACGAACGATCCCCTAT